>NW_006263303.1:4582980-4757391 GCF_000493195.1 Citrus x clementina | reverse complement strand
CATCTCTATAGTCTTACTTTTATTCCTGCTGTCTGCAGGTGTGCTTTAAGCATCTATTTCTCATTTATCTCAGTAGATAAATACATCATTTTAAAGTACTGATATAGAAAATTTCAAATCATCCTTAACCTTCTACTTACACTAAATAAGTCCCAGTCAAAATTATGCTTTCAAATAGCAACTTATTATTATATTTTTCCAACAAGCAAATGCTGTCCTGATGAAGCTTTATCATTGGAATTAAAGAAAGCAGCCTTATCCAGAGAGCATTTTGTTATATCGGGTTAAAACAAAAGAAAATAAATCCCAATTCTTTATAGCACTAGATGGATTGACATTTTGGTCCAATCATTGACCCATTTTAAAAGATGCACCGGTTATTTTCTTGCTTTCATGGTCATTAGGATAATAGCAAAAAGAAAGAAAGAAAGAAAAAAGAATACCAAGTTTCAGAAGCTTTTATGATGATAATATCTGTCACCCATAGAAGAGTCACCTACCAATCCAAAATTGCTATGTAAAGTTCATAAAGTGGCTTTAGTTGTTCTTAGTCATTCTCCAATCAAGTTTGATGGGTGAGCTGAGTATGATAAAATTAATAGCTACAATATCTGTTAAGGCATCTGAAATGTGCAAGATTGATGCGACAAGCCGACAATGATTACTGTATAATAAGGTTTTAAGTGCCCCTGTTCAATCATGTGGCAGGAAGGGGAGAATATTCAAAAATTCAAAAGCAACGGCTATTTTCATGGGTAATCCCCTTATGGATGTGGATTCTGCAAGTATTATTGAGGAGAGATGGCCCCATTTCAAAAAACCATCACAAATTGAGAATAAAGAAGTTGATGCATTGTCTAAGGTTTTTTATGTGTTGTGGAATATGCACTGTGTCTGGTACAATACTGGTGATTAGGATTCCTCCTTATCGAACCCTAGGTCAACACGCAACCATCTATGCCAACGTGGGATTGAATATGTCGCCATGTCAGCAAAAGTGACCCTACATCCCATAGTCAGAAGGTCCTCTTATGGTTTTATTTTGTGAAGAAGCCCCAATTGAGTATATTCTGAAGGAAGTTACTACTAGCAATTGCAAAAAAAATAATAATATTCTATTCTTACCTTTATTTCCTGCTGTGCCCACATTGGAGAGATGGGGCAGAAAAATTAATGGGTACTTTACCACAATAACTTTTTACTTAATTAGGAGCTAATAAAATATAATAATATTCGGTGTCATGTTCACAGAAGGGGCTAAACTAAAAGTGGTGACCAATCAGGCCACTGTCAACTAGCAAGGCATGGTGCAGGAAGAATTGATTTAAGCCGATGAGACATGTATGTGAATATGCATGCTTATGAACAGACTCTTGTTCAATGCCTTTGGCAATTGGCATGCCTCTAGATGAGTGCTGACAAGCAAGAAAATATATGTTAACACTATTTTATAGTTAAGAAAGAATATGATTCTTGCATTCAATCTTTGTTTACAGTATTGCAAAATTATTCAGTATTGTTCAAAAGGAGCCCACCTGCAATGTACCACTTTTCAGATAACTAGCATACCAGGTTCTCAAGCCCATTCTTGACAGCGTCAAGCCGCCGCAATCTTATTATTCCAGTTAAACAACTGAGAACATTCGCTTTTTAGTAAAACCTTAAATGGAAGTTGATTAAAATTTTGCCAGCCATTTGACTGCTAAACTTTGAACCTGACGTGTCCACATTTGGCAGGAGCCAGAGAAAGTTTTAAGTCTGTGGTTTATGCACACATGTTTTTAAGAATTCAATCACGAGCAAAAGAGGCTTTGGTCAAGTCACATTGGAATATAGACGTGCATACACACATTAACAAATGGGAGCTGGAGAGCAAAGGGATATGAATCTTCAAATAGCTTTTGAATTATTGCAGAAAAGGAATCGAAACAAGGAAAGAAAAGAATTTGGCAATGGTTGTGCATCATAAGGAATTGATTCCAAGTGAAATGTTTCAGAGTTGTTTGAGCTTTTTTACTGTCCCATGTGCACCGGGACTATATAAACCTCCTCCAGGAAAGTGTATTTGCAAGTTGGACAGTTCCACGTATGCGTACGACGTTTGCACAAACATGGGCATCCACGGTAGGGAGATGGCAAAAATTCCGACGGGGACGGAGACCCTTAGGGATTTTCTCTATTCGGGGAGGGTATGAGGATGATTTTATAACCAATTGCTTATTCAGGAAAGAGACATGAATAATTTTTTACCAAATTTCTTATTTGGGGAAGGGACGAAGATGAGGTAGAATCTTCATCCCCTACCTATTTCCTCGTATTAATTTTTAATTTTATTTTTATTTTTTAGAATTATTAATAAATGAATAATGAAATTTAAATTATATTAAATATTAGTATAAATAACAAATATCAAAATATTTATATAAATTTACTATAAAAATTTTGAGCCTACTTAACTAGTTGTAGTCCTGAATTACTATTTGACCAAACCTTATTCTAAAGGCCTTGGCCCAAAAATGTTTTAAATTATGAGTCATATTACCTATATTATTTTTATTGTTTTAGATTTGAAACCTAATATTCTCTCAATTTGTCACATTCTTCTAGGAAAAACATGAGGAGCATGAGGTGTAAGAATAGATGTTTTATTAAAAATATTAATTTCAGTATCTATACCCATTTCATTTATTTCATTATTGATATAAAAATAATTTCTTTTTATTATAAGATCATGAAGATTGACGAAGATAATTATTCTGATGATTTGTATTTTGTAGTGTGATTTTTGTAGTGTGATTTTTGTAATGGATTAATGTTAGTGTAAGATATATTGTCAAACCTTATTTTGGTTTAAATTTTTATTTTAATATGATTAAATCAGGTTCAGAATTTAAATTTAAAAACGTATCAGATATTCAGAAATTGAGGATCTTTCGGGGATCCCCTTTTATTATTCGAGGAGGGGACGGAGATCACCTTAGGCAATTCTAATGGGGACGGGGAGAGAACGGGGATATATATAGAATATCAAGGATGGGTGCAGGGATGGATGCAGGGATGCTGGTCCCCTCCCCTCCCCTCCCCATTGCCATCCTTAATCCACGTCTACTTTTGCACGTG
This sequence comes from Citrus x clementina, assembly GCF_000493195.1. Taxonomy (NCBI): domain Eukaryota; kingdom Viridiplantae; phylum Streptophyta; class Magnoliopsida; order Sapindales; family Rutaceae; genus Citrus; species Citrus x clementina. The sequence continues at coordinate 4,754,271 of NW_006263303.1, read as the reverse complement.
GGAGCAATCCTACTAAGGGATAGGAGGGAAAATGTTGTATCAGCTAGCCAGCTTTCAAATAACATCTTCCCCAATACCACCCACCTTACTGGAAATAGATATGGAGAATACTTCAAAGTATTTTCTTTTGCAATAATGCTGAAGGGAATCATATAAAGAGAGGGTAAGTTTGGAATTTTGTAGGAAAAATGTATGTTCATAGGCTTACTATTTCTCCTCTTTACAAGCCTGTTCTTCCCAAAGAACAGTGAAAGAAACAGCAGAAAAGAAGAGGTTTATCTAAATCTCTCAGAAATATTTCCACTTGTGCATCACAACATTAAAAAAAAAAAAGAACCATCTGAAAAAGTTATAAAAATGATAGAGCACCATTCATGGCCCCACACATGAGGCCTTGGCAAGTATATATAGCGCCCCCACCCAAACACCAAAATACCAACTGCATTGACCATTTGTCACAAACAGCTACTGCTCATCAGCACTAGATTTTTGTTTCAAAGCCTTTCTGAATTAAGGTGAGCTTCTCCATTCCGTGCTTTGTTAATTTTCTACTGAAAATTCAGCAAGTTGTATATCAAACAGCTAGTCGTGGTTTGTTTAATTGTTTATGCTTATAGTTAGAAGAGCACTGATACCAAGAGTATGACTTAAAGAAATCTTTTCTTGAATTGGTGGAAGTAGCTTGCTGTAAAGTTTCATATATAAGAGTACAAGCACATATTGAAAGTGATTAGTTGTTTATTAACTGCTGCTTAATATGTCCAAATTTGCACGTGTCATATGTCAGGATAAAAAAATGAGCTGGTCAGGAGGAGATTGGATGTGTGCTGCATGCCAACACCAGAATTTCAAGAAGCGAGAAGCATGCCAGCGTTGCGGGTACCCGAAGTATGGGGGCCCCGATGTATCAACCTACTTGTGTAACAGGACAGAGGTCCTAGCCGGAGACTGGTATTGCACCGCCATGAACTGTGGAGCTCACAATTATGCCAGCCGACCAAACTGCTATAGGTGTGGGGCTGCGAAGACTGATTATGCTTGTGCTAACATGATGGCTTATGGAACTGATGGCAGTGTCCCCCCAGGATGGAAATCGGGTGACTGGATTTGCAATAGGTGAATCACAATGACATTTTATTTCAAGAAATTATGCATGCCTAGACTAATTGTTATATGATATATAGTATACAAATCCAATAATTGTAGAGTTCATACTCCTAGTTCCTAAATAAGTAACAAGGCCAGATACCAGTCTGCATTGTTTCAAGATGGCACATTAACTGTTGCATTCATATTCTCATTGGGCAGCATTGTCTCAAATGATTATGATGATGATAACACATGCATGATTAATTAAATGGATGTACATTTAGAATCATTTATGTCTGGGTTTTTAAATCAGATATGACTACCATAAATTAAAAGTAATATGTATGCATCTTAATTTGTTAAGCAGAATGGGATGTGGAGTTCACAATTATGCTAGCAGGATGGAGTGCTACAAATGCAAAACACCAAGGGAATAAAGTAAGAAGCGAATCCTCATATACTACAAATCATAACTTAATATCTTTGAGTTGAGTTGTATGTAATATTTAGCTCTGAATCTTAAATTGATTTTTTGCCCCTTGTACTTTTCAGGTGGTGCAATGTAGGCTATTAAGTTAATCATGGCTTGAAGGTCTGTCCTTTTTCACAAGCATGTCATGAAATCTGCATGCAGTGGAAGAATTTAAGGGTTTCTGGCTTTATCGTATGGTGCATGTTGTTGTTCTAACATGAAGCTTTTGAAATTTCTCTTCTCTTTTGTAATTTTCTTTTTCCGCTTAATTAATGAAGACACTATGTTTTCTAGCACCTCATGAAAAGTCATCTTCCTATCTCCATCTCTGTGTGTCCACACCTCGGGTGTGTAGTGTGGGAAACATCTATAATTCAACAGCAATTTATATATAAAGTGGTCCAACGAATGACAGGCTGTGGTTGCTAAAATCAATAGAGAAATCAAAGTCTTAATCATGGACCGCCACTAGCTAGAGCTTTGAATTCAATCAATGCAAAATGAAATTATTTTTTTTGTTTGGGGGGGGGGGGGGGGGGGGGGAGGAGAAGAATGACAAAGTGCATGCAGAAACTCAGATATAAGATTCAAGGAATCATCACAATGACTAGTTCACTTCAAAAGAAAAGCATTCTCACAGCAATAATTTACAATCCCTTTAATCATCAAATCTCATAGAAATGTACATAATTATGAAGATAAAGAACCAGATGCTCTCTCTGCTTTAAAACCATAGATGCAATGCCCGAGTTCAAAGTGAGTCAAATAGAATTTTCTCATCCGTCCTTGCTTTTCCCTTTCATTTTAAACTGGTTTACAATGAAGTTTGATAAACAAAAGCTAAAATTTAATGGAAGTACTTAAAAATTGAGCTTTCAGCTTCAAAAACACTTTTATGTTACTGTCATTGACTTAATGGGCAAGCTGAATACGTGCATATATAAACATTATTGTCAAAAGACAAACTAACCACTCGTATGTTATTGTCTCCTCCCAAGACTCCATTACCTAGCTTTTAAGAGAATCTTTTCATGGCTTCCCATCAGCTACCTTTATGTTAACTCTTTGCATGTAGAGAGATGTTGAGCAAGTAGTGAACTAGTTTCCTTAGCACATCATTCAGGGTCCAGACTGCTGCAAGAATATAGGTATAGCTGCCCATAATGAATGACGTTTTCTACTTTCAGTCAACTTTCCCTTTCATTTGGTTTCTTAGTTACCCAAGAATGGGGTGCCGAAATAAGAAGCATAGCATATTATATTTATTTGTTGTCAAGACTCGCACAACAGAATTCTTATTCGAGTTGAAGCTCATTTAAAGTTTAACAGAAAAAATCTGATGTAGTACACTTGAAGGTCACTCGGAAAAATATGATATAAGGAAAAGAAAACTTACCTTAATGCCTATCTTAAGCGTAGACTTGAAATGTGTAATAGCCCAGTTAAAGTCCACTAGAGAAAATATATTACAAGTGCTTTAAGCATACAACTTGTCTTGATCTCAACTCATTTGAAGCTTAACTTGAAATCTTATGCAGCATATTTAGAGCCTACTCGAGAAATCTTCCGTGAAGAAGGGGATTTGCCTTGATGCAGCCTACTGAAATCCAGATCAATAATCTGATGGTACCCATTTAAAGCTTAATAACAAAATCTTCTTTAAAAGACCCTCAACCTCAAGCTCAACAATAAAGGAACACAAACGTCAACGAGGAAATTGCACTCGCACATGATTGTTAGAATTTGACACACAAAGTGAGGCCGAATCATTAGAAATCTATTAGCTAATAGCCAGGCTGGGCAACAGAATGACTATTGGGCCGACCCGGTAGTGGGTGAAAGAGGATGAAGTTATTGGGGAATCTATTGGGCCCATGACCAACTTTTTGAGCGCAGTTGCACAAAATATTGGTACCTAACTGTAGGCCCGACCCGGTGAATTAATTACTGTTTATTTTAGATTGGGAACCGTAACTGGGGGAAACAAAAACAAACCGCCATTGAGTAAAACAACAATAGGGTTTTGTGATGTGCGAGGGGTTTAGCCGTTTCGGATCCTAGTCCTCTTTGGTTTGGGACTTTAGGTTTCACAAAATTTTCTCCTTTTTCAATTTAGGGCTTGTTGTGGGCGGCTAGGGTATTTTTTTACTCTCACTCTATATATTCTTTCCAAAATACAGGTCTCAAGTTTCCTTTTTATGAGATATAAGCCTTAAAGTTCTCTACTTTTGATCAATTTTTATTTTTTTTTTCATTCAAAGTTAGAGTTTGAGGTTTGATTTTTTTTCTATTCTTCTTTCAGATTCATTATAGAACGAATGCTCGTTTAGGTTTGGATCATCCTTTCATTTTGTTTGGCATTTTTTTTTTCGGTTGTCCGTATATAAAGTCTTGATTTTTCTCTGAATTTTGGTCAGTATCAATCAATTTTTTATCTGGGCTTATTGATTTTTTTTCCAAAAGATTGAAAATTTTCAGATACGTTCGTTAGAGTTGCTTGATTTTACTTTGATATTCTTTGATCATCATCTGGGTTTCACAATATTTGTTGATTCTTTCAGTTTGAAGCCAAAGTGCATATCTTGATTCATTTGATTACTAGGTATAGTTACAGAAGCATTTATCTCAATTGCAAGCCCCTAAATTGACGAGAATGAGTTTCCCCAATTCTAGCTCTCCTTTCTTGGCGCAAGAGCTACAGTCTTATTCTGCAGGCAGTGATGCCATTGGTGTCTGGCCTCAATTTTCAATGAGCGATGAACAACAATATGACAGACTTTCACAATATGATCAACAACCTCCGTTTAAGAGACCTAGAAATTATGAGGATAACGAATCAAACTCTGCAACATACCCACCAATGAATCCTAGGATGAACCCGTCAATGAACCTCCCGATCAATAAAGGAATTACCAACATTTTCTTCAAGACCCGTTTATGTGCAAAATTCAAGCATGGTGCATGTAGAAATGGTGAGAATTGTAACTTTGCACATGGTATGGAGGACTTGAGGCAGCCTCCTCCCAACTGGCAAGAACTTGTAGGAGGTGGCCGTGCTGAGGAGGATCGATCATCTGGTGGTAATTGGGATGATGATCAGAAGATCATTCACAAGATGAAGCTGTGCAAGAAGTTTTATAATGGAGAAGAATGCCCTTATGGTGATAGATGTAATTTTCTTCATGAAGATCCAGCGAAGTTTAGGGATGATTCAGGTAGGTACAGAGAGAGCTCAGCTATAAGCATTGGTACTACAGGACCACCGGTGGTAACAGGAAGCTGTTCTAATCAAGCGGAAGGTAATAGGCCAGTGGGCAGCAACTGTGTTAAACCAGTCTATTGGAAGACAAAGTTGTGCATCAAGTGGACGCAAGGTCAATGTCCCTTTGGAGAAAAATGTCACTTTGCTCATGGGCAATCAGGTATATTATGTTGCTTAGATCATTATATTTTGCTACACTGACTATGGTTTCTTTGTGCAAGTTTAGGATTTTCTTTTAATTTGTACTTTTTATTGGAGATTGGCTTATTATGGGATTACTTGAAGACTTTTCCTCTTACATTGACAATAGGTATTATATTGAATGCAGAAGTGACTAAAGAATTGTTATAGAGTGGGAAAAAGTGACCCTCTCTTAGTGTGATTTGAGGAACCTTAATTTCCTTTGGAATTGGATGCCTTAATTTGTAGGTGCGCCCACCTTATTTCCACTTTGCATGATTGTGGAATCAGTTCTTCTGTGTAGATCTTTCTCTTAGCACAATTTGTATGTTGATTTTATTATTCCCTAGGAGTAGAATAATCTTCAGGAAGTTAGAACTTTTGAATGCTTCCCCAAAATTCTATAATTTCTTTCATTAGAGAGAAATGGTATTGGGCCAACAATAATTATGAAGTTCATGCCAGAACGAGCTTATTGAAAACTGGATTCCATAATAAATTGTTAACGGATGATTTATGAGTTGTGTTACTATGATAATTAAGTTGTTTTACATTATTTGCTTGTGCAAAGAAAGCTTAGCCATCTCTACATATATAAAAACAGTAAATAAAGAAATAAAAATTGAATGAAAGCAATAGTAAAGCTTTTGAGACATGTTTCCACTGGATTTTTTTTCTTTAACATATTAATATTTTGATGTAAGTTCCAACAAAAGCTGTATATTGGGAATTGTATTGTGGTTGAGAGAGTGTGTCTGAATTGTATTGTGTATTTCTTGCTTGGATGACATTGTTACATATAAACAATTTTGTTGCAATGTTGACTGAACTTGTGTCTTTGCTATTTATTGTTACTGATCTTGGCCTTTTTTCTGTAATCAGAATTACAGGTAATTGGTGGACGAACTGAAGGGGAAGCAGGGAATCCAAGTTTCATTTCGGTAAAGCCTCAATTGGTCCCTGCTAATGATTCATCTCCCACAGCTGTGTTGCCTACTTTGAATAAAGAAGGGCAGGGCAAGCAGTGCCTATTCAAATGGAAGGGACCCAAGAAAATCAATAGGATCTATGCAGATTGGCTTGACGATATGCCATTAGCGCACAACTTGCCGAGCCAAGTAGAGAGCTGAGTTCATGTTACGTCAGAATCATTTTTGCCTTCCGATCAAGGGATTTTAATTCTTTAGAGAAAACAGTAGATGAGAGATTTTCTTTGCTTGATGCCGTACCGTTAGTTGTCTTCTGGTTTTCTTTTCTGAGAGTAATATTGTTCATGTTAAAGATATGTAACAGTTCTGGAATTCGCCATTGTTTGGTCATTCTTGTTGAAATATCAAATAAAATAGTCGTTGAAAGCAATAGTCTATTTTATGGTAGCAACTTTCCAGTTTGTATTTGCAGAGATATATACTCGAGGATTGTGCATATTTTTTGTTTGAAACTTCGGCGTCCACTGAAGTTTGCCTATGTATCTCTGGGAAGAATTGTGAAATAGGCACGAAGGCCTCCCGAACCTAACTCTGTGTTTGAAGTTTTTAATGAAATTTGATAAAATGGCTCATTTATGATCATTCGCCATCTATTAGACCATAAAAATATCAATTGTTTGCATCGGTTAATGGTCCTTACAATTCGAAGACAAAGAGACAAACTCAGATTTCTGCTACTTGTTACCAACAATGGAAAATGTGACAAAAGTACAGGCGCCCTGTGCATAGACTATCGGAATACTTATAGCGAATTAAGACGATGAAGAGCATGATTGATAGAGAAGGATGAAATATTTTAAAGATTTAATATAATAATAATAAAAAAGAACAAGTATGACTGTGAAAGAAATAACTATGAAATTATGAAAATTTTGTTAATTTATTACTATATATTATTCTGTAACTTTTTAACACTAGTGACGGTATTATAATAGGAGTTCAATGAAGTCGCATAAACTATCAGAACTAACTCATGCCGAGGTGCAAAGCTTGAAGGCTCGTCCTCGTATTGATATCTCTTATATTTTCAGCATGATCAGTCTTTATTTTGTTTTTCTTAGCCCTTTGTGTGAAGAATCTGTTTCTCACTTCGTATGTACATATAACATGCTAAGTACTTTGATAATTTGAATTATCCACTGTGTGTCAGGTCCATCCAATCGTCACTGATGTTCGCAATAGAGGAGATGCTTCAGTTAAATAGTTTGCGTTTTGTTGATTCCTTCTATTTTCTTGATAATTTGTGCACCTGTTTTGAACATTGGAGTTAAAGCTCTCTCGTTTCTTTCATGATGACACTTGACCATCATTATATATTTCTTTTGCGATTGTAGTGGAAGATCTGACAAAGTTAAACTGGAAAAAATAGTTGAAAATGTCTCTAAGCCTCCTCCTGCCCGGGAGGTCTCTCGTTTTGTTTATCTCTATTAGCTTATAGATTGCTTATTTTATATCCAAAAACATCTACATGCAATTTGCTTCCTCTACCCCATGAATTATTCTCTCTTATCCTAGCAACTTTCGTTCCACAGCTTGATGCAGCTGTTAAAGAAGCATTTGATGCGGCGTACGACAACATATATGCTTGCTGTTTTTGCGTTATGTATGAACCTTTTTGTATTATAAATTTGTCAGGCTGTTAGATGCAAAAGAGTGGCAAGGAGCATCGGTTCTATAGGTCTTTTATGTACCAGAGGAAACTGCTGTTTTACTTTCAACAGCTCTGATGCCTTGAGTAGTAAGTTGAAGAGATGTATTATATCAATTTCTTTTCCTGGTTTACCATCCATATCATTGACCATTATTGTTGATGGTGACTGGATTTGATTTTAGTTTATCTGCTTGTCAGCCTGCACAGATTGTTGGATGTAAAACGGTTGTCCTTGCAACCCCATCAAGTCAAGATGGCATATTGGCATGGCAGCATGTGTAAGGTTTCCTCTCAGACGTATTGAACCATACTATGAATATTACTTGCTGAGTGCTCTTCATGTTAAAGTTAACAAATTGTTGGTTGCACCAACAATTATAGAGAAGCAAAATCAAAATTGATTTTGTATCCGAAAAGAAAGAATTGACAAAGGGGATGAATTTGAAAAATAATAATAATAAAAAATTATATTTTTAATTATTTTATTCTTTGCATAGTAATTCATTTCTCCTATAAATAGCTAAGGATTTCATTCATTTGATATCATTCCAAAATTGTTAAGCTTATAAGTTTCTAAGCTTTTGAGAGAAGTGAGAGAAGTGTATCTGGAAAATTTATCTTTCCTGCAGAGTGTGAGAGTACTGGGTATATTTTAGTTTCTGGGAAGTGAGATTCGTTACTCAAATATTGTACTCTATTAATTGTTAAATAAACAATTATTCTTTCTTGTCTCCGTGGATATAGGTTTAATTATTGAACCACATAATTCTTGTGTCCTTTATTTTTTCTATAATTATTTGGTGCGCTTGATTCCGCATTCCGCGCACAACAAGTGGTATCAGAGCCGACGGTTCGTACTTGGGGGGATACGGTATTGTTCACGTATACGGTACTATTCCTGTATACGGTACTGTTCACATATGGTACTATTTATGAATACGGTGGAGACGGCCATTTGTACTTGGGAGACAATCTATTGTAAGTAGTGTGTATTTTTGCATGTATAGGAAAGTTCTGTCAACAAAGGCAATAAGAGTCTAAGAATTCTGATTTTTAATTGGGACCGAGTTCCCGTCCAGTCTCCTGGGAACTTTTCAGGTGCATTTATTCACGCGAAATTAACATCATAGAGACTGTTTTTCAAGTGGAAATAGTTCGTTGAGAAAATGGTAGAAGGTAAAACTTCTAGAATTGGGGAGAGATTTAATGAGACTATTTCAGGAGACATTTCAGGTGGGAGGCAGGATTTGTCAAATCGCTATTCAGCACCTGTTATAGGAGGTTAAAAAATCGATGTTGAAAAGTTTGATGGGAAATCAACTTCGGCATGTGGAGGCGCGAAGTTATGGATGCCCTTATTCAAATCGATCTCGATGTTGTTCTGAAAAATAAAAGACACTTGTATGATGAAGAAATTTGGGATCGTATGAACGAGAAAGCTTGTGGTCAAATCAGATCTTATTTGACCAAGGAGGTGAAATACTTAGTGAAAGATGAATAGTGTGCGGTGACTTTGTGGCGTACATTGGAGGAAAAGTACTTGGTGAAAAGTCTTGAAAATCACCTTCATGCAATGAGCCAAGTATATGGTTTTCGAATGAAGCCTGGAGTGTCAATGCACGATAATGTCTCAAGATTTGAAAAGTTACTTCCTAATTTGAAGAATTTTGATGAAGATATTAAGGATGAAGTCAAGGCTATGATTCTGTTACACTCACTACCAGAGGAATATAGCCATTTTGTGACTACTTTGATATATGGGAAGAGTGTGATCGTCTTTAAATAGGTTTGCACAACATTGACTAGCTTAGAGATTCGGAATAATGATAAAAATTCTGAACGAGCATCGTCTGAAGCTTTGGTGAGCAGAGATTGGACGATGGAGAAACAGAAGAAGCGTGGTGGAAAGAATTCTCGATCCAAATCAAGAAGCAGAAATATAGCGCGAGACGAGTGTGTCTTTTGTCATGAAAAGGGTCATTGGAGGAAAGATTGTCCAAAGGCTCAAAAGAGAGATGTGAAGGAACCAGCAGCAGCAAACATGGCACGGAAAGATGAAGACTCTGATTATTCACTAAGTATTACTCCTGCAGCATACGTGGCTAGTTCGAGCGAGTAGATACTTGGTACTGGAGCAACCTATCATTTGATACTGAAGCAACCTATCATTTGCGCCCTATTAAAGAATGGTTTACGGATTTTCATAATCTGGAATCCGGTGTAGTTGTGATGGGGAATGATCAACCTTGTCGCACAATGGGGATAGGAACAATTCGGCTCAAAATGTTTGATGGAATGGTCAGAGAACTCAAAGAGGTTAGATTTGTTCCAGCTTTAAAGAAAAATCTAATTTATGTGGGTACTTTAAAAGCTAAAGGCTACAAGGTTACCATTGAAGATGGTATAATGAAGTTTACACATAGGGCTATGGTGATTCTGCAAGGGGTTTGGCGTCACAATTTGTACTATTTGAAGGGAGGTACAACTGATGAAGCAAATGTTGTTGAGGAGCACAGTGACACCACCAAGCTATGGCATGTACGACTGAGACATGCTGGAGAGAAGTCTTTGTAAACTCTGATGAGGCATGGACTCTTAAAAGGTACCAAAACCTGTAAATTAAATTTATGTGAGCATTGTGTAATAGGAAAGAAAACAAGGGTCAAGTTTGGTACAGCTAATCACGATACTCGTGAGATCCTTGAATATGTTCATAGTGATGTAAGAGGACCAACCAAGACTGCATCAATTGGTGGAAGCCATTATTTTGTTATATTTGTTGATGATTTCTCTAGACGTGTGTGGGTGTACACCATGCGAGCAAATGATGAGATTCTAGAGATTTTCATGAAATGGAAGAAATTTGTGGAGACTCAAACTGGCAGAAAGATTAAAGTACTACGATCCGATAATGGGGGTGAATATACTTCTGATCCATTCTTACAAGTATGCTAGAACGAGGGTATTAAAAAATATTTCACGGTGAGACATACTCCGCAACAGAACGGTGTGGCTGAGCGTATGAATCGTACTTTACTAGAGAAAGTATGATGTATGTTATCTAATGTTGGTTTAGATAAAAAGTTTTGGGCTGAAGCTGTGAGCTACGCAAGTCACTTGGTAAATCGGTTGCCTTCTACTGCAATTGGAGGTAAAACTCCTATGGAAATGTGGTCTGACAAGCATGCACAAGACTATAATTCCCTTCGTATATTCGGGTGTCTAGCTTATTATCATGTCAAATATGGTAAACTGGATCCTCGTGCTAGAAAAGTTATCTTTGTGAAATTCAAAGGTGGAGTAAAGAGTTTCAAGTTTTGGGATCTCGAAGACAAAAAGTTTGTGTGTAGCAGAGATGTCATATTCAATGAAGTTTCAATGATGAAATCTTCAAGTTCTCAGCAGGTAGAGAACAAGACCAAAGAGGTATTGCAGCGGGTGGAGTTTGATGTAACTTCATATGTACCAGTAAGTTCTACATCAAAGAATGGTTCAATTATGGAGGTAACACCTAGAGTTGAAGAAGATGTTGTTTCTTCTGATATCCCACAAAATGAAGAAACAATTGATAATGTAGATAATGATGATTTTATAGCAACAAGGAGGCCAAGAAGAGAGATAAAGAAACTCGGATGGCTTACTAAAGATATGGTGGTAGCCTATGCACTTCCAGTTATTGATGATGACATCCCCAACACTTTCGGTGAAGTATTACGCAACAGTGAAAGTGATCAGTGGAAGTTAGCCATGAAGGAAGAGATGAAAACTCTCCATCAAAACCAGACTTAGGAACTTGTAAAGTTACCAAAGGGGAAAAGGGTTATTGGCAATAAATGGGTCTACACCAAAAAGCAAGGATCTCCGAATCAAACAACTCCTCGATACAAGGTAAGGCTCGTGGCAAAAGGTTTTGCTCAAAAGGAAGGTATTGACTACAATGAAGTTTTCTCTCCAATTGTAAAACATACTTACATTCGTATCCTACTTACCTTAGTTGCAGAATATGAGTTAAAATTGGCTCAATTGGATGTTAAGACGGCATTCTTATATGGAGATTTGGAGGAGGAAATCTATATGATTCAGCCTTGTGGTTTCAGAGTTGCTGGAAAGGAAAATCATATGTGTAGGTTGATTAAATCTTTGTACGGACTGAAGCAATCACCAAGGCAGTGATACAAAAGATTTGATCAATTTATACAAGGGCGAAAATTTACCAGAAGTGAACACGATCATTGTGTTTACTTTAGAAGACTACCAGATAGAGTTTTCATCTATTTGTTATTCTATGTCGACGATATGCTTATAGCTTCGAAGAATAGAGATGAGATCGAAAGATTAAAAAAGCAACTGGCTTCTGAGTTCGAGATGAAAGACTTGGGTGATGCACAGAGAATACTTGGAATGGAGATTCGTAGAGACAAGAAGAATGAGAGCGTATGGTTGACTTAAAAGTCTTATTTGAAGAAAGTGCTAGAAAGATTCTATATGGATGACAAAACAAAACCGGTATGTATACCTTTAGCTCATTTTAAATTAAGCTCTTCTTCATGTCCTAGATCTCAAGAGGAGCATGATTACATGGCTCGTGTTCTATATGCTAGTGTTGTGGGTAGTCTTATGTATGCTATGGTATGCACAAGGCTCGATATATCTCAAGCAGTGAGCATGGTTAGTAGATACATGCACAATCCGGGTAAAAATCAATGGCTTGCGGTAAAGTAGATTCTCCGATATCTGTATGGGACAGTTGATGTTGGGTTATTGTTCAAAAAGGATTGTGGTCAACAATGTGTTAGGTATTGTGATTTTGATTTCGCTAGAGACCTTGACAAGCGAAGCTCAACAACGGACTACGTATTCACATTAGGTGGAGGTCCGGTTAGCTGGAGGTCGATTCTACAATCGACAATTACTTTGTCCACTATGGAAGCAGAGTATATGGCAGCAACTAAGGCTGTAAAAGAAGCTATCTGGTTGAAAGGCTTGTTAAGTGATTTGAGAGTAATCCAGGAGAACATTGTGGTCTTTTGTATAATCAAAGTGCGATATTCCTTGCGAAGAATCAAACATATCAAGCTCGGACGAAGCACATAGATGTGAAATATCATTATATGAGATAGATTATCGAGAGCGGTGTTGTGTTGTTAAGAAAGATTGATACCAAAGATAATCCATCAGATATGTTGACGAAGGTAGTTTCTGGAGTTAAGTTTCAACATTGCTTGAAACTAATTCAAATCCTTCGATTGTGTTAAGATATGTCCTTCGAGAATTTTGAACTATAGTTGGCTTGATCCCAAATTTTGGGTACGTAGGCAGTCATAAAGATGCAGCCATTTTGGGGATGATGGCTCGTTGGTAGTCAGCTCAGATTTGAAAAATTTTCACCGAGATGGAGATTTGTTGAAGTCAACAAATTGTTGGTTGCACCAACAATTGTAGAGAAGCAAAATCAAAATTGATTTTGTAGCCGAAAAGAAAGAATTGACAAAGGGGATGAATTTGAAAAATAATAATAATTAAAAATTATATTTTTAATTATTTTATTCTTTGCATAGTAATTCATTTCTCCTATAAATAGCTAAGGATTTCATTAATTTGATATCATCCCAAAATTGTTAAGCTTATAAGTTTCTAAGCTTTTGAGAGAAGTGAGAGAAGTGTGTCTGGAGAATTTATCTTTCCTGTAGAGTGTGAGAGTATTGGGTATATTTGGATTTCTGGGAAGTGAGATTCATTACTCAAATATTGTACTCTATTAATTGTTAAATAAACAATTATTCTTTCTTATCTCCGTGAATGTAGGTTTAATTACCGAACCACGTAATTCTTGTGTCCTTTATTTTTTTTATAATTATTTCGTGCGCTTGATTTCGCATTCCGCGCACAACACTTCAATGTTTCACTACAGGAAGTACTGTATTGCACCGAGAAGGCCGGTGTCACTCATGTCTCAAGGCTGGAGGAGCTCAGGTACGAATACTGTAAACAATTCTTACTATGCGTTCATGCATTTGGGAATGCGGTTCTCTCCCAGTTACCTTTTTTTTTTTGGTTTAGATTGTATAATGCATAAAGTTTGTCAATTTTTTGTTTGACAGGCTATATCAGCTATTTTGTTTAACATACTATTTATGCTTTTTCATTCTAGTGCTTCAATCCCATAAAATGATGCAAGCTTGTGCTAATAACTATGCTGTAGAAAAGGACATGCTCAGATGCAAACTATTTAATAAGTAGTCTTTTATTAAGTGTACAATATTATTGTCTTTTTATATATTTGTTCATTTAATCTCCAATACGGAAGTGTTTTTTTTTTTTCCATCATTAAATTGGAGGCTGAGAAGATTTTTGGGCCTGGAAATAAGTATGTTACAGCTGCAAAAATGATTCTCCAAGTACGAATGTCTTTGTTATTGCTTATATAGCTACAGTTCTTTCCAGCCATATTAAAGAAAAGTCATGATAAAGTACAAACTGCCCGTCTCTTTCCAATTTAACATGGCTCATTATATGGCAGAATCTGCTCAACAGAACAGTGAAGCAATGATTTCAATTGACATGCCTGCTGGCCTTCAGAAGTCTTGGTCATTGCTGATAGATATGCCAGTCCTCTTCATGTAGCTGCAGATTTGCTTTCTCAGGTATTTGATTTCTAGTCTTTCTTATAGTTTTTAGATGGAATTATTTATTATTTCACCCTGATTATTAAGCATGAAGTGACCACAGTTTTGCCTTCTATGTTGTCGAGGCATTTAGAAAAGCTTTGTGACTTTTAGACTTTTTTTATCATTGCAAGAACTATTGCATTAACGGTGCCATAGTTAAGCAACAAGGGAAATTATATAATTTTGAAATTATTATTTTCTCAATAATGAACAAAGTTTTCTTGAAAGAAGAAATTGGTGTGGTATACACTACTGCTGGTGCAATGTTGTTGTCTTTATAGAGCTAGGAGTCACTCTTTTCATCTGAAAGGAAGAGGATATCATGATCTTAGGAATCTACAACTCACTTCACTGAAAGATGTTGACCAGTTTTTCTTTTGTATGCTGATTTTGTCACCCCTCTCATACTGCTTCCTTGTTAGAATTCAATTTCTCAAATTACAAACTCTAGTTGCATAACATATGCATGAATAAGAAATGAGTTTCTCAACTTTTATATTAGTTTCAATAGTTTATGTAACTTGATGTCTCTTCTTCACTTTGGCTGAGCGTGGACCTGACAGTCAAGGCGTCCTAGTAATTGTTGGGGATGGAGTAGATATAAAAGCTATTGAGGAAGAAATCAGGATGCAGTGCCAGAGCCTTCCAAAGTGAGAGCTGGCTTCAAAAGCACTGGGCCACAGTTTCATGGTTTTTGCTCGTGAGATAATGCGGGTTAGTCAAGAATTTCCTTCTTTGTGTTTGTACTTTCAAACTTAGATGAAGTTAATTAGCATAATTCTTGTTATTTTCATTCTTTTTGTAAAGAGCTTAGGATTGAGGAATCCCAGTGTAGGTAGAATAGAATGCTCTTCTTGCACTAATAAGTAAATATTGTAGTACCTTATTATTATATGTAAACTGGCTAATAAATATTGTACTACCCATGCCTGCTTCCTGTTGATGAGACTGCTCTTTTTGTCTTTTGGGTTTTACTTGAAGAAATTTTGTATGTTTTAATTTAGTTATCTGGAACCAAATATCAGTATTGTATCTGAAAACAGTCTTCAACAATGAACTCAACCTCAAAAGATTAGTGCTAAATACGATAACAGAGACGTCTGGTATCATTTTGAAGAATTCCGAAAAGGTGAAAATCTTAAATCATACATGTTAACATGCGGTGGGTCTTTGAAATTATATTACTTTCAAACGTACCATTGTTATTGGTTCTTTTAGGCGATCACCTTCTCAAATTTATATGCACCTGAGCATCTAATTGTCAGCGCAAAGGATACTGAAAAATGGGAGTCCATCATCGAGAATGCAGGTACAATTCTGAAGTTCTTCCTTTCATCTATCCTTGTTTTTAATGAGCCTTATTTTATGTTTCCTCGCCATCATTAATTGAAGTACTCTGACTATATATTATGATCTGGTATCAAAAAGTGTAGTTGAGACCTCAATGGGCATTTTGTCATCTAAATGTAACTCTAAAAAAGTATTAATAAAAAATAACCGTGCTCAACTGCCATTGCAGGCTCGATGCTTTTTGGAGAATGGACTCCAGAGAGTGTGGGAGATTACACAAGTGGGACAAATCATGTCCTTCCCACATATGGGTAGGCACGGATGTATGGGGGTGTGTCTCTTGATTCCTTCTTGAAATACGTGACAGTGCAATCATTGGCAACCATGGCGGAAATTGAAGGGTTAGAAGCCCACAAGAGAGCGATAACTCTCAGACTACAGGATATTGCAGCCAGACAAGTTTCCTCAATATGAGATGATAAACTATTAACCCTCCAACAACCATATATCTATACCCCAATTTTTCGGATGTCTGCTCTCTTATTTCAATTTCCTGCAAAATTCATGGGGTTGTCAATTGTGCCATCACTGTTGGAGTTTTATCTGCTGTAGCATGATGGAATCTTGTCATTCAAGTGCTATATAGGCTTTGAAGACCAATTGGCTTTTACGTTTCCTCCATTCTTTCAAGTAATTCCTGACTATCCTCGTGGTCAAATGAGGGAACACAGATATTATAAGCTCTTGGAAATACTAACAAATAAAATAAAATAAAAATAGCCTCAACAGCGCTACTACTAGCACAAATGGAAAAGACAAAAGGGAGAGATTTTGACAGATTGATTTCCAAACAACCAAATAAAGGTATGGTACGTTGTTTCTTAGGCTGAACTCAAGGACTTATTCGACATTTTCTGTACACATGAAGTATCATGAAGGCCTTTTCTTGATGAAGCCTCTTTGACTATTGCTTCAGGTGCTTCTTGTGGATTATCCAAGGCCTTGATACTGTTGGAAAGGGATACTGCCCTGAAGACAACTGCAACTAAGGTCCAGCCAATGACATTACCTGAGCCACATCAGATGTTACTCCATCCCATGAGCAGCAATCGGAAGCCTTTTTCCAGGGCATCATCTTTGGGTAGGAATGATCCTCTCCACCACAACTGAAAAAAGAATCTTCCAGAGTTGTTTAAACTGCAGCAATGCAGAACTTTGTTCACGAGGACACTGTTTTGCGGAACTCTGAGAATCCAAGAGCAATGTTAACTGGAGAAAGAAGAATTGATAACACCAAGTTAATTAACAATCCCATTTTTCTGTAAGAAATCATAAGAACAAAAATTATTACAATTTACATGTAAAAGATCAACGGAGGGGTCAGCATAAGTAGAATCCATTTTTCTGATGAACATTAGCTAGCCAAATAATTGAACTGTCAACAACCTCTCATAAATGTGACACAATGATAGCAGGAGTCTCGGTAATCATGGAGTCAGGCCAGTCTATCAAAAATTTAGCCCAAAATCTTGGTCATCCAAAAGGCCAAGAATATATCATCTATCATTTCGTGCAATATTTATAGAGGAAATTTCAATTCAACAGTTCTGAATTTTACTAGTTTGGAAAGATCATCCAGAATATGTGACCAACTTTTAAAATTTCCACAGGTTCGCATGTCGTGTTCTCTCCGAAATACAGCTATCCATTGCAATAAATTCTATACAATATAAGAAAAGATGTAAAAGAAGAACAAGTAGGTGGCTAGATTGACAATTTTAACAATATATCTCTTAATTTGTGTTTGTGTATTAGGGCGTGTGGTGGAGTTAAGAGTGTAGGAACTGAAATAGTAGATGAGAATTGAGATATTTTGTTTGCTTGGTGACATGCCGTTGGTTGATCTGCTCGCAGACTTCACAGAGAAAGTATCTTGTGACTGACGCACGAGCGTTTAAAATAATAAAGCCGTGGCCTGGAGAACTCCAAGCAGGATATAGCTTAACTTATGGTGGCGGGTAAATAATAGAATCAAAGACACATGTCGCTATGTGAAGCTTCCTTAATCCTTAGTCAACAGTCACCAACTAACCGCCCTTTGAATTTGGATCCAACGGTGCTGATTTTATTATTTAAAAAAGCCGCTGTCCCTTTAAGCCCAATCAACCACCCAATGGAACAAGCGAGCCATGCTCTTATTCCTCCCAAGACCTCTCACTTTAACCAGGACTCTTTGTTACGTCACCAGATTTTCAGCAACCATGTCCACAAATTTGCAAACCCAGGCCTTTGCAGGCAACCCTATAAGATCCAAGACCCCTAAATCGACTGACCCATTTTCCCCAACTTCGGCTCTTGAATCACTCAAAACAAGACTTTTAGACAATACCCTTCACTGCCAACCACAAAAACACCATTCATCATTATCATCATCATCTTCTTCTTCTCCTGATTTCAAGGTCTTGCCTTTCAGAAAGGGCAGGCCTTTGACTTATTCTGGCCCTGGTGAGACGGCGCCGGTTTGGCATCTGGGTTGGATCAGTTTGGGTGATTGCAAGATTTTCTTGGCGAATTCTGGGATTGAGTTGAAGGAAGAGGCTTTGGTTTATCTGGGTTCTCGGTCTGCGGATGATGTGGTTTATTGGGCAATTGATGTGTCTGACGGGGATAGCTTGGCTTCTGAATTCGGTAGTAAACAATTATGCTTTGTGGAGCTGAGGACGCTTATGGTGGCTACTGATTGGGCTGATCAGCGGGCTATGGCTGATTTGGCTATTGCCGGTCATGTAAGTTCCCATGGTGTTTGTTCTTATAGCAATGCTGTGTTCTTTACTGTTGATTTAGTGTATATGTTTCGTAAGAGTTTGGCTTGTCGCAATTGATGGGTGAATTTTGTCTGCGTAAGAGTTTGATTGTTATAACTTTGGTTTATCGGAAAGATAATATCCTTGAACCAAGTTTTCTATCAGTCAATCAACCAGTTGAGGATAAGAATATGATTTAAGTAACTATGAGCTTTTGTTTAAATTATATAATGGATGCTGTTATGGTGCCATTATTGGATAAAAGGGGGGCTTACGTGTTGGGGATGTTTAGGTTACCATCGGATATGTTTTAAGCTTGTGAGGTAGGGTATATGGAGGAGGAGCAATAGTTTAACTTGCGAGGTGATTCAATTATGTTTAATAATTGCATGTTTTTAGGGCATTGGCACATATCGAGCTTTTCGTTGACTCAACTAGAATGACGTTCTTGTTATCTCTGTTAGGCTATGTTACCAACAGACCTTGTAATCTTCTCTTCCCTATTACTTCACAAGTTCTCATTCAAGTTGTTTGAACGCTCCTATAAAAAAAAAAAAAAAAGTTTATATGATTGCTGCTGTGTGCCTTCGCCTTTCAGAATACAGCTAATTTGTTATTCCATTGGATTTGCAATTTTTAATTTCTGAGGATATATTTACATTGGGTTGTGGCATTTAATCAGGCCAGGGCATTACTAGAGTGGCATAATGTATCACGGTTTTGTGGACATTGTGGGGAAAAAACAATCCCTAAGGAAGCTGGGAAACTGAAGCAGTGCTCAAATGCATCGTGCAAAAAGAGGATATACCCTCGTGTTGATCCAGTATGGTGATTATTACTGTTTCTGTTTTTTTCACTTCTCGCATTTCCTTTCAACTAATTCTACTTTTGGAATTCCCATTCTAGAATACTGACCGCACATTGCTTTTTCTGGCTCGTTTTCCTTGCAACAGGTGGTCATTATGTTGGTCATTGACAGAGAGAATGATCGTGTACTTTTAAGCAGACAATCAAGATTTGTCCCACGAATGTGGAGCTGCATAGCTGGTTTTATAGAGGTATAAATCCTGCCAATTTTAAGTTTGTTAGACAGTGGTAGACAATGCTTTATTTGAAAAAAAAAAAAGGGTGGTGGCAGTCACTGAGAATATGATTGTCATGTATTTTTCAATTTATTTAAGGGTCCCCTTTTAGACCCGTCACCGAGAGCCTTTTGTCTTTTATTTCTTAAACCATATCTAGAAGCCATGTCTATTTATGCCCTAGAATCTCAATGAAAAAATTTATTTTGTTATTTATGAAATTATGAAGATGAGAAGACTGAAAATCAGCCTTTTTAAAACGAATATATATAAAATTTAGTAGAAAAGGCTAACATTATGCCATTAGACTCTTATCTATTCTCTACTTCAAAAGTTCACTCGTACCTGTGTTGAAACTTTTCATCAGTTTAAATTCTGTTCTTGTCCATAGCCTGGAGAAAGCTTAGAAGAAGCAGTGAGGAGAGAAACATGGGAAGAGACTGGCATTGAAGTTGGGGAAGTTGTCTATCATACTTCTCAACCATGGCCAGGTATCAGTTTTGTACATATTGTGTAATGGCCTAAAAGTTTTTTTTTTTTCATCTTATAGTTTGGAGAGTGCTAAATGTGAAGTCTGAAGTAGCCTTGATAATTAATTTGTATACATGTAGAATATGTAATATTGGCAGTTCTTTATATGATAAAATTAAACATGTTTTGTTGTACAAACTTTATTTTATAGCCTTAGACGATGTAGGGTGAGCTTGTCTTCTGAACATGTGCAATCATTTTTGCCCCTTGAAGTTGTCAATTGATGTCCCTTTTGGTCTTTCCTCGGCTCTGAAATCCTCTTACTTGAACACACCGTTCCTTATCTACAAAATTATTCCTTTTTTTTTTTCATTAAACAATTTTATCTGAATATTCACAAAGCTTTTCGAGGACAGTATCCCTGAAATCCTCTTACTTTGAACATACGATTCCTTATCTACAAAACTGTTCATTATATGTTATTAAGCAATTTTAGCTGAATATTCACAAAATTTTCTTTGACAGTATCAATCCTTTAAGGTCATGGCTGATTAGATTGTTGCCAACTCTCAGATTATTATTTGGCCTCTATTTTGTTCTGGAAGCATAGAAGTTGAACAATGTAAAAGATTGCTTTTATGGTTACATCTTGTATTTTATTTATCGTAAGGGAAAAAAGAGTAGTACTTGTGTTCAAAAGCAAGAATATCTGTGTCTTAAATGAAACATGTGTTACACGGTCTACTTCATATCCTTATGACATACTTTGTCATCCAAATTTCCATGTTTTGCTGTGTCTCTCTTTCTCTGTGTGAATCAACTTACTGATCCTATTTGATTTGTTTTCAGTCGGCCCAAATAGCATGCCATGCCAGTTAATGGTGGGGTTTTACGCATATGCAAAATCGTTTGAGATAAATGTGGATAAAGAAGAGTTAGAAGGTACATAAATTTTTGACTTAAGAGGATTAAAAATTAGCTCAGCACCCCAGTAATCATTCACTTTGGTTTCATTAACTAAGAACTTCTTTGTTTGCTAAGATGCTCGGTGGCACTCTAGAGAAGATGTAAAAAAGGCATTGACGTTTGCTGAATACATTAAGGCACAAAGAACAGCAGCTGCAAAAGTAGAGCAGATGTGCAAGGGAGTTGAGAGAGGACAGAGCTTAGCAGCCGATTTTAATGTAGAAAGTGGGGAACTCGCTCCAATGTTTATACCTGGACCTTTTGCAATTGCCCACCACCTGATCTCCTCCTGGGTTTATAAGGATGCGCCAGATGGCGTCCAAGTTCAAACAGCACCATCTAGCACTTCTATGTCAAATTTGTAGCTGTGCCTGGTTTTGCCCTAAAGCAGTTATAAATCTATAGTTTTTGTTCTTTATCCCCCACCCCCCCCCCCCCCCAAAAAAAAAAAGATTGTTACCTTATGATATCTGTTATGTTTGTAATCATTTTTGTTCCTTCGGTGGTAAAAGGTAGTTTGTGGTTAATTCTGCGGAAATGCTAGTGTAACACTTATTATTTTCCTGTTGTCATTGTTTAACAACTTCCAGAAATGTAATTAGAGCTGTTGGGCGTTTTGTTGTTACCTGAATTCCAATGTTCTAAAATAAACCATTGGTGGTGCTTAAAATTTAATCTTCATTGAAAATATGCAATATGATTTCTACTGGCTTAGGCTTTCAAGTGAACTAAGAAAATGTAATATGCGGGGCTATAACCGACGGCCGTGTATGATCTTCTGAATTAAAACATCAGGCTACGCAAAATTAAGTTTGCATAGTGTTTTGTTACCCTCTTCTTGTAAGAAGTAAGAGTCCTTCACTGACACATTCATATAAAACAGGAGGGTTCACTTTTATATAATAGGCAAAACTGTTGCATTTAGGTTGTGTTGCGTACCTTCTTGTTAGATCTTGCCCATGTTACAGTTGACCTGGCCAAAGCATCCATGGGATCAATACATTTCTTAAGAAGAGGATCATCTTTTGGTAAAACACCTTGCATTTCATCTGAACCAATGATCACAGCATTTACAGCCCTGACCAGAAGAAGCTGAATCCCAATTCTTAATAGATTCCGTGCCCCTTCCATGTCCCTATGGTTCAGTGCTTCAATTGTAGGAATTATAACATGTTCCATGGTCGCCTTGTCTGGCAAGACAACTTCAAAGCCCTGCACATACAAGTTTTATGAGGATTATCAGATAACTTAACATTGATGAAATGTTAAATTGACCGAGGGAATAAGCGCTTCACAATACCTGATTCTGTAGTTTCTCTTGATAAAATCCAGCAGATAAGGTGGCATCTGTGGCAAGCACCCCAATCCGCACACCGCTTCCAGCTTCTAATGGTTTCAACTTTGCTTCTTTGAGCTCCTTGGCAACACACTCACCAACATGTAGAAAAGGAATTGAACATCCTTCGGATACATCGCCATGCCAAGCATGTGAAATATGGCAAGGCATAACAATGCAACGGGCACCAGCTTGCTCAAGAAATGCCCTTTTGTGCCGCAAATTCTGGGAAACTGCACCTCGGATATGATCTAGTTGGACAGTTTTAGACTTTAATGAGTGAACGGAAGCATGAAACAATTCTTCATTTAATGCCGGGTCATTGCAGACGACAAAAGGGGGGCATTCTTCAGCATCTTTTGCGCTATACCACACAAGCTTTCCCAGGAAATTAAGAGTAGAAGAAACAGACACTCCTCCAATGATGCCAATAGTATTTGCTTGGTTGAGCAGAGAATCAGGCGACTTACTTCTCAATAGAGATGCTGCGGCTGAACCTGGAAACTTCCTGGATTCATGTAGACTTCCACTCTCATGAGATTGTCCCAAAAGTGAAGATGACTGTACAACCGCAGAAAGAATTGGCCTTGTTCTAGAGAGAGTCTTGTTAATATATACAGTACTCAGGAAAAAAGGTGGGCAATTTGGTGTTTGCAAAGACATGGATATGCTTCCATCAAACATACTTTAGCTGCTGAGAATGAAGCTGGTTGCTCTGTACAATATAAACCAGCGAATTTCAATACATACACAGGAAAGGAACAGGAGGTATCTCATCAAGCTCCGAAGAGGCCATAGATACAATATAATATAAGTCTATATCACACTGAATGACCAATCACAATTAAGTTGGTGGAAAGAATTTACAAAACTTACCACCCCATTATTCAGCTTCTGCCAATTGCCGTTTGCATTATGTCCGTTTTTCAGTGTAAAGACATATATATCCCTCACCTGGATCAAATTTTATTTAGAGCACTGTACAGAGAGACAGAAATATGAGTATTGTTTATTCCAGTGACGCTGTAATATATAAAATAATAATACTATTCATATTATAATACTGTTTTTTTTGCGATCTTTCTGTTGTTCAAATAACATTTTCCTTTCTTTCTTTTTTTTTTCTCTTAGTAAATATGACAAAGTTGGCACTGGACTCTAGAAATTAATGTCCATAGGTTGGTCAGCACTTAATAATATTATTCATGCTCTATGCCCGTATTATCATGTTGGAGTTCAAATCTGCGGTCCGGGTTTAAATGATGAACAGCTTGTAATATAGACGACAATAAAAACTCACCTTGTTTTGGAAGGAGAGCTTGTGATGGGATATATATATATGCTGATCCAATGAGGAGACATGATGTTAGTGGGAGAGCTAATCAGAAAAGGTCTGATAAAAAGACATGGCCGCTTAGATAAGTTACAGCTCTTGTGAAAAGTGGTTCATTACGCTATTACATCATTTTCAAAGAATAAAAAATTCCTACATACAATTATTATCTTACCGCCTCAAATGCATATATATCTCTAATCGATTAATGATGTCCCGTATTAAACAAGTAATGACTATCATTAGTAAAAGAAAGAGTCTAACTTATACTGTTGCTGTGAGAGACACAAATTACATTAAACATAACTTAACGTCTGTCTTAGCAAAAACGGCAGTTTCTAAAACTTTGTATTAAAATAATTGTAAGGTGGGGATGTTTGATGTTCCGATATTTTTATTTCCTAGCGTAGGGGTCGCTATTTGAATTATAAACAAAATAGACTAGCTGGTCAGTGGATGACAAATTCTATCCTCAATTTCCGTAACCCATCCGCTGTACTAAATTATTGAAAAGAAATGTTTCATTCTTAGACAACGAAAAGGGCCAGCAGTCTATGGCACTATGACACGTACGCATGCATTTACAGGCAGTGTGATGACTTCAAATGTCTTTCTCAAATCGTCTTAATCATCGGGGCATCTAATCGAATTTGTCTTATTAAGCCGATGCAAAAATGATTAGTAACTCAACAAGAGATTAATTAGTGTGTAAATATCTTCAAGCAATGACTAGAAGGTCGGCTCAAGCCGTCTCATTAGACTTTCACAAGAAGAATTAATGTATTTTCTTTGCGTCTAAACTAATTTTCTTCCAGAGAAATGATGAATAATAATGAACCCCATCTCTAATGTCAAGTAGGTAACATAAATTATGTGGGAGAGGAACACCTAGGTTTATTGATAACTACCTCTACTGATATGAGATTTTTCCAACCAAAATATAACGTGATTTTTGGTGATTATCATATTGATACACTGCTATTGATGCAACATGACAAATATTTTTACAAATTTACCAGAACTGAGATTAAAAAAAAAAAACTAATAATAATAACATAAGTCATTAAAAAAATTATATAACTCGTGAGGTGGAAGACTGATTATGGGTATCCATGGTTCGAACATCTGAAAAATGTTTTGATTTCAACTACCACTGCTATATCAGTTGGGAATTGGAATTCGGGATATCATAACATTGTTGTTATATCAATTTTTATCCAAAATGTTATAACTGAAATATTTATGGACTGCAAATTCTGGATCACTCATATTAAATAATAAGTAATTAATTCTCGTAATCTGATTATCTTAAAATCTATTTGGTATTTTGGTTAGACAACTATGAAAGCTATAACAGTAAAATGTTTGATATTTATGTATATCTATAATTGATCTTGTTTAGGATTTTAGATTTTGTTAAAGTTTAGAAAAAATATTAAGTCATATGGTTTAATAGTATAGTGTCTGATAAGTTTCCTAAACACTATAATATTAAACCATATGACTAAATAGGTTTATCAGATTTTAACAAATTCAAAGATATATGCAGGTGCCTATAATTTTTAAGATATAGAGTTGGAGTGTCACAATAGTATCAAATACTTTTACAACATTATAAAATAATTTTTCAGTAGCTTATAATATTGTAAAAATATTTGACACCATTGTGAAATCCTAAATTTACATTTTAAATAATATGGGCATCCTTATAAGAGAATGATTAATATGTATGTGTGTATATATATAGTCATTATCTAATAAGGGATGAACTAAAAAACCAAAAAGAAAAACACATAATCTAATACAATATATTTTGTCTTATGCTAGAGTGTTTATTTTTCTTATCTTTTAGGAGATCCTTTACTTTAATAAAGGATGAGATCCCTCATTAGAACATTATATAATATATATAGTCATTCTCTTATACAGTTGCCCTCATTTTTTTTTCCATACGAATATAATATTAAGTCATAAAGTTTAATAGAGTCAGTGCAGATACGCTATTAAACTATATGGTTTAATAGTGTGTCAACATCTAAAAAAATTAGGACGCATGCATCTAGGGATATATATATATATATATATATATATATATATATATAATCATTATCTAATATGAGATTTATCTAATATGAGATCCCTTTCTTTAAAGTAAATGATAAGCTATAAGATAAGAAAAATATATATTCAAATGGAGCGTATTTTGTCCAATATAGTGTATTAGCGTATGTATTTTTTTTTCTTTGAAGGAATTCTTACTTTAATAAAATATGGGATCCCTCATTGAAAATTTTATGTGTGCATGCTTATATATATATACACACATAATCATTCTCTTATGCAGACACTCTCAAATTTTTTTTCACGCGGACATGCTATTAAGTCACATGGTCTAATGTAGTTGGTAAGACACGCTATTAAACCACATGGTTTTGTAATTAAAAACTGACTCTATTAAATCATGCTGCTTAATAGTATGTCTGTATTGAAAAAAATGAAGATAGAGTTCAAAAGAGTCAAATCTTTGATGATTCCGCCTTACATGATTCAATTGCGAAAACTTCTAAATAGGCATCCCATATGAACTGAATTATTTATGGTTAAAAAATATTTTTTTAGTTGCTCTGGAACGATTAAGAGATTCTCTAGAAGAAATATAGGGTTCTACTTTTGGCGGCAACATGTTGTGGGGTGGTGATCCCGCGAATAAGGTTAAATTAATACGTTATAAGACGAAAGATTTCAATATATATCTCATCGATATCACCAAAATCATAAGTATCCTACCAAATCCCATCGACCAAATCACTTTTTTTTGAGAAATATAAGACATCTAAGTCATACAAGTAAATAGAAGACATCTAAGTCATATAAGTAAAGAGATCTATTCATTGATCATAAAAAGAAAAAAAGGGAATGATGGTTGGATTGATGATAAAATAGAATCTTGGGTCGCGAACAGTGATTCAACTGATGATAAAGAAAGATTATTCTTGATTCAGTTCTCCACCTTAACCTTAATGATAGAAAAAAGGATTGATCAAATTCTATCAAGTTTTGCTCATAATGTCATTTATCAAAGAATGACTCTGATTATCAAATGATAGAATAGTCAAGAACAATTTACTTACAATACTTAACATTTATAAAAAGCATTTCATAAATTATGAGTTCAATACATATTATTTAGCAGAAAGACGAATTTTTCTTACTCATTAACAGACAATCACTTATTCACAAACTTGGTGTGGGGCTAATAGTTTTCATTGTAAGAATTTCTATATAATTAAATTCTATTAAAAGATTTGGTATTTTCAAAGAGTTCTGTTATTTGCCCCTGGTCAAATTCCGGGTCAAACCCCGAAAAGCAATAAAGGAACGACGCCGTTTGAATCTCTTTTTTTTTTTTTCCTCTCATTCAAGCTAGACGACGTCGTTTTGGCAAATTTGTTACAGTCGAAATTGGTTTCTCTGTCTTCGTCTCAACTTTCACAGCCCCTTTCCCCTTCGTTTCAACTTTTTTTTTTTTAATTCATGGAAAAGTTTTATTTGACAAGTCGAAGAGCAGGTTCATCTTGGACACACTCACACACCAAAGCCCCACCTTGATCATGTTCTCCAGAGTGTTCTTATCTACTTCTTCGCCACAGACAAGCTTATTGAACTCTCTATCAATGAAGCACTTATAAGCCCAGTTGATAAGAACAATTTCCTCTGGTTTTGAAGGGTCAATCTCCATGTTTCTTCTGCAGCAAACAATTTCCAAGAGCACTCTCCATAACTAAAAACATCTACCTCAAGTGCAGAAGTATCACGTTGGCGTGGCCGTTGCGTGATGGCTGTCGTTGGTGGTAGTGGCGGTGGCTGATTTGCAGGTGGATTGTGGATTATGAATAGCTGTGAGTTGTGCATAATTTCACGCGTGATGGCTATGAGTAAGGAAAGAGGAAATAACTTGGGCTGTGAGCAGGGAAAGGAGAACTAACTTGGCAAAAAGGTGCTTTTTTTCCATTGAGTAAAACGATGCGTTTAATTCGGAGTTTGACCCGGGATTTGACCTGGGACAATTATCATTTTCCATTTTCAAAATGCGGGATACCAAATTGAGGCGACTGGATCAGCCCAATTGCAATTGAGCCCCAGTTCAAAAGTGGACCTGCACGGCATGCCCAATAACATAGGACCCATGAATAGGGACCCACCTCAAGGAACGTTCCTCCATGATCTCTCAGAATCGATTTACGTGGCAATATAATACTGGCTAAGAGTAATGACATGTCATCCAACAGCCAATAGTCCCCCTCCACTTAAGTAGAATCAATTCCGTTAAACAGAAGTCGCCCGCAGCATATGTCATCTCCAATTCTCCCTAAAAATAGGGGAATTTCAAAAACCCTCACACCAGGTTCAGTGGTATACTTTTCTTTGCTTTGCTTCTTCTCCAACATTAGAAAATGGCTACGACCTTCTTCAGAAGACTGGCTAAAGCTACTCCAATTGCATTCAACGAGGCATTTGGAGGGCAACCCAAGTCCGATTTCAACAAATTTCGATTTCCCTTTGGAGCAATCGCTGCTGTTGCTGGTGGAGTCTCCTATTACTGTTACTTTTCATCCCCAAATTTGGTAATTTCGCTTGAAAATCCCATTGGGTAGTCTTTTAATTTGACCGCTTATCAATGTGGACTACCAGAGTATTTGCTTTTTTTTTTTTTAGTTTAAGTATTAGTTTGTGAATTGTGCGGTGAGCTGAATATGTAGCTTTCTTTTGGACCAATGAGTGAGTTATGCTAAATAGTGAACCATATTTGTGACTTTTTTTTTTTTAAATTATAGGTTCATCTAGATCAAATCAATGAAGAGACGGGTCCAAAAATTGGTGAGTCTCTCTTCCCAAAATGTGTTATAGAATTGATTTAGATCTTTGATTGAGTGGTAAAGCTTTTGTCGATTGATTTAGTGAGGTGAACTTTTCTCTAGATGTTTCAATTTAAATATGAAGTTAATACACACTTGAGCTCAATGGATGTTTCATTTATTTTCAGCTCTCAATCCGGACAAGTGGATTGGATTTAAGTTGCAAGACACTGCAAGGGTAAGCCACAATAGTCATTTGTTCAGGTATATCTTCTTGGCTCAATTGTTTTTTTTTTTGTTTTGTACAGTAGTTGAATAGAACTCATTATTATCAACACAGTATGTTCAGCTCAATGCTTTACTATCTGGGACCAGTCAGATCTTTGTAGGATTTGAGGATTTCCTTGCATTATAATTCTTAAAGTGAATCCATTTGAATGTTACCATGTTTCCTCGGTAAATTTCATTCTTTTCATTCAGAATTCTTTATTTTCTCAAAAATGGCAGGTTTTCATTTGATCCATCTGCCAAGTTGGGTTTGGATGTTGCTTCATGCATCCTTACAAGGTATGTTCCGCTGTTTATATTGATGGTGCTTGGTGTTGAACTGCAAAGGATTTTCTAGAAGAATTTGAGTTTCAGAATTCAGAGGGGGTGCTGGATAGGAGTTAAATGGAGTTTGCCTTTGCAATCATTGCTTATGTTTTGTTATAATTGCAGGGCTCCATTAGGACAAGATGCTGAAGGAAATACAAAATATGTTGTACGGCCGTAAGTCTTCCTGTCAATTTTTTTTTTTTTTTGAATTCATTTTTTCTATTTGTGGCACTTGTTTATTGATTTTGATACTTGTTTGCTTTCAACTATATGTATATTAATTTTATATGTTGTGTGGGGCTGCCTGAAGTTGTTGTAAAATAGATGAATTGCCTTGGCCAAGTCAATATTAATTAAAATTTATCTATATTCTTACTCAAGTTGTATTCATCTCTCTCCTTCTTGCCACATCTACTTATGTTAAAAGTGGTCGAAGCAACTGACTTAGGATCCTTTATGGCTTCAATACCTGGGAAAACATGTTACGGAATACCATATATTCGGCTGTGCTTATTCTGAAATGACTAATGGTGTTCCTTAATATATTTATGGTTTCTATTAGCATTGCCCATGCAGAACTTATTCCACCAATCTATATGATTTATATATTTATTTGACTTGATAAGAACCTTCTTCAATTTTGGGGACTTCTTTGTTCAGGTATACTCCTATATCAGATACAGAAGCTAAGGGACACTTTGACTTGTTAATTAAGGTTTGTTGTTAAAAATGAATGTTTTCTCATTAATTTATTCAGCTTATTTCTTTTAGATGTCCTTGCGTCGTTTCACCATTAATGTAATGCTCCTCTACAAATGGCTTTTGTTCATTCCTTCGAGAATTCATGCAGGTTTATCCTGAGGGTAAAATGAGTCAGCATTTTGCTAGCTTAAAACCAGGGGATGTAGTTGAAGTGAAAGGGTAGGTTATTCTCATTCACAGGTATCTGCTGAGCTTACGCTTTACACTGTTTTCATGTTCAAGTGCATTTATTTATTGCAGACCCATTGAAAAGCTCCGATACTCTCCCAATATGAAGAAACACATCGGCATGGTAAGAGATAGTATCTTGATGCTAAATTTGATTTGTCAAGGTCAAAGTAACAGACAATTGATTTATAAAGCACAAATGCTTTTCTTGTAATGACAATTCGGTATAAGGCTGCGTGAAATTTTTTTTCCTCTTACCCATGCCATCCACTAAGTGTGTCATAATATAAATTGTCAAAAGTCATCTGCATGACTGTGTTTTTCTTCTTCCAGATAGCTGGTGGCACAGGTATAACTCCTATGCTTCAGGTAATTGAGGCTATACTGAAGAATCCAGATGACAACACTCAGGTAACATACATTTTATTTATCATT
Organism: Citrus x clementina; assembly: GCF_000493195.1. NCBI lineage: Eukaryota > Viridiplantae > Streptophyta > Magnoliopsida > Sapindales > Rutaceae > Citrus > Citrus x clementina. The sequence continues at coordinate 4,723,860 of NW_006263303.1, read as the reverse complement.
TTTAACTAAAAAGAAAGTTCTTGACTAAAACTTTCTGCTCTATTTGACATTTTATGGGGGCCTCCATGTCAACAGGTGTCACTGCTGTATGGCAATATATCCCCAGATGATATATTACTCAAACAGAAGCTTGACATACTAGCAGCTAGCCATCCAAATTTGAAGGTACAAACTGCTTCTGATGAAAGTTTTGCAGTAGTAGTTACAAATAGATAACTTTGAATTAGTCTTATTTATTTAATTCTTTGGGATAAAAACGTCAGGTGTTCTACACTGTAGACAATCCAACACAGAATTGGAAAGGAGGCGTAGGATACATCTCTAAGGATACGGCCCTAAAAGGCTTGCCACGCCCCAGTGATGATGCTCTTATCCTGGTAAGTGGGTCGCGTTGTTTTGCATCTCAAATTCAGAGATTTAACTCACTTTGAACATTGATCACCTCTTTGTGCTTATTTAGGTATGCGGACCCCCTGGAATGATGAAACATGTATCTGGTGAAAAGGCCAAAGACTATTCACAAGGAGAGGTATGGAAAATGCATGTTGGGGTTTTCCATTGGTGGTGAAAAATGAATTAAAAAAAAAAAATTGTTCCTGTGTTAATCTGCTTATTGACTGTTTTGTTGCAGCTTTCTGGGATACTCAAAGATCTTGGATACACTGAGCAAATGGTTTACAAATTTTGATGGATGGAGGGACATTATAGAAGCAGCCGCGACATCCTATGTTTTTTCAGCCAAAATTTTGTGTAATAAAATTGATCTTGAATAATTTTGTCGAAATGGACATAAATCCTCCCAAGATATCAAATAATACGGGATGAATGTTACAGAATGCAAAAGAAACCTTTTGATGATGAGAGAAACTACACTTTTCTGGATTTCATTCTGTAAGAAGCTTGTAGTTTCTTAGTAAATGGCAACGCCTAGCTTTTCCACGGGAATTTTGCATTTGTACGATATGTTTGGTTTGCTTTACTGACTTCATCTTCATCTTCTTAATTATTATTGTTATTATAATCGAGCTCTTTAATTAAACTTGTCATTTTTCTTAGATGAATCTGAGAGGCCATCGAATAAACAAAATGAACCACAAAGTGGTGCAAGATTGTTCAATGGTATAGTTTGGAAGGGTTAAGTTTGGATTATTTTCGTGAATTGATTATTTTTAAATTATTTTTTTATTTTAAAAAATCTTAATTTATTTTTTATTTTTGTTCAGAAGATAAAAAAAAATTATCAAGTCACTATCATTTTTTTTCTTATCTTTTGAACAAAAATGAGGTAACTTTAAATTTTTTAAAATGAGAGATAATTTAAAGATAATTAATTCATAAGAGAATAATCTAAAATTTATCATTTCAAGAAGTTGATACAAGGGCAACAAGCACAATCAAAACTTGTTGATTCTTTAATGTTTTTCAATTTAATTGCTAAATAGAGGAAGAAAAGAGATTATAATTGGAGAGAAAGAGGAAGAAGAATAAGAATTATGCAGTAAACTAAGAATGAATTAAGGGTAACTTTGATAGAACGAATAACTCTAATTAATTAATGAAGTTTTTTTAGAAGATTGGTAAAGCTACGTAATATTTTTATTAAAATTATTATTTAAAAATTATATTTATTACAGATTATAATTAATAATTTTTTAAATAATAAGAGAAATTATCCACCGGCCATCTATTTTTTCAGCGTTTTTTAAAAATACATAATTTTTTTTTTTACAGTACTCCACTTGAAGTTACATTTTTTTCATTGGTTTACTCTCGTTATAATACCGTTAAAACTTTACTAACATCATATGGGTAAAATTATTATTTCACAACGATAGAGTGGTGGAAAAGTGTAAAATAATATAACTTTAAGTGAAGTTCAGTAAAAAAAAATTAATAATTGTGTATTTTTTTAAAAAATATGAAAAAAATAAGTGGTCTATAGACAATTTATCTTTTATATTTGAGAGTAAAAAAATTATTTATATAATATTCTATTAGTTGTTTTAACTATCTCCAAATAGAAGTAGAAAAGTAAAAAAAAAAAACGTAACTTCAGGTGAATTCGAACTAAAAAAAGAAGAATTATATATTTTAAAAAAATTAGAAAAAACAAGCGCACACGGATAATTTCTCTGATAACAATAGATTAAAAGTTATGGATAATTTTTATATTTGAGAGTAAAAAATTTATTTATATAATATTCTATTAGTTGTTTTAACTATCTCCAAATAGAAGTAGAAAAGTAAAAAAAAAAATGTAACTTCAGCGGAATTCGAGGGAAAAAAAAGAAGAAATATATATATTTTTTTAAAATTAAAAAAAAACGAGCGCACGCGGATAATTTCTCTGATAACAATAGATTAAAAGTTACGGCACGCGGGCCATGATCTGTTTTGACGATCGCCGAGTTACCAACTAATGATACCTTCGCCAATGTAAGTAAAAATTTCGAACAGTGATCTCATCTCACGGAAACTCCTTGATCACTCTCTCTCTCTCGCTCTGAGTCTCGCTTTTTTTCTTCTTTTTTTTTTTTTTTGTTTTTTTGCTTGCAGCAAAATTGAAAATGGAAGAAGAACTTCAAAAGCGTAACACAGATTGCGTATATTTCCTCGCTTCTCCTCTCACATGCAAGAAGGTGAAGTTTCGTCATCGTAATCATCGATTATGAGCTAACTAACTAATCTTCTTGTTAATTTCCATTAATCGTCTTCTGGTTTTGTTTTGTTTTCCAAACGCAAGAAATGGAAAATGATCTTACTTTTGGCTTCCATCACTGTTCTACAACCTGCCACTCTTGAAATGAACCCTACATTTTGACGATCTTTCTTACTCTAGCCTTTGATTTTAATATTTTGCTTGATCTAGCGTTAATTTATGAATGTGATAATAATACTGCGATAATTACATTGTTCTATTGTTGTTTCCATTCCAACTGAACAGTGCTCTCTTTGCTTACTCTATAAAGCTAAATTCTACGATTTCTTTTGATACGTTGAGTAATTGAGTTTGTTGTTCTGTGTTTCTTGCGCTTCTTTTCAGGGGCTTGATTGTGAATATCGTCACAATGAAATTGCCAGGCTCAACCCCAGGGATTGCTGGTACTGGTTGGCTGGTAACTGTATCAATCCCAGATGTGGTTTCAGACATCCTGTAAGCGCATAAATATATTAAATTCTTTGCTTCTACCTAATGTTTGATTAGCGCATTGGAGCTTCACATTAGTTGCTTGCTGTAAACATTTCAGTTTGCTTTCAGACATTTTGTTATTGGTATTTTTCTTCCATGTTTAATAATTAGTTTGTACTCTAACAATGGTTCAGAAAATTGTGATTGGTTGTATGCTAGAAACCTTTATTATTCATTAGTAGGTTAGACAATTAATACCTTCTTTCGCAATGATACATTGCCTTTCAGGTGTCATGAAAACTTCTTTGCGGCAAACTTTTATGTTCCTTAGTTATGAATTATTTTCTGATTGGTGGCTGTGTTTTTTAAACTGTTAATGTTATCATCAATGTCAATGAGTCCGGTAATAAATTTGTTTGTTGTTTTCACAGCCATTGGATGCGCATGTGACTGAAGCACCATCAGAATCCGTTTCATTGCCATGTCAATCTTCTATACCAGTGAACAAGACTAGCATTCCATGTTATTTTTACTTCAATGGATTCTGCAGCAGAGGAGATAGATGCTCCTTTTTGCATGGCCCTGATGGTATTGCACCCAATGGGAAATCTTCAAAATCGGCTTCTGCAGTTACTGATGCCCTTCTATCAGAAAATAAGACATCTGCAGGAGATGGCACTGGGTCACCACCAACAGAAATACGTCCCAATCCATCTGAAGCTCCGTTAAAACTAGCAGTGGATGTGAGAGTCCAGCCCAAGGGTCACCTACTGCAATCAGCACCCAAAAGAATCCCAGAGAGACGTGCCTCCCCTCAGATATCTCTATCTGAGGGTGAAACTGTGGCCGTTGTCAAGTCAGATTCCATGGTAGCAGCAGAAGGCTTTATGAAAACTAAATCTCATCTATATACAGATTGGAGCTCTGATGAGCATGCGGATGACCATGTTGAACCTGAGGAGCGACTGGAATCATCCCCAGGATTTGATGTTCTTGTGGATAATGAAAATAGAGCGGAGAATTTGGGTTTTGAGGATGATTCAGAGTACTTACTTGCTACTAATAGGGAGCACAGAGAGCTGAATGGTCATTTCTTGGGTTATGATTTTGAAGGTCCGATTGAGTATGACCCTATGTATCCAGAATCAGAACCACATGAAGGCGAGACATACAATGTTCATTATTATTTGGATAATGAGCATATTCTAGATAAGGTCAGAGAATACCCTGGCCGTGCAAGAGAGAGGATATTGGATTCAATGTTGTCTCGAAAGAGAAAACTCTTCCCAATGAAAGTCTCTGTAGATGACTGTAATGCAGATCTTCGAGATTATCTGAGGAAACGCAGGGTAGTTGATGGTCATTCAATTGTTCATTCAACCAGAAGGCATGAATCATCTCGTTTGATGGGTCGAATCCAGGGAAGGCACCGAGGTCTGCTGTTGCATGGTAGGTTGGCATCAGAATTTGGAAAGAACTATATTGAGTCACATGGACACAAGGGAACTCTTCCAAATGGTGCCAACCAGCATGGGTGGGCTAGGCATGCAAAATCTAATATACTTAGGCAGCATCATAAAGGAAAAAGGCTGCTTAAAAGGAAGTCTCATTTATCTGCCATCTCGAGGAAACCATTTTCAAGTGAGAGAAGATCTAGTCAGACTGAGACTGCATTTACAGGACCCAAGTCCCTTGCTGAGATTAAAGAAGAGAAGAAAAAGGCTGAAGAATCTGGTGGTCACTTTGGGAAAGTGGGACATTTAAGCCGAACATTGACAGACTTCCAGGGACCAAAACCTCTGAGTGAAATACTCAAGGAAAAGAGGAGGCCAGGTACTGTGAGTGATGCAGATACTTGGAGCTGTTGAAAAATGAGGCCAAAAGAATTGCCATTTAGAAGGTGATAAATTTTGCAGAGAATGATGATGAAAAAGAATTTTACTTGACTTGAGACGAACTTTTAGCACATCTTATGATCCTTTAATATGCTGCGATCCATTTAGTGATGAAGATAATGATTAGTGTTTAGCGAGGACCTCGGGAGAAGTAGTTCCCAGATCTGTTGGTTACTGAACGAGAATCTTATCCTAGGAAACAGCAATTGGCAGGTGTCTGCCTCAAGCCGTCTGTAAGAAACCTTATTAACATTGTTAATATCTTGAGCTTGTCTCATTTTTCATGTATATAGGTGCACATACTGGTCACTGCGTTTGGGATGACAATTTCAAGCAGAGATCTCTTATCTCTGCATAACAATGATCGATTTCTCAGGACTTTGAGAAGGTTTTCTGTTTGCCTTTCATTTCTGTTACTTGTAAGGATATTGAGCCTTCCATAACTGCCACACTCTTTTCATTGCTCCCGCGTGATTATGGACCAGATGGTTTAAAGTTTCAACTCTAATATGAAAGTACAGCCCTCTGTTAACCATTATTCAATGAAAACCAAGCTGAGGACCTCCAAAGCCATTAGTGTATTCTTGTTAGCTCGTAGGCATTTGACTTTGTCATTGCATGTTGCCTCAGCTCCTTAGCTGGTTACTATCGTCAATGGGATATTTTAAGCAAAATTTAATTAGCTAAGCAGTTTTGGATTACAACTTAGTGTTTTATATTCGGATGACCGTGTGGTGCTAATTCTTTTGCTGATTGAGAGGAAGTAGTCAAACCCGTGATCGAGAATTACCGAGATGATGGCGGTTAAAATAAGACAGTTGCAAGATATTCAAATTTTAATCACGTAATTAACACAGCAAGAACAGTTCTATTCTACCATGCCTTATCATTTTCGTGTCTCTTGGGGGTAGATAAGGGTCAAATGCCTGATAAATTATCTTAATTTGAGGTTTGTCTGATGTTGGGTTGATTAGAACAGTAGAGAGTTATGATTCGTGCATGGTCTGGGGAAACCAACAAACGTTGTTAATTATTGACTTTCTTAGCCGATCACAAATATTTTTTCATTTGTTTAAAGGGGTAGATTTCCACTTTATAAAGTAATCTCACTAACAAACTCAATCTAAAATTTAGACAATTACATGGCATAATTCAATAAAGATTGAATATATAAAATTTGGTAAATATAATTATAAGAGTGATTTATGATTTTTTTTAATTTTTTTTTAATTTTTAATTATAACTTAATAACAACCCAATTCTGTCGTCACCAACGTAACGAGGTTTGCAACCCAAACCTCTTTTTACCACTCAGAAACGTTCTATAAATTGAGCTAACTACCTCATTTTTAAACTGAATTAAGCGACAGTTATGTATTATTGTGTCTTACAAATTATAAATAAAGTTTTGTGACCATGATATAACAACCATGAGGCACATAAGATTAAATTTCCGATGCACATACACTATATTCTCAAACCATCAAGGGGTTATTAAGTTATAACAAACAAAAAAAGAAAATTATGAGTACATGATAACAAACAATTTTTACAGAAAACTTCCTCTGTTAATCAGTTTTTAACATTAATTTTAACAGAATTTTCAAACAAGGCCTAAACCACTGCATTACCATCCAATGATTATCACAGAAGGTTTCTTTTTTTTTCTCTCTCTCTCTCTCTCTCCTCGTTAAGTATCATAATCCTTTGAGACATTATGTATATGCGACAGCCATAAATTAAAATTTGGCTGCGAAGACCAAAACTACTGAGCTTGGAAACACATTTACAAATCATGATCAGGACGGCTTTCTGTTCTGGTCTTTGGTTAGGTATGATCCCTAAGATATTGACAAAATAGAGGTGATAATATTCAAAATTACTATTACCTCCAATTAATAACAAGACATCAAATCAAAGAGGATGATGACGAATTTAATTATTATTTTTTGCATGCTTTAACATGTAAGATTCCAATTTATGAATTATTTTTCATATTCCTCATTTGTCATTTCCTCCCCCCCCCCTCTTCTTCCTTTTAGATGAAGTTATAAACATTCAGAGCACCATAATTTGTTCGACTCCACAAATTTGCATCTCCTCCAAATCCAAATTCAAATAAAGGGAAACCCCGTAATAGTAAGCCAGGCAGAGAGAACCAAGCAGCCGATCGAGCTGATAATAATATATATATAATGGAAGGTTTATCGAGGTCTACGACGTCGTTTAGGAGACAAGGCTCTTCAGGATTGGTATGGGATGACAAGTTCTTATCCGGAGACTTGAACCGTCTCAAGAAAAATAAAGAAGCCGATGATCGTATCAATAAACCGAAGGCTGCCGCGGTAATGATGCAACGGAGCCGATCAGAAGGCGGCGGCGGAGGAGGAGGAGGAGTAGGCCGCATGCACCGGGCGTTGAAGGAGCCGCCGTCCGCCTTGGACCCACCTTCTCCTAAACTCTACGGTTGTGGCTTCTGTGGATTCTTTGGCAAACCAGCTGCTGCCCATAAACTAAAATCCCATAAGCGTAAGTCTACTAGGTCATAATGTTTTTTTTCAATTTTTGTAACATAATTATTACATGAGTGTCCCCTTAAATGTTTTTTTTTTTTTCCTTTTTTGGGTTTTATCTACATAATGTATTGTATTGGATATATATGTTGTAGTATATCAAGAACTAGAGAACTAAAAAGATTTGTGTTTGGTTTCTTTTCTTTCCATTATTCATGGATTCATTAATGCCTGATTCTTCTTTGGTTCTCTCAAAATCTTATGTGATTTATTTTCGTGTTAAGTAAGCTTGATTATTTGCACGTGGCATATTTATAATACACATATATCACTGTGATTTTCCTTTTCTGCAAACCCTAAACCCCCAGCCATTTTCTCGAGAAAATTCCATTTGTTGACCATGTACTTGATGTATGTATTTGATCATGAGATGCAATAAATCTTGACTATTCCTTGTCAAGGATGAATTCAACAAAATTAATGATGATTCGACGAGTTTAGGGCTAGCTTTGGAATTATTGGTGATTTTTAATTTTATTGAAAATTTGGCATTATTGGTTTAGGTGGGAATTATTTAGTTGGTAACGTAACCGATTAAGTTGAATATTCTATATTTTCAATCGCCACCATTATCAAAATGGTGAGCTGCCGGCCATGTATTCATACTATGCCCACAAAAAACGATAATAAACATATTGCTTAAAGATTTTATTATTATTGATAAGGGACGTCACTTTCAGCCATGTTGCCAATTTGCTCTTCATTTTTTGTATTTCTGCTTAAATGAAATATATATATATATATCTTTTGGTACCTTAATATATGGACCATATCTGTAGATCGCTATTCACTACATCATAGTCAATTGTGCTTACCTTTTAACACGCCCGGAAAATTTCTTATCAAACCCCTTTTATAGTAAAATTACTTAAACAACCTCGCAGAAATTGCATGTAAGGTTGCCCTTCATTTAAGTGTAGCTTATATTTCTATTGAAAAAGGTAAGCACAATTGATTGAAGTGAGACGTGCATCAAGTCATCAGGCTTCTAGCTAAGAAACAATCGGCATACTAATGCAATTAACCCAAAAATTTAGCACGAAATTTGTGAGGTTTTACTCAGCCAATTAAAGAGAAAGAGAAAAAGAAAATGCGAGTTTTTAACAATTAGAAACAAATAATTTCCCACCCTCTTGTTAAATCATAACGAGAGACTTCTTTTCTTTTTTATTTTTCATTTCGTAAGTTTAAATTAGTTTATTAATTGGCAGAATCTGTTCTGTTATTAATTGATTTTTGATAGAGGAAAGGAAGAATTGAAAGAAAGTAAACCAATTAGAATATACAAAGTAAACAAGTAGGATAAAGAAACAAAAAATGGTTTAATTGGTTCAATCTTTGACGGGCTCATTCAAGAGGTCAGCAAACAAATACTAAAATTGAGATTTGTAAATTCAGTAATTGTACATAGAAAGTTCGCCAAAAAAAAAAAAAAAAAAAAATGCAGGTTGAGATTTGAGATTGCATCCATCCAATTATTGCTTTGTTGGTGTGATGAGTTTTCCGTGAAAACTTCGATGTTAAGGAGTAAAGGGGTGTTACGTAAATTATAGGGGGTAATAGTAAAAACTGAAAATTTCCGGAGGAAAGTAAAAATTTCCCTTAAGATGATGGATAGTTACCTAATTACCAATCCTAATATTTCGCAATGGTCACAGGTGTTAAGGTAATATCTATATCTATATATATATTATAATTGTTATTTGGTGAGGATGCTCGCACTTTATTGATGTATGAAAATACTAGTACAACATATGATATATTAGTATAAAATCAAATCAATATTCTCTCATAATGTGAGTTTTTATCTAAACAAATATAATTAATTGATTGGTAGTTATTAAATAAAATAAAATAAGGAAGTAAATCTTGACGGTATATAAATAAAGAAGTAAATCTTGATTGTATATAAATAAAAATGCACGCTTATTAAAAGATTCTTTAAAACACAATCCTTTTAATAAAAGATTGGACCAAGTTTAATTTTTTTTTAATTATATGATATTATTACTCAAGGATCAAAAATTAGTAGTTTACATTAAATCTTATGTCCAGATTAAACCACTTTCACTCAATTTTAAGGAGGGAAATTAAAACCCACAAAATTTTTGTGGGGGTTCGAACTACTATTCTTATAGTTGTGAGTGAGTGGTTCTAGATTACAAAGTATCAACTGCAGAAAATTTGAATTTGATCTTTGATCTCCTTCCATACTTCACAAGTAGGATAATTTATAAACCCAGAACATAAGAGAATTTAATTCCATTAATGTAAAGTTGTGGGACCTCTTATTGAATATATATGTATATATAATATAAGAGATAAAGACAAACAAAATACAAACTCCAATACCTTATATTTTATCTTATAATATATTAGAGTTTTATTTTAATCTTTTAACATATCTCTTATTTTAATAACTTAAAAGGATGTTTCATTAGAAAAATATTATTACATAAATTATTATTACATTATGCTATATAAACTATGAACGATACAAATTCACCTCGACAAGAAAATGATAATGATTGGAGATGTAAGAAAAAGAAAAGTCAATCTTATAAATTACGATGTCTTCTACACTCAGGCAGCGTTTACTTTTTGGATTAGAGTAGGAATCCCGAGGAGTAGGAATCCTAGGATTGAGAGTGTGGAGTGGGATTGGGAGTAGGTTGTTTACTTGCACTGGAATTGAAGCATGGAATGAAGATCAGAATCCAATTTATGTGTTTACTTTGTCTTGGATTGAGAGTAAATAGTTTCAAATTACAATTTTATCCTTATTTAAAGAATAATAATTTTTAATTACAAAGTTAATAAAAATATATTTAATGACTAAACATTTATTTTATTATATTTGTAAATTTATAATAATAATTAATATTCTTAATTATGACCATCACAATTTTTATTGATTTTAATTTTAATTATATAAATTAAAAATTGTTGATAAGGGCAATATAAATGAAATATTTTTACTATTAACATAGTATGAAATTAATATTTTCTTAGAATAAACTATTTATTAGTATTAATTATTAATATTAAATATTATACTATAATTTTTAATATTAAATATTATACTATAATTTTTAAATAAATATAATACTATAATTTTTAAATAAATATAATAATATTATATTTTCAAACAAAGATGGTATATAATAATATTATTAATTCTCTATTAATATAATAATATTATTTTTAAGTAAATTAAACTTAGAATCAAACCCAATTATTATTTAGTTAAATATAATAATATTATTTAAATATTTATTAAATATAATTATAGTAAATTTAATAAAAAGAAGGGTAAGTATCAAATGAAACTTTATTTTATTTAATATAATTATATTAAATTTATTATTTATTAATATAATATTATTTAGTACAAAATTAATATTTTCTTAGAATAAACTATTTATTATTATTAATTATTAATATTAAATAAATAAAGTACTATTATTTTTTAAATAAATATAATAATATTATATTATTAAATAAAGATAGCATATAGTAATATTTATTAATTCTCTATTAATATAGTAATATTATTTTTAAGTAATTTTAACTTATAATCAATGCAAATTATTTAGTTAAATATAATAATAATATTTAAATAAATATAATATTATTTATTTTATTAAATATTAAATCAAATTAAATTAAATTTTAAAAAAAGGGTAGAAAAGGGAGAGGTGGGAGTGGATTCCCACTCTCCACTCCAAAAATAGGTGGGGCCCACGGAGTGGGATTCTCAATCATTCCCTAATTAGTTGAAGTAAACACTGGAGTGGGAGGAATCCACACTCCTCACTCCCACTCCAGAAAGTAAATACAGCATCAGTTTGTTGCATTAATTGACACATTCAAATTCAATCGTATATTTCTTGTGATGTCAGTTCATAGGCGTGAATTTGTACCGTTATTCGGTTTATACATGGGTATCATTCATTGGTAAATGGGCAAAGCTTACGTTACATTAGCTGTATGTTACAGCTAAAAATTTTTAAACCCTTAAAAAAGATAATAATTATTGAAAAGGTCAATAATTTTTATAGTTTTACTTTACACCCCCAAACTGCAGCCAGGTAATAGAACCGTTAGTCTTTTAATTTTTTTTAAGTTCTCCATTTATATTTATAACAAATTTAGTACTAAATTATTCAACTTTTTTTCTATTTTATTTAATTGAATCTCTAACTTGTTTAATCTTATATCTATTGAGTATTTATTGATTATATTAATGGTCTCTTATTTTAATATATCATGATAATCAATATTGAAGCCTTTTATGAATTGTTTAATTTTATTAAATTCTTTACTTAGTTGATCTCTTAACTTATTAATTTATTTTATATTTCCTTCATTGAAATTATTAATTTCTAATATTTTGTTTACCCTTTCTATGATTAATTTGAGCTTTCTAATTTATTTAATAAATACAGTGACATTTAATTTAATTGATTATTTCTCCACATGTTTGAATTATTGATTAGATCAAATGGTTGAAATCTTTCGTTAAAGGTTTTGGTAATTTATTCACTGTAACATCTTTTTAATAATTCATTAGAATTATAAGATATATATCACATATAATATCTCTTATAATTCAAGATACTAAATTTAGATTAAAAAATCTATGTGACATCACTGATAATATGTATTTAGGATGAAAAATAGATTGAATGTGTGTGTGTGTGTGTATGTGTTTGTTAGAAGAAAAACCTAGTCTATGTCTCAAGAGAGAAAATAAATTATAAATGTAGGTACAAAAATTTATTTAGAATTTGTGATTTTTATGAATATAATAATAATAATTTAAATCTTTATAAAAATATAGTAAAAACTTTATAACGTTTTAAAAATAATTATAAAAGAGATGGATGAGGAAACCATTAATTATAAAAAATTAATGAGGACTTATTTGAAAAAATAAGTAAATATATGATTAGAAATGAAATTTTCTATAAATAACAATTACACATGTATTTCGTTTTAGGTTAAAATTATTTTTATCCATTAGATTTAAGAAATATCAAAATCAATGAGCTATATTTATTGATTGTTTGTTACATTATTTGTAAGGTAAGCTTTGCCTGGTAAATGATCTTTTTGTAGCTTTCAATAAAAGACAATTTCTATAGTCAGTCGTGTGGGGAAGATAAGAGGTTAATTAATTAATAATGTAAAGAGGAATAGATATATATATATATATATATATATACACACATACAAGGAGCATTTAATATTCCTGGATTGTTTTATTCAACTTGACAGCTCACTGCTAACAACCCACTTCATTTTGTTTTCTTGTGCTCTCACCGTTAGATCTATTGTGGGGCTTGTTTCAACGGGAGGATGTCATGGTTTGATAATTAACACTATACTCTCCGTCGTATACTGAAATTTAAAAAGAAATCAAATGTTTTAAAATTTTGACAGATAAACCCAAATTGCTTCAAATTTGTAAATAATTTAAACAATTAAAAAAAATGGGTGGGCTGTCTCAACTTAAATAGAAATGAGTGATGACTTAATATTAAAATTCAATTAATAAATTAACTTAAAAAATAAAACTAGCATGATACTACTAAAATAAAAATTAAATAAATAATTATAAAAATTACGTACTTTATCTTCTTTCCTTATACTTTGGTTGCCACTTAAAATATTTGTAGACTGAACTTTGAATTAAAAAAAATAAGTACAATACAAATTAGTTTAAAGTTGTTAGTTACTCGAAAACAATAAAACTGTAAACTTTATCCATAAATCTAAGCCAATATGACATCAATCACTTCTAACTGATAGATTTAATTTGTTATTTTAATTTATTCAATTGCCACGCCCACAATTGCCATCTAAATATCGAGTTCAAGTTACTATATTTTTTATGGATTGTGATGTGAAAAACAATTGAGGTAATTGATTGATTGATGATATTTTTATTTGAAAGAGGTTGCTGACTAATGATTGATTAATTATTTAAATGGAGAAAATATAAGAATTTTCATTATTATGGTCCACATGATAAGTCACTTATTTAAATAAATAAATAGATTAACTCATATTAATGACCCATTTACTTGCTTTAAGAGATAGTGGTAGAATTTATTAACCACTTCCATAACGTAAGTGATAAATGTTATTAATTTCAATAAGAAGTGTAAAGTCTGAAATAGTACTATAAAAAGGGTCCCCAGCCTATCCAAATTTAATGCTTGCTAAGAACTCTTTCCATCACAAGAGAAACGCTATAAAGTGGAATAGGTTAGAAGACATTTTTATAAAATATAGTGAACATAGAGAACACTTGAAACTTGAACAATTAAGATTGGAGGTACGATCTCTATTGTAATTAATTATTTATTTTGTAAAAATAGGGATAGAATATTTGAATATCGAGGAGAGGAAAAGAAAATGAGAAAAAAAATCATAATACTTTAAATAAATTATGGAAAAAAAAGTAAGGGTTCAAAAATTACAAAAGTAAAGTTGTGGTACTTTAAAACAGTTGTAACATAGTTTTATCCCATATATTAACAACTGGTAATCTTGAATTAAAGTAGACTAGATCAACGGATAGAATATTGTCAATAGGCTGAATCTATGGGCTCCGTCTCCATTTTCTTAAAAATGTGACACTTGACACTCCTCAATAATCAATTCAGCAGCTAAAAGCTAGAAGAAGATCTATATGAACAAAGAAATTCAAGAGTCCTTTGCAATTTTCAAACTCGGTGGTAGCTAGCTATTGGACTCTTATTTAATAATCTTGGAATTGTCAATTGCACATTGTTGAATTCTAAGCTTAAGCGTTTTCTTGTACGGTATATACATTCTCAATTCATTGGCCAGAAAGGACCTGATTAAGAAATATTAACCCCTTATATATACATAACCAAAAAAGAAAAAATATTATTTATAAACCGCCCATTTGTTGCATTTCACTACAACATAGCCAATTAGCCATCAGCAGCAGCCACATGGGCACTCAAATTTTTTTTAAAAAAATTTTCCTTAACGTACCTAACACAAAAAGAAAAAAAAAAGGTTACTCTTAGTATATAAACCGCTTCTTATTAAATCTTTAATGTGAACACGACATGTCATTAATTACATATAAGTGGTGTCATTTACAAGATCATTAATTTGAATAAATAATCATGTAATAGCTAAGTTAAGTATGCACAAGCAAGGAGCAGAGATAAATAGGCATTAGTTAATTAATCAGTAGTGTTTTGAGTATTAAAATTGAATGACGATAAACTATAGTAGGAGATATTATAGTTAATTTGAGTCTAGAGCTTTCTGAACTTTAGTTTGAAACACTAAAATGTACAATTTCTCCATTGAAAAATAGAGGAAACAACCTGTTGAATGAGTCACGTACGATCCGAAACCTGAACCCACGATGCAATGCCAAGCCGGACCATACACTTTATCGAACTCCTGCATTAAGAGAGTGAATTTAATTTATTGTTAACCATATATTATAACATTAGAGCACATGATTAGATGAAGACAGTTATAGACATTGTCACTGTTGCACTTGTACACACATGGGTAGAGAGAGAGAGAGAGAGAGTTTTGATATTAATTAGCTGAAAGCAATTTACAATTATAGCTTCCACTGCTTTTGAACACATGGGTTGTTGGATCCAATATCATTAATTCTACGTTTCAATTTCAATAATAAGATAAAAAAAAGTATATGGTCATTAATTGCAGCTCCCAACTTGAAATATAAAATTTTTATTGTAATTGATACGGTAAATACTGAGTCCTGGTATAAATTACTACGTAGAAGTGAAATAATAATTAAGTATTTGACATATAACAATTTATATAAAAATACGTTATATTATATAAAATTAGAATTCTCTCTCAACCTCAGTTTCTTCTGAAGAAATTTTAATGTGATTAATAAATGAAAATATAATAGTAACCTCGGTCGTACACAAATATTAATGGATACATGAAACAAGGTCTTAAAAAATTCTAGACTCCTCATCTCATGAGGGTAAGATAACTAGGGTCACCATACGTTTAGGATGAATGGCGACCATCTGAAAGAGGGAGAGAGTTCAGAATCAACCAAGAAAATCAAAAATCGAAAATCAAAAACCAAACATGTAGCTAGATATGGCTAGCCTTTACCGATACGTACGGTATATAATGATGTAAATTTGTCGAAAGGATGAAAATCATGCAACAGTAGTGAACAAGAACATAAACACGTACCCTCTTAATGTTAAAAGCAATGTGTTTGGAGCTGAACTTCTCCAAGCTGTCATAAGTGGTTCTTGCACAGCGAAAGGCATGAACCTGCATGAATCCCGGCATATCACACGCCAAGACCTTCACTTGAAGAAATGAAATCACAGAAGCCAAGTTTGTTCCCAAATTGGTTTCTACGTGTGACACTGATTTCCTTGCCTCAGCATAATTATTAATCCCTCTTCCTCCTCCTCCTACTCCTCCTCCTCCATCTACACTTCTTCGGCCGCCGTTTTCGATTTGTTCAAAAGCTCCCAGATTCTTTAACATCAAATTATTGTTTGATCGCAGCACTGCTGGCTCAGTTTCTTGACGATTTTGTAGGTTACTAGCATGTGAATGTGACTGCTGCTGTGGCTGTGACCGTGACACAACAGCAACAGCTGGCTGGGATTTTGGCTTGTGATGGTTTTTAATGCCGGATAATTTGTAGAAAGACGGGAATAATGATCTCTTTTTCTGCTTTTCTTTTGTAGCCATTTCTTCTGAGGGCTAGCTCTTTGATCAATAAGTGGGTACGCATATATATATATATATATACATATATATATATATATATATATATATATATATATATATATATATATATATGTAGTTATATATATACATGCGTGTGATGTGTGTAAGCGAATGAATGCATTGAAAACAATGTTAAATAATGTGGATTAGAAAGCAAACCATGTGTTATTGCCTGTAATCAAGGGATAAATTTAAAAGGTGTGGTGTAAAAGAGATTTGATGCATTTGTTTTTAGTCAATTGCTTGGACTGATGGAAAATTTGATTGGTTATTGGGGCATATTTGTCTGTTACTAGGTTTTGTTTGTGAAAATGCCAGCACACACCCATGACCCCCTACCAGCCACCGCCCTGATCTTTATAAGGTACCCTACAAAATGAATATAGTCTCTCTGTCTTTGTTCTATTCTGAATTATTTTTCTAATTAGGAAAATCAACCAAGGAAATTCATTCTTCAACTTCCTTTTTAAGTCAAACATCAACGGTTGTTCTTTATAGCTAATGAGATTATGGGCTAGGTTTTATTAAGTTATTTGGTAATAAACACTTTTCTTCCACATATTTATTAGTTGAACCATCTTTATCATGTAATAAATATCACTATATATAAACTTTTATTTCCCACATAAAGTTGACTTAATTAATTAATTTCAGCATATTGAACTTGCTTCAGGATTGTATTATATTTTTATAAATGTTGAGCATAGCTTTGATTCTTGAACCAAGGGAGGAGCATGTGGATGCATATTTTCTCTTGACATTTCTTGAAGTTTAAAAGTACAGATAAGTTAATTAAGGTGGAAGGGCAAAAAGTACTTAGCTTTAACCTTTAACAACAATTAATTTTTAGAAGCGGCATGCAGGGGATACCTAAATTTGAAATGATTGAATGGTTTGAGCATGAAGGAAATGAATTAAGATTCTCTCATGATCTGAAATTCTCTTAAGTAAAAATATAAGTGTTAATCGATGATTAATAAATAAAAAAGAAGTTAAATTATATCCGTACATTATTATTAAGTAACATATGACATAAAATTATTGCAAGCTCATGAGAGGATCCTAATCCGAAGAAAATGAAAGGTTTACTGTTGATTGGACTGAGATTTATTGTCTAGTTGACTTTGTAATCAGAATTAAATCAATAATCAGGAATTATTTAACAAGGATTTCATATGAATTTCAATTAATTCATAACCATTGATTGAACACTCGTTTCTGAGCACCAAGTCCTCATATGCAGTGATTAGCCTGAAAATTAACACTGCCAAGAAGAAGAAATTGGAAGCCATAGTTGCTCAAAATATTTGCAATACTCAACACATCCCTTTCTAAGTTACTGTGTATGTGACACAAACCGTGGGGATGGCATGTCTGTTTGAAAGGGCGAGTTGTTGGGTGTATTTAGTTTTGCATTTGGGTTCCTTATCTTTGGAATTAATTTTTGTATTCATTCCAAGTGAGGTTGAAGCTCTATAGCTTTCATGGCCCCCTTAATCATAGGAATTCTGTGGGCTAAAAGCAGAGCAACTGAGCATTCATTCACACGCTCATTGTTTAATGATCTAAGCAGAAACAAGCCTCATAAAACAATCATTTTTCTCAGCTGTTGGCAATTACAGAGTTTCCACAGCATCACGATCTTGATCATGATGTGTGTCTGTGTGTCTGTGTGTTTTTACGTTGTTAAATTTTTACTATGTGAGTATGTGTTCATGTCAAAATTTTTTCCTTTTTATCTTTTTAGAGTGATTGATTCAGTCACAGCCTCCGTGCATGACATGTATTAATCCTTTAGAGTACTTTTGCAGTTGTCTAATAAAAGTGATGCTAATAAACAAAACTTTGCTTTTGCTTGTTGCTCACAAAGACAATGGGAATGGCTCACAGAAGCCAAATAGCTCCATAGTTCACTAAACCTGAAAACCATATAACATTCACATTCAACCCTTCTTTGCACATGCAGGAAACATTTCATTCCCTTCATTGATTAGCAGAAATTTTAAAACATGCAAACAACATTTAATTAAAGGAAAGTTGGAGGAAAATCTTTGTAAAAGGTGAAATTTATTTGTTCAATGTGTATTAATTAACAAAAGTGCACATATGAAAATCTGTTCAGTATTCTCTTTCGTCTAGTGTAATTAAGGATTCAGTTTTCAAGAATCCAATTACAAATAATAGAACATGAGAGATAAAGTCCTAAAAGTAAATTTATGAAATAAAAGAGAGGGATTGCATTTTATTATATTCCTATTTTCTTTTCTTTTTAAAATTTAAAATTACCTTTTTAATTGATTTGTTAACTAGGGATAGTATTTTTAAAATAATTAAAAAATTTTATTAATAAAAATAATTGGTACATATTTTTTACATTATTAATGTTGTAAAAAAAAAAAAATTATGGCATCAATTAACCCATTTGAAAAACTAAGGATTGGAGACAGTTGGACACACACAAAGACGAAGAGAGCAATTGAAGTAGAGCAGCGCCCACGGGTTTAGGAACAAGAGAAGACAGCTGTTAGGATTAATCTTCTATGACTGGTATTGTCTATTCTTCTATTCCTAAAATTAAAAATGTGTAATTAAATCTCTTCTAATATGGTTAAGGATGATATCTAGTTCAGTGAAATAAATTATATTATATTTAATTAAATTCCTTACATGTGTGCTTTAATGTTTATGTTTCTTATTTCATATGTTTAGTTGGATATTATTAAATTTTTTTACGAATTTTGTTATGTATTATTGACTGTTAAGATTAATACTTTACTAAATCTATACTTGAGTCTATAAATTTAAATGTGATTATCTTTAATTATGTGTCTTCATTAAATTATTTACATAAAATGCTTATGAAAACTTTGAATCTTGGTTATTTAGTATGTTTACATAGGATGCTTAGATATTATGATGTTAAGCAAAAAATAACATACATAAGATTAATTTTAAATAGGCTTAATAATTATATCCATGATTGTTAAATTAAATAGTGCTGGATTATGAAATCCTAGTATCTTAAATTTCTTGAATTCTCATGTTAATTTACTAGTCTTTATTTCAGTTGCATTTTTAGTTTAAATCTCTTCAAACAAAATATTTTATTTGCAACTAGGATAAAGTTTTAATTAGCTTAGCTTAGATTTAATTTTTCTAAGATTAACAATCAAATTAGATTTGATTTTTGTAAGATTAACAGTCTCGATAGATTCAACCTCGTTGTTCCGACTTTATACTCCAATAAATTCATGCACTTGTGAGTAATATTGAATCATACTTATTAATCTATTACCTATGCTGTCAACTTGCGGCTCATTTTTTTAATCGTGTGTCACAATGCTCTCACTTGTTTCCAAAATCTCAACTTATGGTATCTTTCCACATTATTGTACCAACAACATAAATTTAACTGTGTAATAATAAGTTTTTAATACAGAGTTGGGCCTTGTAAGTTTGTAAAAAAACTTTTAGCACTATTATACTCAGTTGAGATTTGTAAGTTCTATGTTAGGGGTACATTTAAAATTGAGTACAAAGGGGACGGTGGAGGAGGAATATTTTAATAAGATCTATTTACAGTCACTTGTTTTGTGATGGCCAACAAACGGCGTAAAAGCCCATCTAAGTGCCCCAACAGAATCTCCAAGGTTTGGGCCCTAAATTGTAAATGTCAGAACGTCGTATAAAATGCCGTTGTTGAATCTTTTGAAGTCGCCGTTAGCACAAGAAAAGTGAGGAATAGGCACTACTACAGTCGTTGGAGGAGGCAGCCAACCCAATAACGGAAAATGCTTTAAATGTTGGTATAGAAAATGGGTCATATAGCGTTGCTGAAAACAGCAAAAGCTAAGCCCTAGATGTAGAATAGGAGGCTCAAGGTCGGTGAACAAAAGAGGGTAAAGGCGAATTTAATGTTAGCATAAAGAGACAGATGTGGTTCAGCATCATAATTCATATGTTCATAATAAGCAATGATGGTTAAGGAAGCAATCCCAACTTCATTCTTCTGAAAAAGAAACAAAGTGAACGCCATTACTTTCTTTCCACAGAGGATTTGGACCACCACAAAAGAAATTGAGACCTGAAAGTATAACTATATAGAGACAATTGATAAAAGCAAACTAGACATTACTACATGTCTTGATATTAGACAAATAATAGCTCTGTTTATTACTTGGCCGGCCATTTGCACATTCATGCATTTATAGTTTTGGCTTGGGTGGTTAGAGAGCTTGAATCAAGGCAGGAGCCAAGTCCATTTGCACAGCAAATGTAAGTTTCAAAAGCTGAAGGCATTGCTTTTCACTCGACATATTTAGAAAGCAGCAGCTTTTGCATAGCCATGTCTTGAGTGCTACTTCAGTTCCATTATAAATTTACACTTTTCTTTCGGTCTTTCGTCTCTTAATAAAATTTGCGAAAATGGTAGAAATAGGGGTTCCTTGCGGCCCAAAACAGTTGGCTAACTCTGCTCTTCTCTCTATGTTTTGGACTGAAGGGAGCTCCTAATTCTTCTCTTTTCCTTCCATAATCTTGGCTAATTCAGAGGCCCGGAAAGTTGACGCGGATTGCCATCATTTGTTGTCAGGTATAACTTCATCTCTAAGCCATCTGGTATGAAAATCAACATCTTGTTTTTTTTCCATATTGATGAATGATTTCACAGGTTAAATCATTTAATCTTATATTACAACCATGAGATTGTGCTTTATATATATATATATATATATATACACACACCATGTATAGAATTAGTTTTTTTTTTTTTTAACGACAGAAGTGAAAGCTGGAGCATAGTTGTTCAGAACACCTTATAATACTAGTGATCTTTGCGCTCATTCAGTAGCTAAGTTTCTTGGATTAATTATAACTAACAGTATGATGATCTTTGAATTAACCGGCCAGTGATGGCCATGGCTATGGCTCACGTGTGGTCTCACGGTGATCTTTGTAAGTAACGAAAAATGGACTTGCAATAATTCAATTGTAGCCTGAATTTACATGAATAAAAGTTCTAAGCGCTTGGCCTTCCATGCAAGGTATTTGGGAAAGTAGTAACCTCCTTCCTTTGGAAATATCAGAACCACAAGTCTTCAATGTAAATCTTTCTGTCATGTTTCTTCAAGAGTCTTCTGCTCTTCAGGTAAACATCTAGCCTGCTGCAGTCCTTGTTTGATTGATTTCAATTCCTTGCTATATATGCAATTATATATGTTCGATCCATTTGATCTTTAAGTTTAACCATTTGGGGTAAGCTGCCTCTACTGTCTTCTGTTCATACAAGATGGAACTATTTATTAAGCTTCATGGTTAAAAGATTGAGCCCCTTCGTTATTGATGCATTTTCAGATCAAAGTGCATTTGTCTAGGGATGGTAAAATTTGGGTCTGAGTCCGGATCCAGTCTTTCCGGTTCCAGACCCGGATGACAATTTTGCTATACCGGACCTGGATATAACCCGAATATTTTAATTTTGGGTTCGGACCGGGTTGAACCCGGAAAAATCCGAGTTTCCGAATTGCGGGTTTCAAATCCAGATATCTATTACAATTTTTTTTTCTCTCGATGTTACTTCCTCAAATCTCCAAATCTCAAATCACCAAAATCCCGAAACCATAGCTAAATGAATGTTGAGGGATGATTGCTGAGTTTTCAGATTTTTGGTGGCATTGGTGTTGTCGTCGGTGTCGAGGAGAGCATCGTCAGAAAGTTGCTGTGGAGATTTGGCAGTTTCTGGTGACAAAAAACCAGCAAGAGTGACAAAAAATGAGGATTAGCCTTAATGGGCGCATTCCTCTTTGTCTTCCTTTCAATACAAAGATTTTTCCAAGTCATTTGAGTGAATGAAAGAGAAATTGAAGAAGAAAGAAAGCAGCTGCAGTGGGTTTAATGAAAAGAGAAGATGGAGAAGAAAGAAAGAGAAATTGGAGAAGAAAGAAGCGGTTGTAGTAGGTTAAGACTTAAGGCATTAGGGTTTTTTTTTTCTTTTATACTTAAATTATCCGGGTCCGGGTTTCGGACATCTGGGTTAAGATAAAATCGGATCCGGACCCGAAATATATCCGGGTTCAAAATATCCTTTCTGGATCCGCATTGTATTACCTTCCGGTGTGGGTTAAACCCGGACCGGATTATCCGGGTTTGTCCGGGTCTGATCTAGGTCCGGGTTAATTTGTCATCCCTACATTTGTCAAATGAACATACATAACATGGAATTAATGACTAAATTAAAGAACCAAAAGCTACTGAATCAGATAAAGAAGATCTTGATTTGAACATTGACTGCAAAGAAAGAAGAAGAGCTCAGTACATAGGATCAATTTGCTAATTGTGCTTATCAATGAGGCTAGTTGTTGCCTACTTGATCAACATCAGTTCACTCCTTAATCTTGAAACTAATAGCCTTATCATCTCGTTACTCTCAAAAGAGCCATTGTGACTAAAGTTACAAGTGTTAATTATTTCGAATGGAAGCAAAAGAAGTCTCCACACAGAAATGAAAAATAACACATCTAAATTTCCAAATCTTTTGGCTGTGTTGGAAGAAATTAGATTCCACTCTTTACTACATTCACAAGCAATCAAAATCCGCTTTGCGGGTTGTTGGAGATTTAGTCAATTAATTGTAGATATTTTTCGGTGTATCTTTTCCTTTATTATTTGATTTAGTCAAAATAGTAAAACATATATTAGTGAGATATTGTAGGATTATGTTACATAATTTCGAGATTCTTTATTTTGTTTCATTTTTTGATTGGCTTTCTAAGTGTATATATTCTGTCAAAGTTAATGAGAAAGTGGGAATAAGAATCATTCATTCATTAGTATTCTTGTTTCATAGTATCAGAGCAAGGTTATTAGTCAATGATTTGTTTTGATTTTTTAAATGACTGGAGAACCGCTAAATATGACCTCAAAAGTGTCTTCTACTATAGCAAACCAAGCATCTCTAGGATCCATATTCGGATCTTCATCTATACCTTCTTTTGACAGCCACTCTTTGCAAATCACTCAGCACAAACTTAACAGACTGAATTTTCGAGAATGGTTTCAATATGTTATTCTTGTCAACAGGGGTAGAGGAAAGGTTGGCTACTTGACAGGGGCACTAACACCTCCTTCAGATACAACACCAAATTATAGCACTTGGGAAGCAGAAAATTTGATTGTTATGGCTTGGCTCATTAATTCTATGGAGCCAAGTATTGGACGAACTTATCTATTTTACAAGACAACAAAGGAGATTTGAGAGGCAGTACAAGAAATTTATTTCGATCTTGAAAACACATCTTAATGTTTTGAGATTTGATCAAAGATTCGCAACACCAGACAAGGAAGTCTCATGGTCACTTAATATTACAATTTCTTAATGGAGTTTGTGGCAAAAAATAGATATTTTTTATGAGATGGGATGGTCCTATACTATTGATGTAGAAAAATATAAGAAAATGCTTAAGAAAAAGCGTACTTTTGATTTTTTACAGGGATTAAATCCAGACTTGGATGAAGTACGTGGAAGATTGCTCGGGATGAAGCCTTTTCCAACCCTTCGAGAATTGTTTGCTGAGGTAAAGAGAGAGGAAAGTAGGAAATGTGTGATGATGAATCCTTCCAGCCAATACGCTCCTTCCTTGGAAACACGAGGCGAGGCTCTTGCAGCAAACAAACAAGATAATGGCCATGTATCTCAGTCCAAAGACAAGGTCTGATGTTATTATTATAACAAGCCCTATCACACTCATGAAACTTGTCGAGACTTACACAGCAAGCCAACTGACTGGAAACCAAGGAAACAACGCAAGCAATCTAGATCAGCCCGTATAATGGAATTAGCTTTGGGTAAAGTTGCTGGATTTAACTTCTCAACAGAGCAAGTGAAGATGTTATGGCAACTTTCTAAACCAAAATAAGGTGTCAACAAGATCTGAGAGTCAAAACCCAAACATTCCTACTACAATTATGACATAAATAGGTAAAATAAGTCACACTTTCCGTCAAAGTCATAGTAAGCAGGTTGTTAGATTGTAGATGCAAGGGCCTCTAACCTTATGATTGGGTCAATGAATGTCCTTAAGGACTATCACAAGTGTAATAACAGGAACAATGTGTGGGTTGTGGATGAAAAATGTCACCTGCAATAGCGAAGGGCTTACCGAATATGATTTTAAAATCGATTTACATGTGCCGAAGTTGACATATAATCTTTTGTTATTTAGTAAGTTAACAAAAGATATGAATTATGTTATGGCATTTTTCTCCTCTCACTGTGAATTTCAGGATTGTTCTTTGGGGAAGATGATTGACATTGCTAAGAGAAAAGATGGCCTATACTACCTCTCAGGAGTTAGGGATTCCAGTAGAGTTAAGTCACAAAATAAAATGTCTATGTCTTCTATTATGATATTATGTTATGGCATCAATGCTTAAGGCATCCAAGCTTTTCTTATACGAAAGTTTTGTATCCAAATCTTTTCATCAATAAAGAAAAAGTTTTGTTTCAATGTGAACATTGGGTCTTTTCTAAACAATCCAGAGTTAATTATTCGTCACACATCTACAAACTATCAAGACCTTTTCAGTTGATTTATAGTGATATCTGAGGTCCATCCAAAACAGTTAATTTAACTAGAACTCAATGGTTTTCACTTTCATAGATGACTATACTAGGATGTGTTGGGTGTACTTGATGGAAATAAATCTAAGGCATTTTACTGGTTTCAACAGTTCCATAAATTTATCCAAAATATTTTTTAATCCAATATAAATGTTCTTAGAACAGATAATGGAAGGAAGTATTTCTCAAATGAATTTAGCCAGTATTTAGGGAATAATGGGATATACCATCAAAGTTCTTTTGTTGACACACTTAAACAAAACGAGGTTGCAGAAAGAAAGAATTGACATTTGTTGGAGTTGCTCGATCAATAATGTTCACTAATTTTGTTCAAAATTCCTATTAGGGTGAGGCAATTCTCACATCAACATATTTAATTAATCATTTACCCTAAAAAAAACTTTAATTTAGAACTCCTTTGAGTTTCCTTCTTGATCATTTTCCAACTGTAAATTTTTTTAACATGGTGTCCCTAAAGATATTCGGCTGCACAGTGTTTCTCCATAATAAACAATCCAACCGAAGCAAACTCGATCTCAAGGCTCTTAAATATGTATTTGTTGGATATTCTCCATCCCAAAAAGGGTACAAATGTTATTCTCCTTTTCTTAAGAGATTTTTATCTCGTGTGATGTAAACTTTTTTTAAAATCAACCTATTTATCCCAACACCCATCTCTAGGGGAGAATTCTGATGAAGATGTCATTGGGATCCTACTATATCACTTCCAATATCAAAAGATGTCTCATTTTTACCCATGAATTATGCCCTAATAGAATAAGAAAATGTCAATGTCCAACCATCTCCAGAAAACTGAAGTCTAAGTCCATTTCTTATCCCTAGTGCTGTTCCAAGTCATGATCAATGGGGCAAAGTAATTTCTGAGAGACCACTTCAAGTTTACTCTCGAAGGCCAAAAGCTCCTCAGCAAGACCAATCATTGAACTAAGAACTAGATCCTAGAGTGAGTAGTGACTTGGATTTTCCGATTGCAATACGGAAAGGGGTAAAAACATGCATGAAACATCATATTTCCAATTTTATAACCTGCAAAAAATTATCTTTGGGTTTAGAGCCTTCATAACAAAGATTGATAGTGTGGTAATTCTAAAAAATATCTCAAGACTTTCAAAGATCTAAAGTGGGAGAAAGTTGTGCAGGAGGAAATGAGAGCATTCCATAATAATGGAACTTGAGAAGTAATTGACCTACCAAATGATAAGAAAGTGGTTGGAAGTAAATGGGTTTTCACAGTGATATATAAGGTAGATGGAGAGGTAGAAATGTATAAAGCTCGATTAGTGGCACAAGGCTTCACACAAACATATGGGATTGATAAGTGCATATTTTTCATATATTTTACTATTAATTTCTCCATCTTTTTCTTGTTTTGGTCTTAAATATTCTAGTTATTTTAGTTAATTTTTAAATTATACATATTTTACCCTTAATTATTTAATTACTAGTTATTTTTATTTTTAATTAATTAAATTATTTTATTGAATAGGAAATCAATTGGAGATTATGAATAAAAAGGGCATGAAGAAGTTTAAATTGAGAAGGAATAAAGATTAAATTAAAAGACAAAAACACAGACAAAAATTGATAAAACCGAGTGGAAGAAATCAAAGTAATTAATCCAATTGAGAAATGTTGAATAATTAAAAGATTTAATTATTTCCAATTGTCAATTGGAGTACACGTGCATGGCATTGCAAAAGTAGAAAGCATTTAAACGGGCCCACAATTGACTTTCAAAAGTTGGAATTAATGGCTTTTGGTGGCATTAAATTGGAAAAGGATTTCAATTAGAATGGAAAAAAGGATTTCTTTATTCTTGTTGGAGAAGGATTCGGTCAACTAGCATTATAAAAGGAGATTGCAGCCGTTGGACAGAAAAAAAGGAGGGCAGAGGCAATTCGGCGGCAAGAAGGAAAAAAAAACAAAGGAGAAGAATTCGGGCAGCAAGAGACTTTGGAAGAGGGCAGATCCAATTCGGCAGCAAGAGGAAAATCAACAGCCGCTTGAATTAATCTCCATGATTGGTTTTATCAATTCTCTTATTCCCAATTCAATTATGTTAGGCTAGATTTTTATTTGGTTGAGGGTGAATTCAAAACCCTAAACATGCTATGCAATTAAATTTAAATTCTATCATTCAATTTATTTAATTAAGATTGTTTATGTTCTTCTATAATTAATGTTCATGGTTTATTCTTGTTTTATTTGAGTGGCCAATTAGATAGGACTTGAATAAATTTTATTGCTAGATTAAAATTCTTGATCCGTAATTGTCTTGATATTTTAATCATTAGTAGCAGGTTAGAATTAGTGATTTCAATTGAAGAACATAACCTAGGTTAAATAATCCGAGCTTGTGTGTTTATTGCCTTGATCAACCTAATATCTTTCTCTGTTTAATGCTTCCATTATCTTAATTTTAAAGAGCTTGTTTTAAATTATTTAATGGTTAGAGATTAGGTGAAGAGCTTATTTTACCTAACGACGCACTAAGGAAAGATTGAGACTAGCAGAGCTTATTGTTGTCTATGGTTGATAGTTTTAATATAAATTAATGATAGAATTGATATATTATGTGCATGGTTGGTAGTGGCGAATGATCCTGTAACCAAAGTTTTCATCATTATTATTTCTTTCTCCTTTAATTAGAGTTTTTAGTAAATTCTTGTTCGTAGTTTTAATTTCT
Organism: Citrus x clementina; assembly: GCF_000493195.1. Lineage (NCBI taxonomy): Eukaryota > Viridiplantae > Streptophyta > Magnoliopsida > Sapindales > Rutaceae > Citrus > Citrus x clementina. The sequence continues at coordinate 4,696,136 of NW_006263303.1, read as the reverse complement.
TTACTTCTTACTATTTAGTTAAAAATTCATAAACCCCATTTTTTATTTATAATTGGCATTTTCTTTAGTTAGATTAATTTATATTATTATTACTATTATTATTACTACTATTATTTTATTTCTTGCTTTAGAGTTGATAATTAATATAACTACATAGTTTTTGTGGGATCGATCCTTACTCGTTCTGTACTAAGTATTTATATTAGTGGTAAGGTTTTAAATTTGGTGCACCTTAACGACACTACAAAATTTTTAGCGCCGTTGCCGGGGACTAGCATCTAGTTTGTTTATTATCACTCGTTTTATTTTTATTTATTTATTTATTTCTTTTCTCATTTTATTTATTTATTTTATTTTAATTAGTTATTTTGTTTTTGTTCTATATTTAGATTTTCATGAGCATAGAGGACATTCGATTGAAACTCGAACAACTTAGAGCAACCTCATCATATTCAGAACTCGATTTTGCCATCCATATTCCACTCCCGAAGACAGAGCCAAGCAGCCCAGAACCCGAACCAATGGCTCAGAATAACAACCGAACACTTAAAGAGTTGGCAGCTCCTAACTTGGACCAGCAACCCTTATGCATTGAGAATCCAAACCCTCGGGTAAACTTTGAACTCAAATCTGGGATGATTCATCTTCTTCCTACTTTTCATGGTCTTGCAGGAGAGGATCCAAATAAGCACTTGAAGGAGTTCCATGTGGTCTGCTCCACAATGAAACTAGCCGGAGTTTCGGAAGAGCAAGTTAAGCTAATGGCCTTCCCATTCTCTTTGGCGGATTCAGCCAAGGAATGGTTGTACTATCTTCCCTCCGGTACTGTCACTACATGGAATGAGATGCGTCAGTTATTTTTGGAGAAATATTTCCCAGCATCAAAAGCTGGCAGCATTCGAAAAGAAATTTGTGGAATTCGACAGTATAATGGAGAGCCGCTCTACGACTATTGGGAACGATTCAAAAAGCTATGTGCTAGTTGCCCTCACCATCAGATAAGTGATCAACTTTTTATTCAATACTTTTATGAGGGTCTACTCCCTATGGATAGGAGTATGATTGATGCCGCTAGTGGAGGAGCACTCGTGGATAAGACACCAGAAGCAGCCCGAAATCTCATTGCTAACATGGCTGCTAATTCCCAACAGTTCAATACTAGGAACGATCTACTGCCGCCACCTAAGCGAGTCAATGAGGTAAGTACTACTTCTCTAGAAAAACAAGTTTCAAATCTTACTTCTTTAGTGCAACAATTAGCTCTAGGGCAACAAGCGAGACCATGTGGCGTTTGTTCCATGGTCGGGCATGCGACTGATATGTGCCCTACTCTCCAAGAGGGATCACATGAGCAGGCCAACGCAGTTGAGGGGTTCCTAGGCCAACCAAGACAAAGGTATAATCCCTACTCTAATTTTTACAATGAAGGGTGGAAGGATCACCCTAATTTTAGGTATGGGAACCAACAACAAGGCATTCCTAATGTGGCACCATCTCGACCACCGGGCTACCCCCAACAGCGGGTGCAACAGCCTTACCAAGTTCGGCCACCTCCACCTCCTCAAAATCAAGGTACGTCTTTGGAAGATCTTGTAAAAGCTCTCGCTACTAACTTTATACAATTCCAACAGACTACCCAGACACAGCTCCAACATTTAGAGAATCAAATTGGCCAATTGGCCACATCTATGAGTATGATAGAGGCTAGAACTTCAGGAAAGTTACATTCTCAACCAGAAATTAATCCAAAGGAGAATGCTAGTGCTATGTCTCTTAGGAGCGGGAAGCAATTGGAATCATTATTAGCTAAGCCATCAAAAGTATCCATAACATCATCGCCCTCTGTGATCAATTCCTCCCCTGAGGCTCTTCCTTTAATAAGGAAAGATGATTCTCACTCGACATTGCCAGTCGATCCATCTGGCCAGGTAAGTATCCCATCACCTCGAATTAAGACTCTCTCCATTCCTCCACCATTTCCTAGCAGATTTAAACAATCCAAGAAAGAGGAGCAAGAAAAAGAGATCTTTGAGACCTTTCGTAAAGTATAGGTAAATATTCCTCTACTTGATGCTATTAAACAAGTGCTGCGTTATGCAAAGTTTTTGAAGGAGTTATGCAGCAACAAGCGAAAGTTGAGCGGTAACGAAAAGGTAAGTGTTGGAGAAAATGTTTCTGTTGTACTTCAAAGAAAACTTCCGCCTAAATGCAAGGATCCATGTACTTTCACTATCCCCTGCACTATTGGTAATACCAGATTCGAAAGATGTATGCTAGATTTAGGGGCCTCAATTAATGTTATGCCATATTCGATTTATAACTCCTTGAATTTAGGTCCAATGGAAGAAACTGGTATAATTATTCAATTGGCTGACAGATCTAATGCTTACCCGAAAGGAGTTATGGAAGATGTTCTTGTGCAGGTCAATGAATTGGTCTTTCCAGCTGATTTTTATATCCTTGAAATGGAGGATGAGTTGTCGCCCAATCCTACTCTTATTCTGTTGGGGCGGCAATTTCTTAAGACAGCCCGAACCAAGATTGATGTTCACGATGGAACCCTCATAATGGAATTCGATGGTGAAGTGATTCGCTTCAATATCTTTGAGGCAATGAGGTATCCTAGTGATGTTCATTCTGTTTTTGCCATGGATGATATTAATAGTTTGGTGCAGGATTTCTTTGAATAATCCGGTAATGACAGTTTTGAAATTGCCATAAGCAAAATCTTACGAAAGATGATTCTAAGGAACATGCAAATTTGATAAAGTTGGATGATGAGGTAGAGGAAGCTATGGCGATCTTAGATAGAGCAGTCACATTACGCACCAATGGGTATAATGTTTCTTACCTTGAATTGCCTTTATTAAACGAGAAACTTTTACCTTCAATTGTGTAGGCACCTACCTTAGAACTTAAACCACTCCTAGAACACCTGCAATATATTTACTTGGGTGATAATGAAACACTTCCAGTCATAATTGCTAAAATCCTCACCCCAGTTCAACAAGAAAAGTTAATTAGGGTGCTTCGGGATCACAAGACGGTGATTGGCTGGACCATTGTCGACATTAAGAGAATTAGTCCTTCCATGTGCATGCATCGCATTTTACTAGAGGAATGGTCTAAACTAATGAGAGATGCACAACGCCGCCTTAATCCACCAATGATGGAAGTCGTAAAAAAAGAGATACTAAAACTCCTTAATGTGGGGATTATTTATCCCATTTCTGATAGTAAATGGGTGAGTCCTGTGCAGGTAGTTTAAAAAAAAATCAGGCATCACAGTGGTCAAGAATGAAGAAAACGAGCTTGTGCCAACTAGAGTTTAAACTGGGTGGAGAATTTGCATTGACTATCGCAAACTGAATGCAGCCACTCGCAAGGATCATTTTCCTCTGCCATTCATTGATGAAATGCTTGAAAGGTTAAGTGGTCACTCTTATTATTGTTTTCTTGATGGTTACTCAGGTTATAATCAGATTGTTATCGCTCCGGAAGACCAAGAGAAAACGACATTCACATGCCCCTTCGGAACATTTGCTTACCGACGCATGCCGTTTGGTCTCTGTAACGCTCCTGCTACTTTCCAAAGGTGTATGATGAGTATTTTTTCTAATTATGTGGAGAACATCATTGAGGTATTTATTGATGATTTTACAGTTTATGGTGATTCTTTCGATAAATGTTTAGATAACCTTACACTTGTTCTTAAACGATGCATTGACACTAACCTTGTGCTTAATTGGGAACAATGTCATTTTATGGTTAATCAAGATATTGTACTAGGCCATGTTATTTCTGAAAAGGGGATTGAAGTTGATAAATCTAAAATAGATCTTATACGCTCCTTACCACCTCCCACTAGTGTGAGGGAGGTTCATTCTTTTCTTGGTCATGCAGGTTTCTATCGCAGGTTTATCAAGGACTTCTCTAAGATAACTTTACCTCTCTGCAATTTACTTCAAAAGGATGCAACGTTTGACTTCAATGAAGAGTGTCAAAAAGCTTTTAAGAAGTTAAAAGAGGTTTTGACATTGGCCCCTATGATTCAACCACCAAACTGGGATTTACCATTTGAGATTATGTGCGATGCCAGTGACTATGCTGTTGGAGCCGTGTTGGGCCAGCGTGTGGGCAAGCTTCCTCATGTCATTTATTATGCCTCTCGTATATTGAATGATGCACAACTTAACTACTCCACTACCGAGAAAGAACTTTTAGCAATTATCTTTGCCTTAGAGAAATTTCGTTCTTATTTAATTGGATCTAAGGTAATCATTTACTCTGACCATGCAGCTATTAGGTACTTGCTCATAAAAAATGATGCCAAGCCGCGCCTTATTCGATGGATACTTCTATTGCAAGAATTTGATTTAGAGATTTTAGATAAGAGAGGTTTTGAGAATTTGGTGGCAGATCATTTGAGTCGACTTATCCATAACGAAGATGCACTTCCATTGCACGAGAACTTTCTAGATGAGCAGTTATTACAAGTAGATATAGTTACTCCTTGGTATGCAGATATTGTCAATTACTTGGTTACCAGGACAGTACCAGAAGAGATAACCCGTGCACAAAAGGCCAAGATCAAGAGTGATGCCAAGTACTATGTGTGGGATGAGCCATACTTGTGGAAGTATTGTTCTGATCAAGTTATTAGAAGGTGCGTACCCGAAACTGAATTTACTTCTATTCTCACCTTTTGTCATACTTTGGCTTGTGGAGGACATTTTGGACCAAAGAGAACAGCCCTTAAGGTACTTGCGAGCGGTTTTTATTGGCCATCACTATTTAAGGACGCATATTTGTTTTGCAAATCTTGTGATCGTTGTCAGAGAACAGGTAATTTGGGACCTAGAAATCAAATGCCACAATCTCTCATTCTTATAGTTGAGATTTTTGATGTTTGAGGCATCGACTTCATGGGACCATTTCCTTTATCATTTGGTAATCTCTATATTGTTCTTGGGGTTGATTATGTTTCAAAATGGGTGGAAGCAAAAGCCACCCGAACTAACGATTCTAAGATTGTAGTAGATTTTATAAAGAGTAACATCTTTACAAGGTTTGGAACACTAAAGGCAATTATCAGCGACAGAGGCACTCACTTTTGTAACAGGTCAATAGAAGCCCTCTTTCGAAAATACAACATCACTCACAAGGTATCTACATCTTACCATCCCCAAACTAGTGGGCAAGTTGAGGTGTCTAATAGGGAAGTGAAATCAATCCTTGAAAAGACAGTTAATCCGAATAGAAAGGACTGGAGCCTACGGCTTGATGATGCACTTTGGACATATAGGACCGCATACAAAACTCCTATTGGTATGTCACCCTACAGGTTGGTATATGGTAAGCCTTGTCATCTTCCAGTGGAACTTGAACATAAAGCATGGTGGGCTGTGAAACAATGTAACATGGAACTGGACGCCGCCGGCCAACACAGAAAGCTCCAATTGCAAGAATTATAGGAAATTCGAAATGATGCCTATGAGAGTTCACGAATCTATAAGGAAAAGACTAAGGTTTTTCATGACAAGCAAATCTTGAGAAAGAATTTTAAAGTTGGACAGAAAGTTTTGCTATTCCATTCTCGCCTTAAGTTGTTTCCAGGTAAGTTACGTTCTCGATGGGTTGGGCCTTTTGTTGTTATTAATATTTTTCATCATGGTGCAGTTGAGATCAGGAGCTTAACAACAGGTAAAGAGTTCAAAGTTAATGGTCATAGGTTGAAGCCTTACTATGAAAATTTTCAAACACTCAATGTAGAGGAGGCTCCACTTTATGAACCTGCGTACGTTGATGAGTGAAACTTGAGAACCAGGTCAGGCTGAGGACAATAAACCAAGCGCTTATTGGGAGGCAACCCAATGGCTAGAGAAAAGATTTTGAGAGCACGCCATAACAGATTTGATTTTTCTCCCTCTCATTCTTATTTACTTTACCTACGTTGTGTTGAATTTTTGTTTGTTTCTGTTTGTGTGTCTCATCTCATTTTCCCATGTTTAATTCTGTCTTTTGTTAGCTTAGGCTTACATTGAGGACAATGTAAGAATTAAGTGTGGGGGGGGGTGGATTTCGAACTTAGTTTTTGTTGCTTCGTCTTTTTCTTTTTCTTTTAAAAAAAACAAACAAAAAAACAAAAAAAACAAAAAAAAATGTTTTGAATATTAGCTAGTGATAAGAATTTGATTGACAATAAATATGATTCTTAAAAAGGGTTGAATATTACCTTAGTTTATACTTGATTCTTGTGTTGATTTCCTCTTAATTGAGATTCTTTAAACCATGAGCACTAATATCAATTCTTTCATAATTTTGACTTAGAATTTGAGATTGACGCAGCCTGAGTTGAGAATTTTAGATTAAGTAAATGACTGTTTGTCTTGATTCTTATCTCCACAATACAGTGTAGTATACACAAGCACCATAGTCAGAAATAGCTACCTATAACCCTTAAGAGTGAAGCTATCCTTGAGTAATTTGGGCCTATGTACCACCAGTATGTAGAGAATAATCTACCATGAGAAGAAGGCTACCTTAAGGGGTAGAGTGAAAGCTCCTGACTAAAAAAAAAAAACAAAAAAATAAAAAAAAACTTCAAAAGAAAATGCACACAAATGCCTGTAAAAGAAAAAAAATTGGAGATCAAGATGATAAGATTAGTTTGACCTACTCTTTTCTTTGTTCAAGGCAAAGGCTGTGGCTATTGAAGATTTTGGGAATGGATTTTAATTGAATTGATTCACACACACACTATGAGAATTAAAAGAGAGATGTGATTGACTATTGAATTAAAGTTAGAACTTCGATAATATTTGAAATTTTCTTTGAGCTATATGATTTATGCAATCTTTGAGGCTAGTTTTATTTTAAATTCCTTTGTTCTTTTTCTGCTAAAATAAAAAAAAATGCAATGATGTTTGTGGGTATCATCGCTGAAGCCCTCACGAGACTATAACCCGTCCACTATGGCCGCCTAGGGGTTTAAAGGCTTGTTGCATACGCTAAATGCAATCGTGATTTCCTACGAAAGTGGTCTAGTTTAGGTTTTCTTTTTATTTTTGTTCTAGGTTTGCTCGAGGACGAGCAAATGGTAGGTGTGGGGGAATTTGATAAGTGCATATTTTTCATATATTTTACTATAATTTCTCCATCTTTTTCTTGTTTTGGTCTTAAATATTCTAATTATTTTAGTTAATTTTTAAATTATACATATTTTACCCTTAATTATTTAATTACTAGTTATTTTTATTTTTAATTAATTAAATTATTTTATTGAATAGGGAATCAATTGGAGATTATGAATAAAAAGGGCATGAAGAAGTTCAAATTGAGAAGGAATAAAGATTAAATTAGAAGACAAAAATACAAACAAAAATTGATAAAACCGAGTGGAAGAAATCAAAGTAATTAATCCAATTGAGAAATGTTGAATAATTAAAAGATTTAATTATTTCCAATTGTCAATTGGAGTACATGTGCATGGCATTGCAAAAGTAGAAAGCATTTAAACGGGCCCACAATTGACTTTCAAAAGTTGGAATTAATGGCTTTTGGTGGCATTAAATTGGAAAAGGATTTCAATTAGAATGGAAAAAGGATTTCTTTATTCTTGTTGGAGAAGGATTCGGTCAACTAGCATTATAAAAGGAGATTGCAGCCGCTGGATAGAAAAAAAGGAGGGCAGAGGCAATTCGGCGGCAAGAAGGAAAAAAAACAAAGGAGAAGAATTCGGGCAGCAAGAGACTTTGGAAGAGGGCAGATCCAATTCGGCAGCAAGAGGAAAATCAACAGCCGCTTGAATTAATTTCCATAATTGGTTTTATCAATTCTCTTATTCTCAATTCAATTATGTTAGGCTAGATTTTTATTTGGTTGAGGGTGAATTCAAAACCCTAAACATGCTATGCAATTAAATTTAAATTCTATCATTCAATTTATTTAATTAAGATTGTTTATGTTCTTCTATAATTAATGTTCATGGTTTATTCTTATTTTATTTGAGTGGCCAATTAGATAGGACTTGAATAAATTTTATTGCTAAATTAAAATTCTTGATCCGTAATTGTCTTGATATTTTAATCATTAGTAGCAGGTTGGAATTAGTGATTTCAATTGAAGAACATAACCTAGGTTAAATAATTCGAGCTTGTGTGTTTATTGCCTTGATCAACCTAATATCTTTCTCTGTTTAATGCTTCCATTATCTTAAATTTAAAGAGCTTGTTTTAAATTATTTAATGGTTAGAGATTAGGTGAAGAGCTTATTTTGCCTAACGACGCACTAAGGAAAGATTGAGACTAACATAGCTTATTGTTGTCTACGGTTGATAGTTTTAATATAAATTAATGATAGAATTGATATATTATGTGCATGTTTTGTGGTGGCGAATGATCCTTTAACCAAAGTTTTCATCATTATTATTTCTTTCTCCTTTAATTAGAGTTTTTAGTAAATTCTTGTTCGTAGTTTTGATTCCTTTACTTCTTACTATTTAGTTAAAAATTCATAAACTCCCTTTTTTATTTATAATTGGCATTTTCTTTAGTTAAATTAATTTATATTATTATTACTACTATTATTTTATTTCTTGCTTTAGAGTTGATAATAAATATAACTACATAGTCTTTGTGGGATCGATCCTTACTCGTTCTGTACGAAGTATTTATATTAGTGGTAAGGTTTTAAATTTGGTGCACCTTAACGACACTACCAAATTTTTGATTGATTATGAAGAAACATTTGCTTCAATGGTCAAACTTAACTCTATTCGAGTCTTCTTGTCCTTGGCAATTAATCTAGATTGGGAACTACACCAACTCGATATGAAGAATGCTTTTTTGAATGACAATCTTAATGAAGAAGTATATATGAAGATTCCATCGAGATTTCAATCTGAAAAAGAATGAGGTAAAATTTGCAAACTGAAAAATGTTATGGTTTGAAACAATCCCCGCGTGTGTAGTTCACCAAATTTAGCTCAACTCTCACTCGGCTAAAGTACACTCAAGGGCAGATTGATCACATTATCTTTGTTAAGAAGGGAAAAGCTGGAAAAAAAGCCATTCTTATTGTATACGTAAATGATATCATAATTATAGGTGATGACAATGTTGAGATTCACGGGCTCAAGAATCAACTGAAGGAAGAATTTGAAGTTAAAGATCTAGGACCTTTGAAATATTTTCTCGACATGGATGTTGATAGAAGTAAAAAGGGTTTTTCATTTCTTAGAGGAATTACACTCTTGACCTACGAGAAGAAATCGAGAAGTTGAGGTGTAAACCAGTAAGAACTCCACTCGAGAAGAATGGGAAGAGCAAGATTAAAGATGATGAGCCTTCAGTGGATGTAGAAAAATACTGACGCTTGGTTGGTAGATTGATTTACTTATCTCTCACACGGCTTGATATTGTATACGCTGTGAATGTAATGAGCCAATATATGTATTCACCTACTCAAAGACATTTAGAGGTTGTAAATCATATTTTGAGGTATCTTAAAGGAACTCTGGGAAGAGGACTAATGTTTCTAAAAACTGAGAGCAAGAGTATTGAAAGATATGTTGATGTGGATTGGGCTGGAAGTGAAGATTGTAAGTTAACTTCAAGACATTGCACCAAGCTATGTGGTAACTTGGTTACATGGAGGAGTAACAAACAAACAGTTGTGGCAAGGAGTAGTGCCGAAGCTGAATTTTGGGTTATTACACAAGGAATGTGTGAGGTTATATGGTTGGAAAGGTTAATGCAGGATTTGCAAATCACAGTTTGCTCTCCCACTAAGTTGTATACTGACAGCACATCTACCGTTAGCATTGTGAACAATCTAGTCCAACACGATCAAATGAAACATGTTAGAATTGATTGAAGTTTTATCAAGAATGAAATCGAAGGAAAATGTATCAATTTATGCTACAACTCTACTCGTGCACAAGAAGCAAATATCCTGACCAAAAGTTTACCTAAGTCAACTCATGAAAGTCTTCTTAGCAAGCTTGAAATGCAAAATATCTATTCCTAAACTAGAGGGGGAGTGTTGGAATTTAGTGAATTAATTGTGGATATTTTTCGGTATATCTTTTCCTTTATTATTTGATTTAGTCATATTAGGAAACCATATATTAGTGAGATATTTTAGGATTAATTTACATAATTTAGAGATTCTTTTTTTAGATTCCTTTTTTGATTGGCCTTCTAAGTGTATATATTCTGTTACAGTTAATGAGAAAGTACGAACAAGAATCATTCATTCATTAGTATTCTTATTTCACAGGTCTTCTAAATTTCACTTGAGATGTTTGTTTGATCCTTGTCTAATGGGTAACAGAACTTACTCTTGGTCTTACCCTCAAAATTTTTCAAAGGAGCTAACAGTTAAATAAATTATATATGCAAAACCAAATACATTTATCATCAAAATTCAATAACTACTAATGAAGAACTAAATGGTCAAGTTATCATAACCATGGTATTTCTAATACATACATACACAAAGAGCCTATACTACCAGGCACTTGTGATAAATATCCATAATCTATTTATTCTAATCATTTTGCACGACGAAAGAAGCCTTCATTAGAATTAGAAAGGCATTGCTGTTTCATTTGCATTATTGAATCTGCCGCTGCTGTTGCGCTGCTGGATATTGCAGTTGACAATTGAGCATGATCTGATGGTATCTCCAGCTAGTGGAACCACTGGCAGGACGTCACAGTTGCAAATCTCAATCATCGAGCCATCTGGGTCGTGAAAGAACACTTGATCAACGTAGATTCCACCCTCCTCTACCCTGCTTTTGACGTACTCTATCTTCATCTCCGTCAATTTTCTCTCCACTGTCGCCATGTTCTCACACTGCCAACAAGTAAAGTACATATAACTAATCATTTCAAGCACATCGCTCGCACATGCTTTTGAGTGTGCATATCGGAGATAAAAGAGATAATAATAGTGAAAGAAGACAAATACTTGGAAAGAAATATGATTGTCTTTGGGATTAATGATCTTGCTGATGCTGGGCATTCTATCAGGATCTTCACATTTCAATAGATGTATGCCAATGCCATAATTGAATAGCCTTCTTTTTTTCAAATCAAAATATCAATAAGTCAGTATTCAATGAAACTAAACCTAAATTCATCAATATTGATTACTGTTATATTTATACATTTCCATGCACCATGAAAATCAAAAGAACCAGGCCTCCTGATGGGAAGGAAACCAATAACATTTTGGTAGAAATCAAGAGACTTTTCAACTGATCTACACACAAGTGAGAAGTGATTCAAGGACTTGAGACTCAAAGGATTCTGCATGCTTTCCTTCATCTTTGTGTTTGCAAGTGGAAGTTTATTTAATTAGGAACAAGATTAACGGTAGAGAAGGCTGCAAATGTGGATTCATTCTATATAGAGAGACAGAAGGGAGGATCTTTCGGAGGCTTTCATGGCCGTGCTTAATTCACATATATTTATATATGCAAATCACTCTCGTCTCTCCATCCACATGTGCATTAATTTTGCTTCCAGGGTTTGAGCAATATATGGTTGCTTGATCAAGTGTTAGAAATTACTCAAAGAAGAAAAGAAGAAAAAAAAAAAAATTCAATACTATATATACCCTCAATAGATTTTTGACCCGGTTTCTTGCTCCCAGGCCCTTGTAGATTAATTGGTGGGAAAATAAGATTGCAAGAGATTTAACCAGAATTTTTGCTTCACCGGGTTTGTTGAATGCAATAGAAGTATTGAAGAATTTCATCTTGCTAGAATATGAGAATGAGACAAACAGTACACCATGCGTAGGACTTTTGTTTAAACTTAGAGCATAAAACGAGATATCTCTTAAGATATATAATTGCTTGAAAATGAGATCTTGCAGGTTGCAATGCTTTGCTTGAACCTTCATTGAAAATTTATTAAATGACGCTGTGGGTAATGATTCATATTAATGCATAAAAAAAAGTTGTAAATTCACTATCCTTTATTATCAAACTTGAAGTAATCGCTATATCTGGATAGTTCATTTACAACTAACAATTGTCAGAGATAAACTAGTCCAATATTTAATAATCTGTTATATCAATCAATCTTATGACATTCTGCTGATTTCATCCCACAAAATTTCACAAACATACGCACATGACTTCAATTACTTGATATATACTGATATAAAGAATTAATCTAGCTTTAATCATTGTGCTTTTACAAGTCTGTATTTATAAAATCATGAAGCAAAATGAAGAAAATCTTCCTTCGCATGAATAGAATCAGAAAGGCACGACTGTGGATTTATTTGTGGTTCTTGTTGTATCTGCTGCTGATGGAAATTGCAATTCACACTCGAAGTACATGATCGGATCCTCACGGCATCTCCTGCTAATGGCACCACAGGCAGGACGTCGCAGTTGCAAATTTCAATCATCGAGCCATCTGGGTCGTGGAAAAACAATTGATCAACGTTGATTCCACCCTCCTCTACCCGACTCTTCACGTAATCTATCTTCATCTCCTTCAATCTTCTCTCCACTATCGCCATGTTCTCACACTGCCAACAAATTCAACCCCATGTGGTTTAATCATTTATTAATTTCAAGCACATATAGAGATAGAGAGAGAGAGAGAGAGAGAGAAATACTTGGAAAGAAATATGATTATCCTTGGGATTAATATTCTTGCCGGCCTTGGGCAAATTGTCAGGCTCTTCAGATTTCAGGAGATGAATGCCCATGCCATAATTGAACAGCCTGCTTATATCAAAATATATGAATCAGTCGGTATATTATCAAAACATATCCAAATATTCAATAACATCAATTAAGAGTTACATATACGTAGATATACAAAAATAATAATAATACCATGCACCATCAAAATCAAAAGAACCAGGCCTTCTGATGGGAAAGAAACCAAGAACGTTTTGGTAGAAATCAAGAGACGCCTCAACTGATCTACACACAAGTGATATGTGATTCAAGGACTTGAGACACAGAGGATTCTCAACGCTTTCCTTCATTTGTGAAATTCTGACAGGAATACGCACGGACAAGGCAAAAAATGACGGAAGTGAAGAAGATCAAGAGAAGGAAACGGGGATGAAATTAAAAAGCTACAGCCAGCTACTACAAATATTGTTGATTAATTAAATTTCGCAGGCTTTTACGGGTTTGCGCGGCATCTGTATATATAGATATGGACTTGATTGGAGACTGTCTCTCTCTCTCTCTCTCGCCATCTGTACTTTTCTTGTAAGGCTTTTGGATGGATATGATTGTTACACGCATTTCCTATGTATGTCGATGACTTGGATCTAGATTGGCACTAATATGATCTGTTGACAAGTCTTTACATATCTTAATTCTTATATGCAGAGTCAGAAATTACTCAAACAAAAGCAAATATAATAATAATAATGATAATAATAATATCGGATAATATCCACTTCTTTTTTTGTTTTACATTTTTGCAATAAAGTGGAGCAATTGGCACCCCTTGTACATTCTATTAATTAAAACTCCTTTATTAAGGGTACCCCATTAAATAATATCAGAAAATTCATAACTATTAGCATCCTCTTACTCAAGTTTTGAGAAAATAAATTTAAATTAAATTCCTACAATGTGTCTGCCGAAACTCGAACAACTTCCCTCACAAGTGTGAGGGAATGACTCTAGCCACTAGGTCAAACCATAGTTGTTTAAAAATAACCTCATTTCAATTGTTCTAAACAACATCCTCTCTCTAAAAACCGCAAAAACATGCATCTATTTCTCGTACTTTTCCCATTAGTCTTTCCATCTTTAATTTGATTTAAATGTACATTTTAATTTAGAGTTTAAAACTAATCCTCAAGGAAATAATTAACTTATAAGAAAAATATTAAAAAAGAGAGAGAGGAAGAGGATGTTATTAATGTCATACTAACAATAGAGTTATCATGATCCATGAGCTGTTGCAAATTGAAGAATTTTGTTTCTATGTCATAAATCATAAATATGCATAGACCTGCTCGGAGATGCTTCGGTTCTACAACTAGTTGAATATGCTTTTAAATATTTATCATGATCCATTATTTTTTTTAATGCAGACACACTTTTAAACCGTGCAGTTTAAGATAGTTAAAAATTAATTCTTTTAAATTCCGCGGCAGTAGAAAAGGACTCTATATATAGTGCTAGCAAAGATGATGCAACGAGCAGTAGCACATTGTGCCTATTATTACGAGTAATTGTACCAAATATTATTATTTTACCAGGATTCATTTGATATTTTGATCCGATTCTCTTCGAATTTCAACTGCCAGCCTATATTGAAGAGATATCCTGATACTCAGTTTGAAGACATATGATGGCATGTAATATTATAAGCTTGATTTGACATTTGGTCCCGCGGATACAAACTTTGTATTATATCTTAACTTTATAAGTGCAGCGTATTATACTACTAATTTGTTATACCATTCCAATTTGCATGTATAAAGTTCTTACTGCATTTATGGCCTCAACCTTTTAAACATTAAGATTTTTTTTTTTGTATGGTCAAAATTGTAAGAGTTGCGTGATAAAGTTCATATAAATTTCTAACCAATGCATACAACTAATCGATCGAACTTGGCCAACCTGTCATGATTAATAAACAAATAAGATAATGACAGCTGATAGCCATTGCATATGTTTGTAATCAATTACTTTGCAAGTTCACGTACGTCAGCGAACCGCATGATTTTTTAGTGCACGAGTTTGAATTGATCAGTAACTTATAGCAGAATTTTGGGTGACGTGTGAATTTTTTTTTTTTTTCATTTAATTTTTGGGACATTGCCAATCTTTGTATTAATTGTGGGCCACTTTGTACGGCTCTGTGCGTACATCAAGTTCAAATTCACTTCTACGGCTAATGAAAGAGTGAAAGCGTACCTGCAATTTGATCGCTTCTGGGGAAGGCCATGGCTGGAATTTAACATCACGTACCTAATGCAACTTCAAGTAAAAAGAAAAAGAAAATCAATTTTGTCCTCTAATTTACAAGTTCTATTGCAATTGAATTTCTCATCAGTTTTTGGGTTACAAGGCTGACAAAATTATCCATACATTGGAGATTGCCACGTCTATCATCCAACAACCCTATTACGTCATAACAAGCATATTGAAAATTGGTAGATAAATTGCTACCTCTAATGTCACTACTTGAGCCACACTTTAGACAAATTGATAATTCAATTAAATTTATCATCCACCCCCACTAGAATGACAATCATCAATTTATTCTTCAAAAATGTGAAAATCTTAATTTATTATAATTTTCGTTTAAAAGATGAAGAAAAATAAGGAGTGCATTTATTTACTTATTTATTTATTTGTCTTTGTAATGATATATAGTGATAAATTGACATTTTCACATTTTTAAAGATAAATTAAAGATTATCATTTTAAGCAAAGAATAAATTAAGAGTTACCCTAAATAAAATAACACGTGTCATTTTCTCATCAGTTGCTTATACTACTTTTGGTACACGGAACAATATGGTAAGTGCGACAGCTTGGCATAAAGGACCGATATGGATTGTGACTGAAAGTGAGACCCCTAAGAAAAATATGAGTTTAGGCTAAAATTGGACTAGGCGAGTTTCAAAGTTTTCGAAACATATCAATTAACAGGATCAGGCTACGGTGCAACTGTGGTACCGTGCCACAGTTGCATCTAGCTGTTGGATGCATTTGGATTGGTGGGATCCATTGGCATCCAACGGTTGGATGCAACTGTGGTACGATACCACAGTTGCACCACAGGTTCCCCCCAATTAATAAAGACACTTTGAATAGTGAAATGAGATGTAGAGTGAAGATATATTGTGTTAATTGTTTACTTTATAGTTCTACTTCAGTCCCTCTTTTAGTTTTTTTTTTAATTTTTCAATAAAAAAGACTGTCAAGCATGGATAAGTGGAAATGGTGGCTTGGGTTTGGTTGGAATTGACTTGATTTAATAACAAATCTGGTACAAGTAATTGAATTGAATAACACATCGCAAGATCATCTTTATATAATAATTTCAAATTTTTGAATTTACTGTCAAGTGATGATATAAGAACATTGTTTATGGAAGCATGATGAAAAGGAGAAAAAAAAAAAAAAGAGAGTAAATTTTGAATTAAAAAATTTCATGAAATTTAAAAAAAGAAGAAAGAAAGAAAAAAAAAACAGTCATAATAAATGGGACCAAGAACTATCAAAGATCCAACAAGGTCCGACAATCTTGTATCTCTTTGGCCCAAATATAATTTTCATTAGAGAGGAGCTTTGAACACCCCTTTAAATTCTTATAACATCCCATTTAAATTTTAATTTCATACAATACACCTAAATTAAGTTATACTAACCATATATCAAAATCAATTATTTTATCATGAAATTTTCCTCTAAAAAAAATATTTCGTTTAACTTTTTTATTTTAAAAATATAAAATTTGAAATTTATTTTTTATAATTTCTATTTTTATAATTCTAAATTCTTATAAGTTTCTCAAAAAAAATCAATTAAAATTTAAAATATCAATATAAACTTTGAATTGGGATGGATGTAAAAAACTTTCTAAAAAGAAAATTTTTATTTAAGCGTTTAATTAAATTTTCATTAAAAAAGAACTGAAATAACTTAATTTAGATTATTTTGATAATTTCAATTAAAAAAGAGTTTTATGGTGAAATTTTTAGGGTTGTCAAAAGGCCAACTCTTTTAATAAAATCCGAATTTCAATGTTTGAATTTAGTCATTGAAACATTAACTAAAATTCAATAAGATGATGATAACACTCAATAATCATTACAAGCTTGACAACCAAATCGTTAATTTTCTTTTATAAACAAGGACTCACTACGTTGCAACTGCTGCAACGTGCAATACTATTTTTCGTCATTCGAAAATACCGTTGGATTAAAAGTGACTCAATCTAACACTTGGAGTTACATAAATTTTAAATGAGGAGTTGACCGGCAACCGTTGAAACCGGTTATGTATTCATGTGATGGGGAGAGTCAAGTTCACAAAATGCATCGCAATTAGAACGTATTCCGTTTTATTGATGAAAAAAAAAATTGGGGTTTAACGTATCGCAATTGAGAATTAATCTGGAGACACGTAAATAGAAAAAAAAAAAAAAACGATTGCAAATTCTTGGGGGGAAAAGATTTCGTTCATTCACGTATGTTGCAGATTGGGCTGTAAGCCGTATGAATTCAATGGCGATTTTGTTACTGCATCAGGTGTAACTGATTTCGTTTGAGAATCAATTTGGAGATAGCGAAATCGGAAGAAAACAATCATAATTTCTTGGGGGGGGAAAAGATATCAATGGTTCGAATAAAGAACATGGCTGGCATGGATATGAATCCGATTGCAAGATTGGTATTGTAGCGGGCAACTACAACCCAGACTGAGATAGGGTGAAACCAGAGTGAATATCGCGTCTGTTTGCTCTGTTGTTGTGCCGTTCAAAAGTAATGCAGTAGGTAATTCTTGAAAAAAAAATAAAAAGGTTAAGTTCCTTTGAAAGAGTATGGCGTTGGTAAATAGATTGGAGGGCCGGTTACGTTTATTTGTTAAAGTCAGAGAAGGTGAGATTTGTAGCTAGGAAGTTGTTCAACACTTTGAATATCAGTATCCATCTCAGCCTAGTAATGCGGTAGATACGATTTGGGAGGCAGTTTCATGCAAGTTGCCCGTAGTACGATTTAAAATTCACAACGTCCGGTAAATACATTTTCTAATTACAATTTTAGTTATGAAAGGACATATATTTGTTAGCCAATTACAACATTTAGCTTATAACTTAATGCTTTTAGATACATTATTTGTGTTTTAAATTGTTTCCACGTATGCCTGATGTGTCAATGACGAATCTACAAAAATAATTTACCGGGGGTTAAATTAGATAATAGTAAAATATATAAACTAAAATTTTGAATATCTAAAATATTTGCTAATACCTTTATAATTAGTCTCTATGTATTTTTATATTTTAAAAATGTTATGCAATAGACTCATTATCAATATTATTAAATTTATTATTTCCTGTATAAACAGCCAAACTATCACTTATCCCATCCGATGCCAAAGATGATTCTTCATGAGTTTTATTACTGAAAACATTCGTTCTACTATTATTATATAAACTGGAAGAATTAACCATATTTTTTAGAATATAAAATATTTTGGGTGGTGGGCTATCATTATTTTTAATTAAAATATAGGTTTTTATATTTTTTAAAAGTCAAAATTTAAATTTTATGGGGGATTATATTTTATAGTGACTATTTTAATAAATTTAATGGGAATTAGTTAGAAAATTAAAATATTTTTCTCTTTTATTTTTAATTTTTTTTTTGGCCAGTGGGGGTTTGAGCCCCCACTGGTCATGTGCTACATCCATTCCTGGCTGTAGGGGCGGAGTTAGTATATTGATTGATTGGGGGCTTATTCAACGATAATATAAAAAAATTTAAAAAGAATAAATATATAAATTTGAAAGATTTTTCATACTTCAAAATATGTTGACAATTGTCCTTTATGAGTTTTCATACATTGATAACTTTGCATTACAACATCATTATCAATATTATTAAATAAGTCTTTTTCTATGTAACAACCAAACTATCATTCATCCATTGCTCTCTCATTTGGCTTCGTAACCGATTCTTTAAAATGTTTATAGCTGAAAATGCTCTCTCTACACTAATATTAATATTTATGTTTAAAAATTTAATTAATATTGATGTTTTTGGGCTTGATTTTAGTTTGTAAAGTCCATCTCTTTTGATTTGTTTTAAAAATTTGGAGTGTGAGAATTTGAGCGTAAATATGTATTAGGGACTTGAATATAAATTATTGGGGGTTTAAGAAAAATTTATTAGAAATTTTAGGATAATTAAATTAACTAATAAAAGAATTATTATTTTTTCAGTGGGGACGTCCCAAGGGGAATCCGCCCCTGCCTGGCTGTGTGTAGATGTTTTGAGGGAGAGGGAGAAGGAGAGAGATGGAGCAACTAGTTAAAAAACATAGGGAGATGATGATGCTATTATGGTCCTAAATATTAATATTGCAAGATCACAAATATTTAGTTCTAAAATGCAGAAACAAGAGTCACCACACCATTTAGAATTGAAGAAGTCTTTTTCTTTAGAAAGGATAAACTCATTATATATATTTTGTGTAAATATGACAAACGACATCTTCTCTATTGAAAGTATTCAACTATTGGTGTAAGACCTAAGTTTATATAATTCAAGAGACAACGGCTTACAAAATTGATCTATAGCAGCTAACTTTCAGTTGAATAAAATGTTTATTGAGTTTATAAATGAATATTACAAATTCTAATCTTCAAATTCTTTATTGACCACGAGTTGTTGTTCATGGTTGTGTCACTTTGAGGCACTAGCATGTTTGTTTATTCCGGATGATTATGGTTGGAGAATGTCATATTATTATTCCTCTATCACACATATACTGCAATTTCCACTCTGCAATCAGTCATGCAAGAGGAATATAAAAAGTAGTGAGATTGAGGTATTCCGTATTCCTTTTACTCGTTTTTTAATTTCAATTGGTTGTCGTAAATCTATCATCAGTTGGAGTTGGTCAATAAGCATTGTTATATTGATGGAGTGAAGGTAGTGGTGTCGTTTTAATGCTATTTTCAACTATATGGCGTTGGTATATCATTTTGTACAACTCTTGCATATTTTAGTAGTTAAAGTAATAAAAGAGAAGATAAGACTAATATTATGAAGTCTTAATAAGGGTGTTTCAAGGGTTGTCGGATTGTATGACAATTCCATGTTTCCTTTATCTTTTACACGCCAGCATGGTGAGCAAGAAGAATCCACAAATCCGAGTGTTGACCATCAAAGAGATCGATAGACACTTGACTGATATAAGGGAGTGAGTGTAAGAGGTGTTTACATAGCCTTATGGACTCCTATAGCTCTCCTTGCTATTAGTCGCTCTGAAGACTATTGGTAATTATTAGAGGTCATCTCCTCTAATAATTCATAAGCTGCTTTTGGTGTTTTTCCCATTAACGTTCCTCATGCTGCAACATCAATCATTGTTCTGGTATTGGATCCCGAACCATTGTAAAATGTTTGTACCTGAAGCCAAACTGGTAGACCATAATGTGGATATTTTCTCAGTAGGTCTTTATATCTCTCCCATGCTTCATATAATGATTCCATCTTGAACTGATTAAAGGTAGTGATGTCATTTCTCAATTTGGCTGTTTTTGCTGGAGGAAAGTACTTTGCTAAAAACTTCTGTGCTAAACCATCCCATGTAGTCATTGTTCCAGCATGGAGTGAGTTCAACCACTCTTTTGCTTTATCCCTCAGTGAGAACGAGAAAAGCCCAAGCCTAATAGCATTGTCTGAACACCATTTTGCTTAAATATGTCACAAATTTTAAAGAAACTTGCAATATGAGCATTTGGATCATCATTCAGCATCCCGACAAATTGTACTGGCGTATGAATTATCTGGATTTTGGCTGGCTTAATTTCAAAATTATTGGTTTGAACGGTATGGCGTGCAATGCTTGAGCAAGCACCATTAACTATAGGCACAACATAATCTCTTAAAGGTCTCACATCCTCATTTCCTGTAAAGCTTCTCTCCTTTCTCTATTAAGCCTTCTACACGTACGTTCAATCGCTGGATCAAAAGGCAATAAATCAAAACTTCTTGAACATCTCATAAAATTAAACAAAAAAATTAAATTAAATTAAAAACAATAAAAATAAAATTCAAATTAAACTAAGGTTCGTTGGTATCAATACTAATCCAAACAATCACTGGCAACGGCGCCAAAAACTTGATGCGTAAATTAGCAAGTGTACTAGTCGGCACAAGTAATATAATGAAGAGTAGAGTATCGTCCCACAAAAATTGTATATCCTATTATTTACCGAAATTATTATAACCCTAATTTATTTGAATAACCAAATAAGTGAATTTAGATTAAAAATAAAATAAAATAAAATAACTAAAAATTAAATAAATATGCAAGCAGTAATAAAACTCACTAAAAGATTAAGATACTAGGACATATGATTTCACCATAACCAATCCAATTTAATCCTCCATCTATGCTATGAAAGTTTATTACCCATGTTGACAGTGAATTTCCATAATCTATTCAATATCCTATTTGGAGTAATATAAAAAAATACATTCACATATCAACCTTGTTATATCTCTATGTGAATTTAAATACGCAAAGATTCATTAAACTCCATGGAAATTTTTAGAAAAACTGCATGAATCACGTTGACACATCTTTGTCTTTCATTCAATTTATGACATCCATTACACAGAGCAAAAATACATAAATCTCCTCTCGGTTTCATTATGCATTCTCAAATCATCTAAATGGTCGGATATTTAAAAGCATTAAACACAATAATGACCACTCAACCATGGAATAATAAACTACAAATAACATAGATTTATGGAATTAAATCTTCATAATTAGGCTACATTGTAGCCTAGTAAAATAAATTAGTTCATAAAAATATAAAGAGAATCCATAAATTTAATTGGGAACATTTAAGAAAGATAATTGAGAAGAGAGAAAGAAAAGCTCAAGAATTAACGCGTCTTCATCCTCCTCCTTCTTGCTACTCTCGGCCTTTTACTTAAAAGTGCGGCTGCTGCTTCTTTTTAAGTCGGTCCCCTCTTCTTCCTCTTGGCCCTTTTTTATTGCTTCAATTGTGGCCTTTAAATCGTTATATGGAAAGAATTAAAACCAAAAGCCAGGCCGCCTTATTCTTTCATGCATGCACGTGACCTGTTCAATTAATAAGCTAATAAAGATTTGGCCAAAGCCCATCACAAGAATGCTTTCTTCTTTTAATTCATTCTTGGCTCCAAATCTTCGTGCGGCTTCTTAAATTTTCTTTCTATATTGTTGCGCCACCTCAAAATCCTTAAATGAAAAGGATTTAAAACAAGCCAAGCTTAACCAATTTTAAGCCCATGCACGTGCTTGCCATTTAAATTGTCAATTAGTTCTATAATGCTCCCCACGTGCATGCATGCTTAATGGTTAATTAAATCTTCATTGATTTATTTTTTTTATTCCTTTTCCTTTTTTTCTTCCACAATTCGCAATTATTTCCATTAAGCTCTAATTTATTTTCTCTTTTCACTTCCTTTCACTTAAATATTTTCAATATAAAATATAAAAATTAATGTAATAAAATATAATTTAATATAAAATTAAGTTATAGAAGCATTAAAATAATATGAAAATTATTAGCACATCAATAGCCATTGCCGTCTAAAGAAGGAAACAAAACATTGGGAAATAGGTTAATGTTAATCACATTTTGAAGGCAAAGGGAAATGCTTTACGCTAGTAATAGATGCTGACTTTTGGTACTATATTATATTGATGATGAGTAATTAGTAGTGCATGCAATTGGCTATTATATGATTATAATGAATGGAATTTCAGTAAGTTGCAGCCTTGTATAATACATTGAAAGACAACTATTTTTTCTATGAAATTTTAAACATGGTTCCGTGTCATTATACTCACATTTTGGGTGACCTATTAGTGGATTCTTCTTAACAAATTCATTTTTGTACAAAAATTAAAACTAAAATAGTAAATTGAAAATTTTCGGTGAAATGAGTCGTCAAAATAGACTTATTTTGATTTGTCATAGTTGAAATAAACATGTTTCACAGTTGGATTTTTATAGTTTGTAATTTATTCTTTAAAATCCGGATGTTGGAAAATATTGAATTTATTAAAAGAAGAGAATGGACATTAAAATTTGAAAGTTAGAATTTGTCTGCAAATTGAAATATATTGTGATGGGTGTGGGGTTTTATTGGTGACAAATTCGGGGATTATCAGGAACATCCCCCAAGTAGCTTGAATTGAAGTGTTTTGGGTGTAGGACAGGTACGGGGATTCCCTTGAAATTTTGTATGTGTCATGCTGCCTTTTTTACCATTGATATTTGTCAACTGTGTGGCATTGTGAGGGGATACTAATTTGAAATGCAGTTCTTGGATCTATCTTTATAAATCATGTTCCAATATTTCATGTACAAGTTGCACAACCAGAACCTTAAATTAGTCATGGGTGAAGTGTGTATGCTTAATCAATTGCATTTGACTGTATTAGATATCCCACAGAGAGTGTAATGTGACAACTATTGTAAGAAACTAGCAGAATTTGTGTAAAACTATTGATACATTGACTGATACATAGTCCCCAATGTGTTGTGCGACAATATATCTATTGTGTTCATTGCTTCATTTTTCTAAAAATTTGCATCAAGTTTATGTGTATGGTCATTATCAGAGAGACCGAACATATTAATATTAGTGGCGGATCCATGAGCGGGCTAATAATAGAAAATGTTTGGTTGGCTTATGTAGTTCCGAATTTTCTAAAAATGATCGTTGAAAGAAAAAAAAAAAACACGTGTGTATAAAAATACTCGAACAATCAAAGCTTATGTGGCAAAAGAAACAAATGCAAACAGGCTTCCCATTGCCTTTTTCTTCATTATCTTACGTTTTTCAATTTAAGCCATGATACTTTCGAATGAGTATTAAACTTTTTTCTATTATTATTGTTATATTTTTACTAATTCTTATACAATCAAACATTCAAAATAATAAATTAAAAATATATGTAAAATAAATTAATTAGTTCGAAACTATAACACGAAACTACATAAGAATTAATTAATAAATTAATAATTACAAGCTTAATTAGCATGTTTAAATAAATTAAACAATTTAATTTTGTTCATCTTTAATTATTAAGCCAATCAAACAATTTAATTATTAAACAATTAATAATTCCATTTTAAAAGTTGTACAGCTATTAAATTCAATTTGCTTGAGTTTTACAAGGACGTATATGGATAGCAATCAAAATTGAAACTTTACAAACTAATGAATCAAAACAAATTACAGAGCAAATCAGTAAAACCAATCACAAAAACTAAATAGCGAATTAGAAATTCAAAATAATGAATCAAAATAGAATATAGAGCAAACTGGTAAAATCCATCACAATTCACAAAAAAAAAAAAAAGAAGATTTTTATATAAGTTGGGAAAGCATACCAGTAGAAAAATATACAAAGACCAAGAAATTGGAAGACGAAGAAGACGAAGAAGATGAAGAATCATTTTTCTCCGGATGAAGAGAAATAGTATTGTACGTTACAATTGTTGCAATATAGGCGGACACTATAAATAAAATAATTTTACACATCTAATAATTAATAAGTTAATGTTAGTACATTTGATTTTTTTTCCTAAAATTAATTCAATTAGTCCAGTCTAATTTCTTAAATTTTGAAAAAAAAAAAAAGTTTGACAAATTTTTGCATATTTTTAAATCTCCCTATTTTATAAATTTCTCTGTTTAAAAAAAAAATAAAGGAAAAATGGAAAGAAAGCTCGCCGCTTGCCTCTCGGCCTTCAAATATCGAAAGTGAACTCTCTTTAAAATTTTCGTTACTGTTTTTTTATTTTTTTCCGGGAAAATCAGCCAGAGAAAAATGAACGGAAATCTGGAAATCTCCGTCGACAAGCTTCCCGTGAAACGCTTAGACGCCATTGAAGAAACTGGCGCTGAACGATTCCCTCCGTACGTTCCCTCTCTTAAAAACTCCTTTTGTTTCGTTTCTCATTAAATAAATCCTCCAAAATCAAAACAAATTAAGCATTATTCGAAGGTATAATTTTCTATAATTTGTTTCATATTTAATCTGCTGTAGGTACAGGAATTATCCTTAACAAAAGATACATAATTGTTTATAATATATATGTATATATATTTTTTTCATTTTTAGGGTTCTTGAAATGATGTTGATTTAGGGAGTATTTTGCGTGTGATTAATCAGAGATGTAGGTTATGATGAGAAGCGAGAGTCGTTGATACGGAGAATAGACTTTGCGTGGGCAGTGGAGAAAGATGATAACAAGAGGCTGAAGAAGCGTTCAAAAGAAAGCAGCTCGTCGGCCACTACGACGCCATGGCAGTGGCAGAATATGGTGGAGAACTTGCAGTTTGCTCACCAGGAGCTCTCTGTCATTATAGACCTTATCAACACTGTAAGCTACTCAATTGTTGCTTCGGATTGTTGATTGATAATTGGGTGCATTGTGAATTACTATCTGAGTACCGTTGCAACTGTCTTGCTTCTGTTTAGTAGACATTCCCTTTTATTTGGTAACTACTTTCTAGAAACCACTAAACAACCTATACCTGGCAGCCAGTGGTTTCAATTGATATTAGCTGTGGATCAAAAGCCTTAGCTCCTCAATCGCAATATACCCTCTTCCTCTTTAGCGAATTTTATGGTTTCTTTTTAAAACGTTACTGTATTGCTGAAAGTGTGGGTTGGTTTGGTGTGTTTGGATTTTAGATCAGATTGTGAATGAGACAGTGAAAGTGAAAGTGCTTGGTTTCTGTGAAATGAGCTAAATATAGCCAAGTTAAACTTCGTTTATGGATTTTACTGCCCGGTAGTAACTAAAACAGTGAGAATTTTTCTTGATCGAGTCTGATATAACTATTTGCTCCATATTTTCTTCTTGTGCATTGGGATGGGGTTGGGGGAGGAGGGCTAGTCAAAAGATCTTAACTCTTAAGGCTCAAAATTGAGATATCAGTTCTCTGTCTTGTAGTTATATCCAAATGTATAATTGAAAATGGACGGAAATTTTTTATCCATCAAACCTTGCAAGTCAATAATTTAGAATTTTTTTTCTAATTTCCTTTGCTCTAGGTTTGGCTTTTACTTGTTGTAACCGATTCAGATCATTGTTTCAAGTACTCATTGGGAAGTGGAAAGTGCCATTTAAAAGATAAACAGTGAATGTTAACATCAGAAATCAATTTGATGTGCATAGGTGGAAGCTAACGATGCTGTAACGGTGGCTGGCATGACCAGACCAAAGGCATTACCTAATGAAGTTCTCTCTGATCTTTCTGTCTCTGCAGCAACTAAGCTACAGTGCTACCGAGTATTTTCTTCTTTGTTCTTATGATACTGCATCTTCTTTTTCCTTTTTATTATTTTTGTAGTTTCTTAATATGTGTTGCTTCTGTCGCAGCATCTAGGTATATATTTTAAACAGTCTGCCAAATCATTGGAACAGCAAATTGCTAAGGAGGCAAGATTCTATGGTGCTCTTATCAGGTGAGTTTCCCTCATTTTCTTATCAAGTATTGAATACACTGGTTTAATGCATAATCATATTGCCAAATGTAAGCATTGCATCTTTTGTGGATATCATATCAAAATTTTCTTCATTCATATGGAAAATAATATTTGCTCTGAAAAAGTGTTACAATTATGTATTCTCCTGTAAATTTATTTACATCCAGAAACTAAGAAACTAATTTTTACACGACTGTGTCTTTCGTTATTTCTTCAACCCATTACTTATCTAGTTTATTCCTGACAAGCAAATAGATTGCAGCAAAACTGGAAAGTTAAACGGCAGCGTGTGGCAGCTCCAGCTTCAGGAAATGAAGGCTTTACTATTGATCTTTTTGACAATTCATTATATGATTCAGCACCTGTTTCACGTCCATCTTCTCTATCCACTATTCGCATTGACCATGATTCTGCTGGTATGCTGGCTATAAATTTACCCCCAAATTCATGCCGCTCTTTTCGTTTTGGTTTCCTTGGTGTTCAGTCCGGAGATAGTTCTAAGCAATGCAGTAAGGTCAAAAATTCTTGCTCACCTCGTCCATCTAAAGAAGCTAAGGAGTCTGTGAATGATGATGAGTGTGTTAGAGAAAAACATTCACTTCTTCGTGAGGTTCATCAAGCAATTTTTTATGAACAGGTTGAGTTTTTTTCTCTTTGTATTTTGCATCCATTTATCACATTTTGACTCTTGCTTTAACGCTTTGATTCTTCTGGCCCCTCAGGTCTTTGATATAGTGAATCGTGAAGCATTTAAGCAATCATTAGGGGTCAATGTGACTGGAATAAGAGAAAATTATTTACAATTGGGCATAGGTCTGGGAATCTCCATATTCCTATCACTTATACCGTCCAACCAGGGTGATCTATCGGTTGACAGTTGGGTAAACCAGAACGTCGAATCTGGAATTTTACCTCTGGATTCACATGATGGGGTAAAGTTAGCTGAAGAAAAGGATGATATTCTGAGAAAGAGTGGAGGATATCCTAATCCTCTTACTTATGAGATTTATCTGCAACAAGTTTTTCATGAGTATCTTTATGGGAGAGCAAAAAATAAGCCCATTTCCACTGGCACTCGAGTATCTGGTCCACCAACGAAGGATGGGTCTGGTCTTCTTGGTCATTTCTGTCTGTCTCTGGCTCACAGAATATTTTCAAACAAAGTTCGCGTGGAACTAGAAAATGCGGTATGATCCTTATCTCTCTTTGGACGTGTGCTACTCATTTTCTGCTTTTCTTTACTCTCCAGCTTGTCCTTATTTTATTTTCTGTGATGTCTCAAGGTTTGTGGGGTTCCTTATCTTCATTTGGTATCCCATCCCACTTGGCATTCTCGAACATCTTCATGGACAGTCTTCTTAAAAGTTCCTCAGTCCATTCTTCATGCAGAGTCCAATTCGCGAACAGCAGAAACTGCTAAATCACATTTTCGGACTAATGTGGTGGTAAATGATGATTGCATTCATGTCGAGGGGGAAGGCACACCCAATGTTGTCGGTCTTTTTGAAGGGAGATCTGAGGACATGTCTTCTATGAATAAATATGACTGTGACTTGGCAGATCTTCCTGTGATAATTCTACAGCAGGTGATTTGCTGCTTCATCTTATTTCTAGGAGTGGTATCAAAGTTTCTGAGACATAGGTTAGAGATTGATTTAAAGCATGAAAAATTTGTCTTTCAGTTGAGTTGATATCTGTTTGTTCCTTTTCTCTTTCCTTTTTCTTTCAGTTCTTTTCTCTCTCTCTTGCAAGCTGCTGTGTGCTTTTAGGTGGGATAATGAAAGGACTTTACTTAATAGATGTATTCTAGTCTATTTGAGAAATGTTTTAGTTAACTAGCTTTGTTTTGGTTAGTTAAGTAATTAGGGTTTGCATTAGAATGGTTGGTTTATGATTCTATCTTCGATGGCAAGCTCATATCTATGCTGATGCAATGATTTTTTTTCAACTTCATGTTTATTTAAAAGGTGAGATTTTCATTTTACTTGTTATGAAATAAGAAGTAATTTATTAGTTAAAATGTGAATACTTCTGGGCGTGCTTCTGCAGCTTGCTGTAACATTGCCTTATTAAATTGGTTCCTTGCCTTTTCAATTGCATTGTTTATGTCAGCCTTATTAAATTATGGATACTAAGGCTAGTATTAGTATGTTACACTATTATGTTCACGGAGGAAGTATTGGGAAGTGCACATATTTCTCCTTTATAATTGACGCTAGAAGTTGTTTTTGCATGATTCCTGGTTGCAAGCTTGCTGGATGCATGTTCACCCCAAATTTCAGACAGTGTACTGATTTTCTACAAATGTGAAATGGCATATTGAAAACTAACTCTTGGTTAATGGATGAGAATTTGTCTGCTGTGGTTTTCTATTCATGGATATAATAGTTTTGGTAATGTAAGAGCTTTCGAGTAATAAATAGTGGCTAGTGGATTTCAATAACTTTAGGATCTACTGCATTATGCAAATCATATTACTGTCTATGGATGTGCCTCTGTTTTTTCATTCATGTTTCATATTGGTTATGTAGATATGGATAATATTTAGCTTAACAATCTCTTAGATAATTGTGGTTGTCCTTGAATTTTGCAATAGGTCGCAAGCCAGGTAATTCGTTGGCTTCATGAGGAAGCTCTTATGGTGGGAATAAAAGCAAATCGGGATTTTCTATCTTTGTCCTTTGAGCTGGACCAAGGTGAAACAGTCAGCTTGGTTGCTCATGTGGACCCAGAAGACATGCGTGGATGCATTTCATGGTGGTTGGTAATGGAGGATGGTTTTGCAGCGGAGAGAAAACTCAGTATAGACATTTCTGATGATGCTTCTGATTACAAGAAATTCTTGGGCCATTTGTCTCTTGATGTCTTATACTCAACGCTGATGGATTTGGTTAGTTTGTGCGGGGGTGGAAGCCACTGATCATACATCTCTCACACTTGTTTAAATTAACTCTTATTTTCTTTTGTAGTCGGTCATGTTTCATGTATCATTAGTTTTCATACGTTATTTTCTTATAGGAGACGTGATTCTAGTAGTTGATTCTCTGTATCTGTATAGACCGGTTATAGATATGGCTGTAAATGGGGAATTTTTTTTTTCTTTTTTATTTGTGGGGGAGTATTTTAAAGTTAGGACAAAACAAGAGTTGTAGCATTTAATTGTCACAATTCCTCCCATTTGTTGGGATGGTTAACCGTCTTTATCATCTTATTTATTTCCATCAAGTCAAAGTGGGTTTATTGAGATTTTGACTTCTGATGCTAATGGACCAGTCTATGGTGCAGACTCTGTAACTAACATCTCCCACCTGCCCACCATCCGATTTTCCATTGTTTAATTTCTCACTCCACGTTCAACCACATCCAACGGCTCATGCTGCAGTCTGTAACTTACAGATTCTGTAAGCTAGCAAAGTCCTAAATTGAAGAAGCCTCTCATTCTTTTTAACTTTTTGTTTATGCTGAGGTTATGAATCCCTGTTCCACCCTCCAGGTTGTAAATGTGATTCACATAGAAAAGCAAGAGACTTTTTTTTCTTTTTCTTTTTTTTC
The DNA here is from genome assembly GCF_000493195.1 of Citrus x clementina. NCBI lineage: Eukaryota > Viridiplantae > Streptophyta > Magnoliopsida > Sapindales > Rutaceae > Citrus > Citrus x clementina. The sequence continues at coordinate 4,666,324 of NW_006263303.1, read as the reverse complement.
TGGGTTAAGCTTGTATGGGAAGATGATCACTAATTATTACAAACGGAGTGATGAAAGCGTGATGATCCACCTAACTAATCCACCACCTAGTGCTTACCCAAAATGACACGACACTTTGACAAGGAACAAAATACTCCTTTTCAATTTTACACATCAGATTCTTACCAATCAGCACGTGACACGTTCTGAAAATCCGGTAATCATCAATTCAATGTGATCGATCAATGATCTAAGTTGATTAACCACCGAATCAACATGAAAACCCATAATTAAATTTCTCAAATTTGACAAGAAAAATGAAGAGAAAGATATTCCCAAAAAAAAAAGCTTATTGAATTATAATGTAGAAAGTTCCAAAATAAAAAATCTTAAAAAGGCACAACACGAAAAGTATCCTCTCTTGCCCTCTCGGTTGCTTTGCTCCCCATCAATTCGCTTTTTTATATTCTTCAACATTCCGTTACAAATAATGGTAGATCCCATATCGTCACCAACAAGAAACACGCGCAGCACAAAATAGAAAAATAAAAGGACTTTATTACCCTTGTCGTTTTGCCTCTTTCGCATTAATTAACCGCAGCATACCGGTGAAACCAAAGGAATTGCTACGTGGACATCGAAGAGAATTTTGAATCTCAATTGTGGGGTTTTAAGATTTTCCGGGGCTCTATAGGGGTTTGTTGTTTAAATTTAAGTTTTGAAATTCTTTTTTTTTTTTTTTCAAGTAAATGATCACATTTATGAGCTGGGGTTTGTTAGGAATTTGATTTCTTTAATGGGTTTAAAAATGATGCAAGATTCATTGATTTGATTGATTGAATTCTTTTCTTCTTTCTTCTTTAAGTTTTGCATTCAATTTTTTTTTTCTTTTCAATGAATTATATGGAACCAACGTGATGGTGGCATTGGGTGGTGATTTTCTAGAAATTGAAAAGATACATGATTTATGCTTAGATTCTATGGACAATTGAATTCCACAAGTGGGTTTACAAATTGGAGAGGTTCTATTGATTCTTGTTTTCTTTTAGTCGTGATTCTTTTACTGTGAGTGAAATAAAATGTCTGGCGGGAGTACCCCGGTAGCTGGTGGATATATGAGGCAAAGGCATAGTCAGGGCTATGCCTCGAGTGGTGATGATCTTGAAGATGATGCATGCTCTAGGCCACAGCCTTTTTCACCGTCAATTCCTAGAGCGAAAACGTGGGTTGAGATTTTGGAGAATGTGCTTTGGATTGCTTCTGCATTGTTTATTATCTATTATGGTGACCGGCATTCTAATTTCATCTATCTTTTGTGGCATGACGAGCGAATTCGAAGGTAAATTCATCCTTTGTTATTTGATTCTGTGTTGTTGATTTAATGCTGGACGAAACATGGTTCAGTTGTTTTCTGCTGTAAGTTCTATGTGGTAGTGGGTTATGGGATTCTGTTACTTGACAACTGTTTATTCCCTATTATTGAGTGTTTGTATTGGTTTGTGTTTTCAAATATTTTTGTCGCATTCATGTATGTCAGGTTCAACTGCCTGAAATTCTTCTAGTATTAAAAACTGAATGAACTGCATGACTGGGAAAGAGACTACTCTTGATTGTAAAGCATAATTTGGAATGTTAGGTATGATTATGGAGCGTGAGATATTATCATCATAGTGCTCATCCTCAAGTATGAAATATATTTTTTGAACTCTGGTGATTTTTATCTTGATGTGAGTTTTGATATTTAACATCTGAGGAACACGGCTTACTACTTTTGTGATAGTGTTAAATGTTACAGAGTTATTGCATTCATATGCATGCTTAAAACTGGGTATAACGTAACTTGGGGAAGATTCTTATGAAAACCTATGAATGCAGTTGCACAAAATAGAATTGGCTTGAAACAGTCAATAACAAAGTTAAACTTATATCTCCTACAGGATCTGATCAGAGTATTAAGGAAATATGTCAGTGTCTATTTGTTTCCCGGTCCCACTTTAAGGTTTCGATATTCAAACACCAGGAATTTCTGCCTTCAACATAGGTGTTGAGTCCTGTGGCTTATGAAGTATGAAATTATTGTAGTAAGAAAAGTAGCAGTCCTTCTTGGGGAGCAGACTCAAGTGTTATCTCGTTCATGCAATTCATGTTTATCTCTTTTATTTATTCATGTGTTTCCTTTTTGTTTTGATTTGCTTGAATGTCTTCAATTTATACTGATCTGTTATGGTAGCATTCTCTTACTAGGTATCAGATAAAATTTTCAGTCTTCATTAATTTATAATGATGAAGTTGCATATTTCATGAATGTCAAGTCTCGCCTATTTTTTAATGTCTGTGGAATTGTTTCAGTTACATAAGAGCTTAGGTCTACTCTAGTTAGCTTTACTCTCATTAAAACTTTCTTTTTAACTTTATCACTATAAAGTGGGGAGATCCCATTTAACAAACTCTTTGGCATATTGCATATAATGTATTTTTTAAAAGCTTTGATCTCGTTGCAGTAGCTTTTGCTGTATAAAATGGAGGATTCCAATTGAACCAACATATTGGATATTCTGTATGATGTGATTTCACTTCAGTTAGGGCATCTTTTGCTGAATAGGGTGGAGTATTTCCAATTCAACCAAATCATTGGCTTATTCTCTTCATCAGTTGCTAATTTCATCATCCAGCACTAGTTTGTTATGGCTATGACCACGTATTAGAAGATTCTACTTTCTGCAGTGAAAAGTACAATAGAACTCTTCTTTATATGTTTAACTGCCCAAGATTGAGAAACTGTATGTTTATTTATGTGTCTTTGATTTCTGCTGTAGATTACCTCTGTACCTCGGGATGGTATTAGTTGGGTTGAATGTTGCCTTCTTCTTTTATACAAGTATGTTAGTATGGAACGTCAGGAGATTTGATGAGAAGTGGGAATCATTCTGTATCTCTGCTTTGCCATATGTTACCCTGCTTGGAGTTGTCTCTTTTTTCTTGTAAGAGGAACCGTTTTATTCATCTTCTTTAAAAGCTTATGACATGGAATTTATGAGACTATATCTGCTCAGCTAACTTCTTGTCCAATTAGGCTTTCCTTTGCTCTGTGGCCAATTTGGAGTTTTCTGACCCTTCCTCTCTTGGTACGTTTTGTGAATTTTTATGGGTGTATAATATTATAATCATGGAGACTGCCTAATTACTGTTTATTTTACCGCAGTTCACATTGTTTATGGCTTCCATGGTTATATTCCCCCATTCTATGATTGGGACGTTGAGACCACAAAATGATGCATTCCGCATAGATTAGACTTCCTGAAGATGATGTAAGTAATGATACTGAGTTACTGACTTAGATAAAGAGATAGACGGATGAGGGCGCTGGTTACATATTGAAGTTTTGCTTCCCAAACTGTGATGCATCCAGAGCATTGACTACCATATCATGGTTAACAAAGATAATAGCTGATTGTCTTTTATTCAGTCAGCTTTTAGACATGTTATTTTGATGATGCACAGTTGAAGGTGATCTCACAGTTCTGTTGCTGTCATAGCATGGTCTCTTTTATTTTTTTTTGGTCAGGTGCCTGTGGGAATCATTTAGTTGTAGACACACAGTTGAGTTCGGTTGACATTCTTTGGTAATTTTGCCACACTTTTGTTATACTATATTCTGTCGCACACTGGAATTAATAGTTGTGAAATAAAAAATTTCTTGTTAAAACTACCTCTGATCTCTGGTTTTCTTTTCTCCTTGGTTATTTGGTTGGTTGGGTCACTTAGAACAAATTCATTGCTTTGTCATTGCACAGACATACTCGGGAGTCTAGAATATTATTCATTTTTAAGAGATCAACTAGTGGCTGCAATTCCCAGTTTCAGTGCCGTAGTCAATTATTGTGAGCCATCTCGCTTTACCAGAGCACTGAGAACTCTTTTGTGCAAAAGTAAGAGGCTGGCTTGATTTGCTTGAATGAAACTTGTTTTTCATGCAACACGTGGAGACAGCTCGTGAAATTGCCAGCAATGCAAAGGCATTAGTATACTTAATGACGGACTCTTTATCAGTTATCAGCCGTTTGTTTTATCATGCTGCTTGTGCTTTCGACTGTAGACGACAATACACAGATGCTCATCCATTTGAACGAAGACAACATTGATTAGGTGAGAAATTTGAAGCCAAAGATATCAGCAGTGACTAGAAACTGTACCAACTCCACGTTTCTGGAGTGTCCCGTGAAACTTTGTATTTCTGTTAAAAGAGAAGCAAAAGACGAGCGCCAAAAACGTTAAACCAGCCTATAAAAATTAGCTAAAATTTAATGGTAAGTTTAGTTTTAAAGAAATAAAAGGAGAGGAGAGAAAAAGAGGAGAAAGAAATAAGAGTAGAAAAGATGAATTTTATATTAAACTAAATAATAAAAATGAAATTGATATTTTTTTCTCTCATTTTCTCTCCTTTCTCTCATTTTCATTCCTCTCATCTGCTCTCATTTCTTCCAACCGAATATGGGCTAAGAACTCTCAGTAGGCTTTGCCAAGTTCATGCATGTAGGACATCTGCGCATAGCTAGAGTTTGGACAAATGGCATCAAATTTTAGGCGTAAATTCTGTTGTTTCAAAGTTCTCATGCAGAGGAACATAAATTGCTGTTTTAATGTCTATCAAATTTTGACTAAATGACAGACTCGAGAAGCTGGGATCTTGTTTATCTCTCGCTTTAGGCTTTAGCTTCGTCACAGAAGATTATTTAGGCTAATCCTAGATTTATGACCATAACTTTTCTGCTGGGTTTTGGAGCGTGGGATAAACAATGTTGTGCATGAGAAGAAAGTAAAAGTGAAGCCCACTTGAATGACTTTTATTAAGCCCCACAAAGACCTCAACTATGTCTTGTCCCCCAATTTGAGAAACACACCTCTCAACATTTCGCTTCACAAAAAGAAAAAGTGAACACTTTGATAATTCCAAGCATAGTGCTGAGAATAATTTTGTAGGTTTACATCATTTCATCAGATAACAAACTGAAATTCTCATAGAGATTAACCATTTTCAGATAGTGATGTCGCCCAAAAGAAGAAAAAGAAAAAAAGCATCAACCATTCACCAATCTCTTTTCAAACAGTACTGCCGAGGATAAAGAGAATAATGTATTGCATACGACTATTCAATGAGAGATGCCCCTTATGGGTGGGCGTTCGGGTCGGGTTGATCCGAACTGAATCGAACTTGAAATTTTATTCGATTTTCAGATCGGTTCGGGTCAATTCCAAAACCCGAACGAGTTATATCCTCAGTCTTCAGACCCGATCAATTTTAACTCTTTAATTAAAAAAAAAAAAACTCGTTTCCTTTATTCAATTGCATTACACACAACCAGTTTTAATTAACAAACCCAATCCCCAATTCAAGATTTGACAAACAGAATAAAGGATTAATATATACGTTGGTTGTTGATGCTTGTTTGGTGGAGTTTAATTGTTGCATAATGAACTTATTTGCTTTTCTTTTTGCATAATGAACTTGTCTGCTTCATCATTTTCTGTTTTTTTTAATGGAGAAATGGAGATCATTTTATTTTAATTCAAAAATTTTATAGTTGTTTTTATTTACTTGATTAACTTCATGACTTAGAAATTGGAATTGTAATTTGGAAACTACTTTCTTTATTGTTATTTTCTTTTATTGTTGTAACTTGTAGTGGAATATTTGATTTTGATGTTTAATTTGGTGCACACAGATTTTCATCATAAACCTCTGATTTGTCTAACAAACAGTTTTGAGTTCATGAAAGCAAAAGTCTCGAGACTTTTAAAGGAAACGATAAGATCAAAAAGAGATCGCTTATTTCAATGGTGCACATGGTCTCTTACGTATCTAGTTTTGCATTGCTGTCTTGCCAGTCCGCGATGAGTAAGTTCATTCGCAAATTGACAAACTTAAGTTGCAATTCTTTACATCAATCAATTCCATTAATACGTTTAGTCCATTTTTCTTAATTCAATTAATGAGACAATGACCTCGTTTGTGGAAATTAATTATTTTCTTCTTCCTCAAGTTTTAAAATTCGCCAGAATTTTCCTGATGTTACATTACATTTTTTTTTTCTTTTAAAGTAATATTCTGATCTTTTCATAATAAGCAAATCCGAAGCTGAAAAATAAGAGAAATTTACAAAAATAACCATTAATATTTTATTATTTTTGTAATTAACCCTCTTAACTTTTTTCTATCAACATTAGCCAAACACAAGCCTTTCTTTCCAAATTACCCTTCTTTACATAACAAAACCAACATTGTTTCTCCCATCTCGCCAAACCAAAAGCAGCTTTTCATTCTTGAATCATCAGCCAACGGCGACCGCAAAAGACAACTGTGAAAGTAATATCCGATCATAATCTATCCAGATTCAACACAAATCGACATCACTTACTGGTATGAATTATGTTTTGAACTTACTGAACTCAGTCGGGTGAATCTGAATCTGGCGACAGGCTGCCTGTCGCAGCAAAACTTGGAGATTTATTAAAATTGTATTATTTTAATTAGGACTGAAATAAATTTTTTTTTTTAATTTCAGGCTTAATGGATTCAGTTGTACTTGAATTGTGTTACGATGGTTGGTGGGAGACATTAGAGAATGGCTGTATGGAGTACGTGAATGGTAAAAATCGAGCTTTTTTGGTTGGAAAAAATTACCTGTTTGATCAGTTATTGGCAAGAGTATACGAGGTGTTAAAAATAAATCATAATGACTATAGTATCACAATGAAGACAACTTTGAGGTCTAGTAACACATTATATCGTATATGTGCAATGCCCATGGATATATGTGATGATGAAATGGTGAGGGTTGTGTTGCATATGGCATCTGACGTAGCTAATTTTGGATGCATTCCTATATTCGTGACCACATCACCTCGAGTTCCGAGCGAAGGTATTGAGCCACATGTCGATACAGAAACTTCGTTTAGAGCAAATATGTCTGGCCCCGATAATGATGAAGAGGTGTTGCCAAGGACAATATCGCTGCAGCAATATTACTCTCCAATCCACGACAATTATGACAACATTGATGATAATGGCGTTACGTTACAGGATGTTGGAGCAACGGTATTTCCAATAACAACGTCGTTGGAGCAACAATATTCTCCGTATCACAACAATGATTTTCGGGACAATGATGATTTTCATAATGAGACAGAGGGGGATAATGTTTGTGCAGAACCTTCTAATAATACAAGGCGGGGCACTCATTTCAATAATGATGGTGATGATGGAGGAGCCGGTCCTTCGAATGTTCCGTCGTTTCAGGATGAGGATGAGTGTGAAGACAATACTCCTGTGAATAACAGAGGCAATAGACCTATTCCTTCTATGGTTCGATCGAGAAGGAGAATTGACCCCCTTACAAGTCTTGCTCCAACTTTACCTTCGAACATGGTTGCTCCAAGCTTTGTTAGCAGTTGTGACTCAGATGATATCAGCGTGGGTAAGCTATTTGCTGAGAAGAATGAGCTTATATTACAACTACGCAAGGTGGCCTTTAGAGATAAGTTTGATTTCAAGATTGCACGGTCTACTACGACACGTTTCGAGGCTCACTGTTGTTCAGAATCATGTAAATGGCGTATTCGAGCAACATGTTCCTTGGGTGGTGAAGAGAATTGATAATGTACACACTTGTCATAATGAGGTATTGGTTGATGGACGTCATCAAGTAAGGAGCCGGGTTGTCGGTCATATTATCGCAGAAAAATATATTCAAGATAAGAGGATTTATACTCCCAATGACATAAGAGCAGATATGCAACAGGAATACGGTGTTCAGTTAACATACCAGCAGGCATATAGGGCGAGAGAAGTTGGTCTTGAAATAGTACGCGGCAACCCTGCAGAGTCATACAACTTGCTCCCTAAATACTCTCACGTACTAACTACAGCGAATGAGGGTACAGTCACTCACCTCGAGCAGGATGGAGATGGTAATTTCTTGTACTATTTTGTAGCACTCGGATCTTCCATCAAGGGGTTTATGCAGTACATTCGGCCTGTCATTGCTGTAGATGGTACTCATCTGAAGGGATTATATCGTGGAAGCATGTTCGTGGCAACATGTCTTGATGGTAACAATCAATTGTATCCGTTAGCCATTGGGATCATGGATTCAGAAAATAATGATGCTTGGGAATGGTTTATGATGAAGTTACATGGAGTGATTGGTGATAGACCTGAGTTGGTAATTATCTCTGATCGATGCACTGCCATAAGGAGAGCCGTTCTTAAAGTATTTCACAATGCAACTCATGGCGTTTGTTTTTACCACGTCAAAGGTAACATTAAGTCACAATTTAGAATGTCCAAAGCTCTTTGGGATGAATTTGAACCTGCCTTTATTAATGCAGCAAAAGCATATGGCCACGAGGAATTTAAGAGACAACTTGAAGGGTTGTGGATGATCCACTCGGGTGCGGCTGATTACCTAGAAAATAATGTCGGTACGTGTAATTGGGCAAGGTCTCAGTTTCAAGGTAGGAGGTACAGCATTCTTACCACCAACATCGCGGAGAGTGTTAATGCTTTCATGAGGGAACCTCGAAAATTTCCTGTTACTCATCTTGTTGATCACTTCAGGAAAACATTGCAGCAATGGTTTTATGATAGAAAAATTGTGGCTGAATCAATGACTACTCGGCTAACAACATGGGCGGATGAAATAGTCACTGAGAGGAGAACTATAGCTGAAAGAATGATAGTTCGGCCGGTGTCTCCGCATCGCTTTCAAGTTATAGGCGGTGGGCTTAAGGAAGGGTTGGTTGACTTGCAAAAGAGAACTTGCTCCTGCAGAGTGTTTCAGCTTGATCAGCTTGTGTGTGCTCATGCAATTGCGGCGTGTCTAACACACCGGGTGGATTTTATTAACCTTTGCTCGGACTTTTACACTACAGAATCGTTGGCGATGGCTTATGCACAACCAGTGGAGCCAGTTGGTGATGTGGCTGATTGGGAAGTTCCAGATGAAATTCAGGAGCTGCAGGTATACCCACCAGTTGAGGCACCGCCACCTGGACGTCGTAAAGAGCGCAGAATACCCTCGGCTGGCGAGGACGTTGACCGGCGAACTGTAAGATGCGGCCGGTGTCATGAACTTGGCCATAATCGTAAGCGATGTAAGAATCCTATTGCGTCGACTCGAAGTTAGTTGTATTTTGTGTGTTATTCGTTGGTTAAAACTATTATTGTTTTTGTGTTACGTTGGTTAAAACTGTTATTGTTTTTTGTATTTTGTTGGTTAAAATTGTTATTATTCATAAAACTTTATTTTATTTTAAAGTTCAAAATGTGAGGCATTAAAATTATATAAAATTAAGTGTGGAAATAAAAAAAAATGTAAATTTCAACATTGAAATTACTACATAGGTCTACAATATAATATCGTCATTAAATATATCAACCGCAATCTTCTTTCTAAAGTACTCGACATGACTAGCGTTAAACTCCAACCTAAGCCCGAACATTAAATACATCGTAACCATCAATACAAAAACACCGCAATCGCCAGTGCCTCTTTCTTGTTGCGGCGCGCTCTTAACTGCGATAACTTTCCACGGGTCTTCACTCCGCAACTCAGGTCGTATATTGTAGAAGCCAACATATTCCAACCATCGAGGGAATATAACTTCAAGTGGCTTGAATTTCAACTTGTACCTTTTGTCGTCGCGAAATGTGAGTAATGAGTCATAAATCCAGACTTTATTTTTCCGAAAGTCAACTCGTGCTAGTACCCAATGCGTGCCGTCCAAGTTAACAGGGATGAGTAACTACATATACAAATTAAAAAACATGTTCGTTATATATGAAATTGAAATACAACAAAGAAAAAACAACTCCTCGAATATTTTCAGTATAGAACATGTGAAATGTAATAAAATACATACCATATCGACATCCGTCATTGATTTTGACATTGTGTGCTGTCGCCCACAAAGATAACTATTCAAGCAGTCGTCGAATACCATTGAATCGACTGCACAATTCCCGTTATTCCATAACTGATTCAAGAACACCTAGTACATAGATAACCAAGAAATGCATAAATTAATAAAACTTAAAGGCAATAATTAAAGAAATTAAATAGTATTTATAAGTTTTGTCGGCACGTTACCCAAAAAAATGTGTCCGTATGTGTGACACGTTGGAGTAAGGCATTTGGATACTGCCGTTGTTTCTCGCTAATCAAGCGGAGATACTCGTGAATATGCTGTAGAGAAACAGAAATATTACGATTTAAAAAAAAATTATACACAAATCCACAACAGTATACACCACGAGGAAAATATAAATACCTCATCGCCTAGCCATCCCATCGAAGCTGTCCCCAAAATTATTTGAAAGAATGACCGCGGGTGCTGGACGTTCCGGCGGACTCTGATATCACCAGTGAACCATCGATCAAACTCAGCAAACCAACTAGAGTCCTCCAATCCTCTCAGCGGATTTACATCCACACTCGTACTCATGTCAATCGCATGCTCCATGATTTGGGGTCGAGGTAACCTCCGGACGTTCTGTCCTCGCCTGACCGGAGGAATCATGTAAGGACTGTTATAAACATACGACGGTATGTACGCGCGGCCGAACTTACTAACGCCCGGAGGCACCTCTGTGAACACCTGCATGCTCTCCCCACTAACATCCCCGTAGAAACTAACCAATGACGTGGGCGTAGACAAATTTTCATTGCCCACGTCAGTATACACTCCATAGTCATCCGGGGCCTGTACAATCGCCAAAAAGAACATATTAAATAATTATCAAATTAAAAGTTAAACGAACATAATTATTTAATATAAATTAGCTTACCGCATACGAGCGTGCAGTGGGAGAATCCTTATTTGGACGTTTAGAAAATGTGTCGATGAAGCCAACAACGGTTTCTTTAAAATCTTTTAATTCTGACTTTATTTCATACACGTTACGATCAATCTTATCCAGCCATCGTCGTACGTAATCATTAAACTGCTTTGTCCTCAACTAATACAAAAGAAAAAAATAAAACTTTAGAATAACAATAAAAAAATAATAACAACCAAAGTGAAAAATATCGTATATTATTTATAACCTCAGAATCCTGTGCGTCATCAGAGTTGTCTGTTTGCTGCGGGTGGTCATCAACAGCCACCTCATCCTCAAAAGTGTCATGACGCTGCTCTGGTATTGGGTTTGGTATGTCGTCATGATCGTCATACTCGTCCGATTGTCTTGTAACCGACGTCGCGTTGATTGAGGGTTGGTGCTGTATAAAGTATCATTTAAAATTACTAAATGAAAAGTCAAAAATTTCGATAAAAAAAAATTTTGTACTTACAGTATACCGACCTTATGAACCCAATCTGGAATGCTTGGCAAGTAATCCTTCACAGAGAGCCAATATTTTCTGCTACTCTCCTTTGAATTTGGCTCAAGAGTTTGTAAAACGTCCGTCTGCCATAAATTTAATTGAAAAATTTAAGTAAGTATACCCAACTTAAATTTAGTAAAGTTAAAAAAATAAGTAATACATATTACTTACAAGACGAGATTCGTCGTTGAAGAACGAATAAACCTCCGCAAAGTTGATTCTCGAAGACGCCATAGGCTTCCATTGCAGAATGCGGGGAATCTTAGTCTTCGTTTTGACGACCCATGTTGATGGTAACCCTCCGATTGCTTCATAAATCCAAGCCTACAACAACCAAAGTGAAAAATCAAATAAAACAACTATCAAATATTTAATACTATAAAACTTATTAATAAACAAAAAAAAGCACCTGCACCCCAGACGTAAATCCGTAAAGATTGTATTTTTCAATATTATGATCTGGATTTTTCAACCGAGTCTTCTTAAATTTCTCGTCTTTTTCGAACAGTGCATTGTCAAGACTCTCGTAAATCATTTCCCACGACAATAGACCCCATGGACGCTTTCGGAAGTACTGAATATCATCAACTTGGTCAAGCCAATCGAAATTAATTTGACAGTGATTTTTTCTTGCATTTAGTACTCTGTCCGCAAAATAAAACAGCGCAATCTTTAATGCGTCCATATCGTCTATTTCCTCGAAATTCAACTCCTTAAATACGGCATCAAATTGCTTCACATTAATCTTACGATGCACACCACCAAAATACGTATTCCGTAGCCTCTGCTCCATTTCATCATTTTTTTCATTGGTATCAACACCAAATGAAAGTCCAGTAACCAAGCACCATTCGACAATTGACAGGCGAATCAAATGCTTACCAATTTGAAACCATAACTGATCCTCACGGCTATCTTCTTCATGGGCCACTTGACGCAGTAAAAGATTATGCAAAATTACCCCACTAAATGAAAAACTTCGACACTCCAAGAAATGCCCAAATATATCCTTTTTGAACATACTCAATTGCCGCTTTGTTAATTTTTCCTCAATAGCTTTTACGACCGAAGATAACATACACATGCTCGAAATTCGACCAGGAAAGTGATCAGCATAACGAAAATACATCTTGCCTACTTCAATATCCGGTGATTTTGATTTCGCCATGTATCTGTAATATTTATAAAATTATTACATTATATTTACAGAAATAAAAAATTTACTCATAAAAAAAAAAACTCTAATTTTCTGGTGCGACAGGCAAGCCTGTCGCTCCAAAAAACTGGTGCGACAGGCCCTTTCGCTCCAAAAAACTGGTGCGACAGCGCCTGCTGTCACACCAGATTTGGTGCGACCGCAGGCCGCGCATGGGCGCGCGCTGCTGCCCAGCGATGGGCGCCGGCGCGCGCCCTGCCCCCCTCCCTTCCCACCCCCAAAATTAAGCGCAATCACTCCAAAATCAAAAACAGTACTCCCAAACACCACCAACCACCACAAACATCATCACCACCATTATCAATCTCAAGCTATAACTATTATTATTCTAAAATCTCATTTTAAATTAATGAAAATAAGAAAAATGACTAACCTAGGTTTTGTTGAAGGTTGTGGATCGTAGATCGGATGCCGGTGAGAGATGGAGCCGCCGCCGACGAGGGTTGATGTCGCCGCCGATGATGGGAGTTGGATCGGTTTGGGAGAGATGAGAGAAAGGGAGTGTTGGGGAAGAGATGAGGGAGGGGTATTTTGGACTCAAATGTTGTTTAATGGCTAATGTTGATAGAAATATTTTTGGGGGGTTAAGATGAAAAAAAGCAAAGTTTTTTTGGTTATTAGTGTAAATTTCCCGAAAAATAAATGAAAATTAACATTAATTTTGATGAAAAAAGTTGTTAACATAAAGATGATTTTTTTTTTTTAAAAAAAAGTGGATTTTGCCAAAAGAAAAATAAGAGTTTTTGGACTTTTTTTTTTTTTTTTTCTTTCAGTAAAACATTTACCTACGTTGAAATTTCAAAGTTTCTTACTTTGAGTAGCTGATGGCTACTTGCAAAGTTCTCTTTCCGCAAACACATATTTCCGAAGGAACCGCCCTCGGCAAGAGGGCAATGATTAAAAATGAGTGGTGCCATTTGCAAAACAAACATCTCATTATATGATGCTAACTTTGGAGCAAGATTAGAACTCACACGGAGTTGACTTGCGTGTATGTGTTCATATGAGCAAAATGAGATACTCGTATGATTTTTTCCATTATAAGTAAGATTTTATGAATTATAAATGCACTTTAGGTTATTTTGACTTTAATTTTTAACATTAACTTTGGGCCATTATCATTATAAATATGTGTACTTGTAGGCATATAACACGTTATTTGTACCATATGATAAATTTGATTCATTGAACTTCTGATCTAAGTAACCATATGGTAATTAGGAACATAAAATACTTACTAAAAATAACACCCGAGAATTTACTAACACAATGAAAAACAGAAAAAAAAAAGAAAAAGAAAGATGGGATGGCCGGTGGCTATCATGGTCCAATCACTCAGTAATCTTACTAGCCATCAGTGTCTACACTGACCGTGGCTCAATCTGATCATAACCATTAACCCCCATCGGCATAGGCATAGGATGTTGAAGCCCTACCCGTGTAATGACCGAAATACCCTTTTCGCAGAATCATGTTTACATTTGTTAACGAGATGCGGTGGGTCAACAACATAACATACATCAGAAAATCTTTTATAAATAATATTATATATGTATATATATATTAGTGGAGTTGGGAAGCTGCGGAGCTGCGGGACCCAAATATTTATTTTTGAATCTTTGTCTGTTTTCATTATTTTTCCAATTGTGAGGAAAAAAATTACACTTAGCTGCCTCCGTCTAAAACTTTCTTTCGATACTAATAAATATTTTCTTTAAACTAAACTATCTTTTGCCCAGCTCTCGAACAAAAACTATCTTCCAATCTTCTTGTGACTTGTTCTTCATTCTTTCCAAATAAAAACAACCCACCCACTGTGTCATTTTGTTTCATAACTTCTCTTCCTTTTTAATGGTTTAGGTTTTGCTTTTTCCTTCTTTCCTTGTTGAATTTACACGCTTTTGTTTTTGTGCTTGGTAGGTTGTGCCATTGAATTGAAGTGTGATGGGCCCTCAACTCCACTGAAGAAGATTTATGGTGAGAGAGGGAAGGGTCTCCATCTCCTCTTTCAGTGCTCTCCTTTGCTTTGCCCCCATTTTCTTGCTGTCTCGCATTTGAGCTGTTGTTGTTTATTCTTTCTCAAAGTTTCGAACTTTTGATGACACGATAAGTTTTTGGGGTTTCTGATTTCTCTCTTTGGATACCATGGAAGGTTTTTCTATGTGGGTTTTTCATTTTGAAGATGGGTTTTGGGTATAATGTGGTAATGATGTTGGGTTTGTGTTGTGATCAACTTTGGTTACTGTTGTTCTTGGGTTTTGACTCTTCTATATATTATCACCATTTGTGATTGTGATATTGAACCGGTCTTTGCTTAGCTGTGAGCATCTTTGATTTGGGATTTTGGAAGATTGGAAAGCGAAAAGATCATATTTTTTTTCCTCTTTTTCAAAGTCTTGGAGAATTTTGGATGTAGAGCTATGCATATATTAATTCTGTCTATTATCTGTGAGCGACTAAGTGTGATGACCGGAAGATAAGAACTTGATTTTGAAAGGGGGTTTTGTGCTAAGTTTGGTTTTGGCAAGTTCTTGGAAGGAGATAAATGGACAGAATGATTCAACCTCCTCTGGTAAATTGTTTATCTACCCTTCTCCTAATTTGCTACTTTGAATTTTGTCACACTCATACACATACTTATCCATTTTGATGTTGTTTTTACATTGGGAGCTCCTAGATCCTCATACGTATTTGTGTGCTATATTTTTCTTTCTGAAGATCCTTTTTCTGAAACTTGCTTAGTATTTACCAATAGATGGTGAAGGTGAGCTGTCTGAACTATCCATCTTGAACCTTGGTCTGTCATCTTGTCAAGCATATATTTTCGGAATTGACATAATGGAGTAAGAGAATGATGCCATTTCTATATTTATGATAACATGGAAATAACATGTCTAAGTGATTCCTACTGCATATTTGAATCGTCATCAAACACTTCACGTCTTGAATAATCAAAACATTGCTGATCTCTTTGACTTTACCTGAAGTATCTGTTTTTAAACATAGCTTTTACATCCTGAATTCTTGACACTGGTAAACATTCGAAATGTTGTAGCTGGACACTCAAGCAAATCAAGGGAGTTCTTTTGAGGTCCATTATTGATTACAGTCAAACATCCCCCTTTTAGGTTTCAGAAGAGGAATTTTGACATGGTTTCTAATCTCTGACTTTTGGCCATATTTTTCTCGTGGTAATTGTTTTTATGTTCATTAGCGTATCATGTTGGTTTTCTGCTTTCTTGATCAAGATTGGTGTGACGATTGTCATGTATTTAGGGATATACTGTTTAATGGGTAAAGGAACCAGTGACACTCCTATCTACTAATTTGGTTCTCCCTCTCCTATGTGTAAGTTCTTAGAGTCAGATTCTGTGTTATATTTTCTCTGGTCACTGCCTTAATACAGGCATCATTGCATAAGCTCCAAATCATTGCAATACACAGATCTAGTCGTATTACTAGTCTTAATACCTAATTCATGATATATATATTCTTATTTCGTATTAGTTTTTAACCTATATATATATATATATAAGGAATAAGTTTTTTTATCTGTTTATTAATATATCATTTTTCCAATTTATTTCTTCAAAATATGTTTTAACAAAAAGAACATTTTCAAGTATTGAAGAGATTTTTGTTAGTTATTTTGTTAGCCAGTAACCATAGCATTGGACAATATTGGTTTTTGATTTTATGTTTAAGTTCTGCAAAGATCCTAGATCACAATGGAGCTGTTGTTCTGTTAATAGAGAACAAGGTGAAGAACTTGTGCATCTGCATTCATATAGCTTCACCTGATGCTGACTACAGCATGTTTCATTTTATTCGGTTCCTGTGATGGATTTTGTTTAGTAAAAAAGATGGTTGTTAATCACCATGCATTTATCTTTGCAGGTTGATACAACAGCTTGTTTATGCAGAGTAGATGCTGGCCTCAAAACTGTTGCTGGAGCGAAAAAGTATGTTCCTGGGACAAAGCTCTGTCTTCAACCAGACATCAAACCATCTATTCATCCTACTAGGAGCAAACCAGCAAGTGGCAGCAGGAGCCGAAACCAATCTCCTTTGCTTCCAGGACTCCCTGATGATCTTGCTATTGCTTGCCTCATTCGGGTCCCACGGGTTGAGCACTGTAAACTCCGTCTGGTATGCAAAAGATGGCACCGTCTTTTGTCTGGTAACTTCTACTACTCACTCCGGAAGAGCCTTGGGATTGCAGAGGAATGGATATATGTCATTAAGAGAGATCGAGAGGGGAAAATTTCATGGCATGCCTTTGACCCCATATACCAGCTCTGGCAGCCACTGCCTCCCATCCCAAAGGAATATTCTGAAGCCCTTGGGTTTGGTTGTGCTGTTCTTAGTGGCTGTCACTTGTACTTGTTTGGTGGCAAAGACCCTCTAAAAGGTTCAATGAGACGAGTTATTTTTTATAGTGCAAGGACTAATAAATGGCACCGTGCCCCAGACATGCTTCGCAGACGACATTTTTTTGGTTCTTGTGTCATAAACAACTGCTTATATGTTGCCGGTGGGGAGAATGGAGGGGTGCATCGGTCCTTGAGATCAGCTGAAGTTTATGATCCCAACAAGAATAGATGGTCTTTTATTTCAGATATGAGCACAGCAATGGTGCCCTTCATTGGAGTTGTTTACGAAGGCAAGTGGTTCTTGAAGGGGCTTGGATCTCACCGTCAGGTTCTGAGCGAGGCATACCAACCAGAAACTGACAGTTGGTTCCCGGTATATGATGGTATGGTTGCAGGCTGGAGGAACCCAAGTGCTTCCCTTAATAGACATCTCTATGCTTTGGACTGTAAGGATGGCTGCAAAATCCGGGTTTATGATGAAGTAACTGATTCTTGGAGCAAACATATTGACAGTAAGATGCATTTGGGGAATTCTCGAGCTCTGGAGGCAGCAGCTCTTGTTCCACTAAATGGTAAACTATGCATTATCCGTAATAATATGAGTATATCTCTGGTTGATGTTTCAAAATCCAATGGCGAGAGGGGAGCTTCTGCTGAACATTTGTGGGAAACCATATCTGGGAAAGGGCAATTCAAGACTTTAGTTACAAACCTATGGTCAAGCATCGCCGGCAGGAACCGCCTGAAAAGTCACATTGTTCACTGCCAAGTTCTCCAAGCCTAAAGACTGTAAATTGTATTGGCTTCGGTGATGGGTTCTGTGCATTTTATGCTCTACAATGTCTCTTTGATTTCATGGGCTGAAGAAGCCAAATCTTACTGGGCTGATAAGCTATATTGATCATTGTCGTAGTCCCTATTGAAATTAAGGGTTCATATGTACCGTGAGAAGTGCTGGACCGGTGAGGATGTAATATTTTGCTAGTCGTCTAGTGTTACAAACAGCTATATGATACAAGAGTTACATGTCAAACTGAATAGCCTTTGTTCAACAGTTAAAAAAATGAGCTTTTGTTATTGTTATATTGTTAAAACTTTTCTCATTTAATTAGTAATTAGATTTCGGTATGCCCAACATAAAGGAAGCAAGATAAAGCCCTAATTTGTCTCATTTTGGAGGCACGTTTTCCAGACGAGCAAACTGCATATAAATTATCACAAAAATAAAAATGGATGATAAATAAAGAGGCAGGCACTTGACGTATTGAACAAATCATAGGAACCAAAAGGTTGAACAATTCAACAACACATTTTTTGAAATACAACAGATCAAATCACAGGGAGAGTAAATTGCAGTATTTGTTCATTTGTTTTCAACTTTCTTTATCATTGACGAGAACAAAAGAATATGTTACAAGAATATCTAAGTAGAGGAATATGGGAGCTCTCCTACAACTGCATAACATATAGTAGCTTGCTGACGGTGAGCTTAACAGCAGTGTCCGCCTCTCCCTGATCTTGAGAGGTAAGATTGTGCAAGTGAGACGCACATCTCTTTCTGCTTTTTGTATTCATTGTATCGTAGGAAGAAATAACCAAGATAATCAAAATCTATGGGAGACATCTTTGCCTATAAACAACAGAAAATAAAAGTTAGATATTCTTGTTTCTTGATGTTGAAACACATAGCTCTGAGTAGTGATACCTGGATTAAGGCCCACAAAGCCCAAAATAAATGTGAAGCCAACATGAATGTATTTGCCTCCACATAAAGAACTTCAAGATCTTGGTCAGAGACCTGAGTTAATAAACAACAGTGTGAATAGCTTGGCAAACTCCAAGAAGATATAAACATCGCGTAGGTTATATAGCTACCCTGATCTGATATATGATTCCACCATAAGAATCCTGTCCCAAACCACTGAGGATTGGGTGATAACATTTCGGCAAGTACTCACCTTCCCTGATGATATTACGTTTTTTAATTTCTATTGCATGGATTCAAAGCTGACCATCTCATTAACAAAATGAGTTTGCATGCGTGCACACATACTCAGGTGCCCTTCTCATTATACAAAACCATGTTAAATAAAAGCAATTTTATCAGCAATGCCAGAAGGGTGTAGAATTTGTGGGCCAATAGAGTTACAATCTTTTCTATTCAATCATGCATGCTTAATTCAAGCAAAAACAAAATATACTTTATTTTAGCATAAGATTTCAACGTTGAAACCAATTTAAAGGCAATCAATAATTAACATTTGGTGATGCAAAAGTATAAGCTTGCTACTCACATACCTCTTCTGGTTTGTCAGGTCGTAAATAATGCCTGAAGAAATGATTTTGCTCATCTTTATTTGGGTATCTACATAACACCAAATTCAAAATTCAAGAGATTAATAAATTGTGAACTATGTCTTCACCGTGGTTGTGAAGAAGAGGACAGCTAATAGAAAAATAGGATAGACACATACAAACTATAGTCACAATCATAGCCTGCATATTCACTGAAGTGATTTCCAATGTCATAGCCTCTGTAATTGTATGACCCGTACTCAAAATCAATCAAGTAGAGTTTCTCTGGTAATTCATCACATAAATAACAAAATCAAGAGAAAGGCAAAAAAATGCAAGATAGCAAGAACAAATCGAACATTTTGCATTTCTGAATATCCCTGTATGCATGTCAGAAAACATGGCACAGATTATATTTTCATCCTGTTTGGAGGCCATCATCTTTGGCATTTCACAAGTCAAAACCATGATGGATATCAAAGCATGTCAATTTCCTTGTCTGATTGATTAAGTGTAATATGAAAAGTTGAATGGACCAAACAGAAATGTTTATCAAATTGGCAAAAGTCAAATCAGTCTCAATGGTCAGACACCATCCACAATTCTGGTAAATACATGCCTCTTTGACTATAAGACCATAACTCCACATGATGGCCAAGCCTGATCTCTGATCCATTAATAATGTGCCATGAGAGGGCTTTCTAATAGAAATAGGAATGAAAGGAACGTTGAACAGTTTTAAAAATTAAACCAAAACCGAAGACAAAATATTGCAACCAGCACTTGTAGTTGAACTTTTCCTACACTCTCCCGTATGTATCCTTTCTTCTTAGTCTAAAATTTGAAAATAAAAACTTCAGTTTGCAAAGAAATTCAGATACTTAGTAAATACCTAAAACAAATATTAACACATCTCAATCATAAGTCATCAGAACATAGCTTTTTTTTCTATTCCAAATGGGATAATAGAATAATCAGAAAATGCACAAGACTGACCGGTTGCAACACAGTGACTTTCAGGGCATAAACAACATTATTCGTATTTGACATCCAACTCTATACCCTTAAAAAAGCAACTACAGAATGCAGTGCAAATGGAAGAACCTGAGGTCCATGAAGGGGTGTGCACATATGCATGTATTCATGTGTCTACAAGCGAGAAATTCAGGGCAACTGAAAATCACAGATATATTACAATAAGATATTCCAACAAACACGGTAACAGATAAATCAAAAACTTATCCTGCCATACAAAAGAATATGAAATAGAATCTGTGTCTGTCTTACCTTGTTCATCATTAACCATTATATTCCCAGAAAGCAAGTCATTATGAGAAAACACCACCGGAGCATTAAGATGGCCAGCCAATTCCTGTTCCATTCTCAGGGCATATCTTATAAATAGGATAAAAGTTCTTTATTTTATGAATGAGCAAAATCAGCATAATAAACATATTGTATCATCCATTTGCACAAATTACTCTTCCACAATCCTTTCATGGTTACCTCCCACCCTAAACAATAATTTGGTAGAAAGAAGGCAACGAGTTGTATAGGGGTTTAGACTATTATTCTTGGCTAGTGATATGTGCTTCCTAATGCTGAAGTAGAATTTTCCAGAGTGAGATTATCATTTGGAGAGGAGTCAAGTATGTATCTTCAGGTGGACCAGACCATCCAACTTGGTCAGGGATTAAAAAAAAAAAATACATGATTAAATGCATGTATGCTTTTACGGATATTTATATGTTATATGATTGTTAATTCTTCACATTTATGTTACCATATGCACGCCATGAAGACCTGGGAAGTTATCAAACATCATTACTTCACAACATTATAGAGAAAAATCATGCATGTTTTGCGCTTAGCTACCCAATGAATACAATAATGAGTAACATTAAAGCAAGGAATATTATCATTTTACCGCCTAAAATTTTCTGACATATTACTTTACCACTAAAGTTTTCTAACGATTACTTTTTCCCCACTTAATGTTTCAGTTTTTATAATTTTAACACCAAACTATTAACTACATTAATAAATTGTTGATGTCACAGGAGTATTTTAAGAATTGCAATATATTTAGTGTTTTAGGAATTTCACAAGATAAAATATTTACAATTTTATCAATTAATTGTTTTAGTTATATAAAATACTCAATTGATAAAAGTATTATTTCTTTGTATATTAATATTTTTTTTTTTAATTTTGACGGTTAAATTACACATACGCAATTTAGGAGTAAAATAGACTTTTACTATAATTTCTATTAACTTTAACAGTTTAAGGGTAAAATGATAAAAGATAAAACATTAAGTCGGAAAAAGTAATTGTCAGAAAACTTTGGTAGTAAAGTGATATGTCAGAAAACATTAGGTGGTAAAATGATAGTATCACTTAAAGAAATGTTGAACAATCAAGGTTGAAGTCTTGTTTTTTTAAACAAGGTCCACTAAATATGATACCGCAAAGAACTTCAGGCAGATACCAGTTTAGCGACAGAAAGAGATGCAAGATTCCTCTCATCCTTACATCTCCAACAACAAGGAAGATATAGAATTAACAGACCCAATGAACAGAGAGAGTACCTTGAGCTCAACAATTTCTTTCTGAACTTCTTTAAACGAAATTGTCTCATACATACTCTGCTTCTCAATCTCATCAAATTTAAGGGAAGATGCTGTGAGAAGAGGACAGAATTCAAACATAATATTACTATCAGCTAATGAAGGGCAGTTGTTTTAGCAGAAGAAAACGGAACATTAACATTGAAATTTGGAGTCTAGACCAAATTATATGCAACAGCAGACTAAGCATAAATAAGAAGCAAACCTTTCTCAAAAAACTTGGAGACATCATTCCATAATTGAGGTTCTTTAGAACCAGGAATTTCCACTTGATGGAATCTGCGCAGTTGTTTGGCAATTTCGGCAGCCAGCTTTGGATTTCTCATGTCTACCAGGTATTAAGAAAGATTTAATGACAAGGTCAATACTGTTTTCAAGTATGTGCCACATACATAATCTCATTCTTCTATGCTCACCTGCCGGAGTTAAAGTACGCGCATTAATAAAAGATTGCACCATGCCATTTCCAAAAACCGCAAGCAACTTCGCTCCAAAGCCTGCAGCCGAGAGGTATTTGATGGCCTAAATGCCATATGCCGTGAGAAATTTACAAAATAAAGCATCCAAAAAAGCAATCAAATATACAATAAGAAAACGATAAATAAGTCAAAATCAACTTTAAGCAGCACTATTTAATTTGAATGAAGTTCAAATTAAACAACAGAAACTCACCGGCAAAATATTATAAAAATCAATTTTCTCACCTGCAATTCCCGCTGACGATTGATAACAATATCAGTGTTGGGCCCATACAATCTAACGGTCACAGAAACATCATTTCCACTTTCTTCCTTCACAGTAACCTTCAAAACTGCACCGATTCAAAGCGAGTTTCTAGCTTAGACAAACTTTTATGAGAATCGAGAACCAAAGCAATTACAAAAATATTCATAAACTTAGGCAATTAGATAGAACCATTTGCAAAAATATACTCACGCAGATTTGTAATTCCTCCGGATACTGTATCCACAGAGAAACGAGAATCGTCCAACTTTGACCACTGCTTGAACAGATCCTTGCACAAGGCACTGCCAGGAATTTTAAATCACAACAAGAAAAGAATGTATAAATGAAAAAAGAAAGTTGCATTAAACTCTAGCTCAGCTGAAAGTAATTTTAAGAAAAAAAATAAAAGTAAGATCAAATAGTTTCAGTTTGAAGCAAAAAACGGAGCGTAGAGATGGAACAGACATGACGCGAGGGGTCATGAGAGGAAGAGAGAGAGAGGTGTCGACGATGAGAGGAGATGATAGGAATTCAGTGCTGCCGTTCTCACGAGCTTCGGCTGCAACCTCCATTTCGTTCCAGATCTTCTTCGCTGCTCCCATTTCCGCTTCTTTATCGAACAAATTCAAAAATCAAACGCGTGATATTTGCGGATACTGCGAAACCGGGAGGTTCTTTAAGTTCTTCGTACTGAGTAGCACCAGAGATTGGGATGGATGTCTACGCAATTTTTGAGAGTCGGATTTAGCCTTCCATTTTTCTTATTATTACCAATCTGTCCCCACCAGCTTCCTACGATCATTTATGCTTCTATAATATTATCGATAGTGGGGTTGCCGTGAACCTCTAGATTCGAATGTTTTAATTCTTATATTTTTTTTTTTCAAGGCCAACAACTTGAATGTTATTCGTTAATTTTAAGAAATAAAAATTATTATGATTTATTTTTATTATTTTATATTTTTATCTAATTAATTAATTTATGTCATATTAATTTATATAAAATAATTTTTAAACAAAAATTCAAAGCGCCATCGTCATTCATTTTTATTTACTCAATAGACGTCATAAACTTGAAAAAAATCCAGATTGAGCATAATATCAAGATGGGCAACCAAGTGAATTTTTATTTCCGTGACAATTAATTTTTTTTCCTCAAAAAAAGGTTATACTGATTCTAGCATTCATTGCATGTTGTGCTTCCATAATATTTTTGTTCCGCACAAACTTAAAATCAAATTCTCATCAACAAAGAAACTAACAAGATTCACTAATTGGGATTTTATTTTTATTTTTTTATACCAAGGCAATACATTAGCTATATAATACCAAAAATTGTTCACAAAATCCACACGATAACAAGAAATCAAATTCCAATTTCTTTGAAAAACTATCAATAGATTGCATGATAAAATGTTCTTTCTTAAGACCTTAGCTTATCCTTCTCTTTGAAGAGAGTTAAGAGCTAGACACTAGAGACCTTCGCAAACTTCAACTTGACATTATGAATATCGCCGACGATATATCCCCCTACAACCAAATTCACTAATTGTGATGAGACAATAGTTATTAGAAATTTACAGAGGAAGCTTCGCCGTTATCTTTGACTATAACTTTGCTCTTGGGAGTGTCGTTCTGTGAAAGTCAAACCAAGTTTTTTTTACTATGATAAAGGCTTGACAAATTTGCCAAAAAGTGTTGAAAAAATTGGCACAAAAAATTTGGCATATGCATGTGGAGCTTTAAGGGTTGGTACCGACCTTAACAATTTGAAAGGAGCTCAAGACTTTTGCTTTGAAAATGGCAACCATAAATGGCAAGGCTCAGCTATAAATAGAGGAGCGATCATTCATTGAAATCATCATTAAATTTGTTAAGCTTATAAGTTTCTAAGCTTTGGAGAGTTTTGAAGAGTGTGAGCAATTAGAGAGTGTGTGTGAGAGTACTTTGTGTATTTGGGTTCTGAAAAAATAAAGTTTTTTTACTCAAATTTATACTCAAATAATTAGTAATAATACAATTATTTTTCTCTTGCTCCTATGGACGTAGACATATTGCTGAACCACATAATTCTTGTGTCTTTTATTTTTCTGTAATTATTTAGTGCGCTTGATTCCGCATTCCGCGCACAACACGTTCTACCTCCTTTCGGTTGCAATTTTGCTCAAACAATCATACGTATCCTCACTAATCGGAAAGTAAAGTTAACTTTTGAACAAAGGAATGTGAGAGATAAAAACTCCGAACTAAGAATTCATCTTTTTAAGTTTTAACTAACATTTTTAACCTATTAACAAGCATGTTACAATATTTTCAAATAATTTCGATTTTTCTTTAATACAAAAATTTTTAAAAATAACGGCATCATAAAATTATCCAAATTTTATTTATTATATCAGTTTTATAAATAAAATAATGATATGTATATTTTATTTTCTGCTATAAATGACAGTTTAGTACACCTAAAGAATCTTCACATGCAACAATTTTTTTTTTTGTTAATACTGACACTTTTGTTTAAGATAGATCATTTCTAATTTACACAAAGTCCAGATGTTAGAGGTAGAGATAGTCAATGGGTCGGACGGCAGGTGGCACGACACGACAAGCACTATGGTCGGGCCTGGCATGCACTTTTTAGTCATGCGGGCCTTAAAAGAACGACATGATGAAAAAGCTCGCATTAACCACGTTTTATTTTTTAATAAAAGTAAACTTAAAATTTTATGATTTTACAAATAAGTTGAAATTGAATTTTTAAAATTCATTTAATTCTTAATTTAAAAAATACTATAATTGATTTATATTTATAATTTATTAAATGAATAATTGATATCATGATTTCAATCAATAAAGTTATAAATATCATGATTTTATAAATATGCATTAATATTAATGTTATTGTGAACTATGATTTATAACTCCATATAAGTTCAAGTTAACAATTAAGTTAACCTTTAAGAAAATTTATTATTGTTGTTGTTGTTAAGTATTAAAAAAATTCTAATATTATAAGGTCTTACTATTATTAGTTTATTATTATTGAATATGGACTTGAGTTTTGAATTCTTGATTCTATTAAATTTGAATAAATGCATAGATTTAAAAAAAGTAAATAGACTTGAAAAAGTACATTAATAACTTGGCATGCACTCTTCAAAAATTAAAAAAAAATTAAATGCATATTGGACTTTTTTTCTTAGGTAAGGCACGGCACGACCCACGGCATAGCATGTGTGGGCACGTGCCGGGCCAGGCCTAATCTAAAAAAAAATTAAGAACAAAAAGAGATGGTCATCAGCACCCATGGGTCTTTCTTTAATGGACCATTGGGCATCTCTAGTTAGAGTATATCCATTATAGTCATGTTTGTGGGAGAACCTATCTATATTTAACAACAAATGGGAATAGAGTCTCTTTATTATGGAATTAAAATGGAGTGATAATGTTATGTGGAGTGCATTTTTTGTGTGACTTAGCTTATAGCTAAGTAAATATCTAATTTCAAAAATTATTTTCAAAATTTAAGGTATTATTTGGTTATATTTTAAATAAATTTTTTAATGGATTAAATAATTTTGCTTCTACTAATAAAAACTCATATATTGAATTTTAAACATAGAGGTTATAGATTTTTTTTTAAAGTAAAATGATCTAAAATACTCTTTCTTTGTTTTATAGTGTCCATAATTTTTTTTTAAAAAAATTGTCTATTATAATATTTTACGAACTTTAATAAAAACTCTCGTTCAAAACCAAGCGATAAAATTATTTTTTAGTAGTAGATATACATTAAAAAAATCTACTTAAATAAAATAAGAGAAATTACCCCTCAATTACCTTAAGAATATTGAACATACAATGTAAGCACTAAGGTTTTTTTTTTAAAATAATATCTCCTTTACTACTTGAAGAGTTAAAGATTTGATTTTATATCAACTAACCACTTTTCTTAACTCCGTCTGCCACCTTAAAAAAAAATAAAAATAGGGTGACATATTATTTTATCTCTACATTTAATTAACAGGGTAAAATAATAAATTTGTGCTCATCTTATTATACATGGGTTAAAAAATCTTTTACTTCTTATTCTTTAACGCCGTATGTGGTTAACAAAAAGTGACGATCGATTTAAAATTAAAATTTAAGGTCGTGTCAAGATATTATAAATTTTTTTTTTCATAAATAACGTACTTATATTTTCGATGTCTCACTGTTAGGGTAGCAGTTAAGGGGTAATTTCACAATTCACATAAAATAAAAAGACAAACGCGATATACACGAAACCAATAATTGTTCAAACAGCAACTAAAGAACAAACACGTGCACGTTTATACTAAGAACTGGCATATCTTTGACATGATCGCCAATAATAATTGAAAATTCGGAAAGCTTTTGTCATTTTCCCTCGTACCCACTTTGGTCAAGATTCGGAAAGCACGTGGCGCATAAAAGGCAAAGGTCTGGATTTTTGTTTATCTGGTAACAAAGATCGAATGAATTTTATGCAGAATTAATACAAATATAAAAGAATTTAATGAAACTTTAATAAATCAAACACAAGCCGAATTTGTTGATGGGGAAGAAATGGATCGCTATCGAGCAACATCATTTTCAACAAAGTCAAATTTAAACGGAAGGTAGGTGTACGTAAGTTCTTTTTTATTTTTTATTTTTAAATCCTTATTCTCTTCTGGGATTTACTTTTTTAAAAAAAAATAGTACTTACGTCTTCTTTAATTAAAAAGTCTAATGATTAAATTAGTAAATTAAGGTCTAATTTGGTATTGAGATTGGATAGTACTGAAATATTTAGTAAATATGGATTATTACACTTTAAAAGTTAAGTTGATTTGATTCATCATTTATATAATAAAAAATTTATAATATTTTATTATTTTTATCAAAATTATATTAATTTTTAATTTATAGTTATAACCTTTTTTTTACTACATAAGACATAATTTTAAATTAAAACATCTAAATATCAAGCATGATCTCTATCAATGTGTGTTAGAGTTTGCCTCTTGACATATATTTGATGGGAAGCGAATGGTTAATTCATAGCTATCGAGAGCTGAACGGCTTAAGTAAAGAATTGTTTCGGCTTCTTTTAGCATTTTTAATTTGATTGATTTTTGAAGTAATAAGGGTACATCTGCAAATGATTAGTTTATTAAAAGCAACATAAAGTTCTCGTACGTGATTATTTTCATAAATTGCTATCAATTTTGAAGTGCTCCTTTCACGTCGTGTAAGCCATCACCGCATCATGCAAAAAAATTTAGTAGAAGAAACCAATTTTGAACCACCTGCCAAACCAAACCGGACTTGGGAAAAAGGCCCAAGCCCAACCCGGTTTCTGTAGTTGAGAGATGGGTGGAATTGGAGCCCATTAACTTGTCTTGGCCCGCCCACTCATTATTGAGTTTTGACGATGACAAAATCTTCAAAAACACCACGCTGACGAAATTTGCCTGGTCACTTCTCAAACTCAGTTCAATACTCTCAGTAAAGATGCAGAGACAAATATCGAAGGCAAGCACCTTGAAATCGGCCGCTCTCGGTCTACTCCAGTCCAATCAGCATCAAAAGGTAAACCCATTTAACCTTCTCTGTATCATTTTACTACCTATTTAGTTTTCCCGGGTTTAACTTTAAATTGCAGAGATGGCTACACAGTAGAAACAAAAAGGCAATGGAGTTAATAGCAAAAGGGTGGAGCGCTTTGAAAGAAGTCGATAGGGTCATCGATTACTGCGAGCTTAATGATCGCCGCCTCATCCCTCTCCTCAAGGTTTGTGGTTTTTGGTTTGAGCTTTGTTTTAAAAAATCAGGGTATTAGCTCAAAATGTGTTTCTCCTCATTTTGTTTAGTTGTGAGTCATTAGGAGAATATCTTAATTCTTAAAATGAAGTATATTAGTTTAGATTGCTGCAAGTTGGAGGTCCTACAAATTGGAAATGGATTGTTTTCTTTGTAAAAATTATATAAGATTTTTTCTTTTTCCTTCGTTGTGTCAGACAGCAAAGGAGAATTTTGAGTTGGCTTTGGAGGCTGACAATTCGAATACCCATGCGAGGTACTGGTTATCCAAGCTGCATTTGAAATACCACGTTCCTGGGGCGTGTAAAGCTATGTAAGTAAGCCCTTTACCACGCTCAAGCAGTCCATTTCCGCTTTAGTTTGCTTTTCAAAATATTTTCACCTAGGAAATAATGTCCACTCTTATGATTGATACTTTTTATTCCTTTTTTATGATAGGGGAGCAGCATTATTGGTAGACGCTGCTAATATGGGTGATCCAGATGCACAGTATGAATTAGGTTGCCGTTTGAGAGTTGAGGTTAGACTTCAAATCACTGTATTGCTGCTGATACGCTAGGCTTTGACGCATGAATGCAACTTATGAGTGGTTAAAGCCAAACTTAGTTGTTTAGATTACTGTACAATATTTGCTATTATATCCGACATAAAATTTTAAAATAAATTTATCTTTGGCTTTGCCTAATAATTTCTCATTTAAAGGCCAAGTTACAAGGGCTGTGCCCCACATGTTCCTAACAAAGGCAGGTTTCTGTTATTTGACATGTATGGCTAGTAACTTAGGTTGCTAATTCTAAACATTGATTAGAAGTTCATGGAGTACACTTGTTCAATTACCCCACTGTCTTAAGGTGTTCTGCATGTAGGAACTTAATTTGACACATGTTTGTATGTCATATAAGCTTAATGCCTCCAGTAGTTAGGGTTAATACCAGCAGCATTTACCATCTTCTGCATATATTTACATCAGTATTTTTATTCTTTTTTTTTTTAATTTTTAAAGATGGTAATTCTTTATTTTGATTTTTAATTTGGATAGAATGATTACGTCCAATCAGATCAACAAGCTTTTTACTACATAGAGAAGGCTGTTGACCAGGTATGTTCACTGAAGCAAACACATATTGATGAAGCTTTCAAAACATGTCTCAGAATCTTACGGATCTTATTATATTTTAGCTGCATCCAGGTGCTCTTTACCTTCTGGGTACTGTATATTTGACAGGGGACTGTGTGAAGAAAGATATTGCCTCAGCATTATGGTGCTTCCACAGGGCATCAGAGAAGGTAAAGTTTTTCTTATTGCTTGACATGTTTAGTTATTAGTTACCATTGACGGTACTTTTTGTGGCTGGTAATTATCTTTTAGGACCTTGTACTTGTTGACAAATTGGCTATCAGAATTTTTTAAAAAAAATTTTTCTATGTTTATTTTTTGTAAATTGACTTTCATGGTTTTTTTTTTTAATCAATTTGACTTTCAGATAGTCATTCGTGAAGCTTTCTATAGAAAAAAGATAGTTGTTGGTGAAGCTAGTGAAGTTTTTAATGGGATAGATCAAGTAGTTGGTGCTTTGAATGAGGTCAACTATTTGACGGTTATGTAAAGTTTGAGTATACTTTAGAATGAACAGATAGCTTTAATGTGGTTTGGATTTCAATTGTTGGACATTGAGCTAATTGAGAATCAATTTAATTATTTTGCTTTGAATGTGGTTGAAATAAACAAAGCCTGGTTCAAAAATGATTAATTTGAACATAAATGCATCTTTGACTGTGATATCGAAAAGTTCAAAAAACTTCATGCTTGATCAAGTAGATGCTCTACTAGATGTTGAAAGAATACAACTAAAAGTGCAAGATATTAAAGAATCTTTATGGTTTCGAGATTGCTTAACCAGCGTGTCGGCAACAATCTCACCTTTCAGTCTTCAAGTATGTGCAGGGACATGCAGGTGCTGCTATAGCTTATGGATCTCTTCTTCTTAGAGGTTAGCAACTTAGCACATTCTCACCTTCATATATATTCCTTGATATTTTTGGGGATCCTTGAAATTTTTTGCATTGTCGATTGATTTATTACTATTTCATTAATTGTGTTTACATATCACCCAAAGAGAATGTATCTTTGAGTGAAACTAAAGAGGTTCAACTAAATGGCTGACGTAGCTGTGAGTTTTGCCTGGAAGATTATTTAGGTAGACGGGGATAATTTTGGCAGTCTAGAAAGAAAGTAAATAATATGTCTAGTTTTCCTAGTTTGTGCTTCCCCTTACTGATGCATTAGCATACCTTAGGTGTGCAAGTCCCAGAATGTTTAACAAAATTGAATGCAAAGCGAGTTTCCGCAGCTAAGAAAGCAAGAGCAAATTTGGAAAGCAATTTGATGAATCCAGTTGAGAAGGCAAAGGAACAGTTTGAGGTTGCGGCACAAGCAGGATGTAATCTTGGATTAAGATGGTTGCAAAGAATTGAAGAGGAAGAGAAACGACTACTGACTGAAAGTAGCCGCATTGAGACACTCTAATAAAGCTGAACTGAAGTGTAGCATATTATAGAAAAAACTCAAAAGGACACTGGATTGAGTGGACTAGTAGAGTGTAAAACATGTCATACATCTTGTTGGAGCAACCGTCATCAATTATCTGTGCAACAATCTACAATGGTTGTGTATGAAGAAGTAATTACTTTAAATGTAATTGGATGCACATCCTCTTTAAACTGAGATGCATAGGTTATTGTAATAATTCTTTTAAACAAAGTTAGCTGACTTTTGGTCCAACCAATAAACTTTTGCGCAATGGCTTTTTAGTGTTAGTGTGTGTGTATTTAAGTAGTTATTTTATACGAGAACTCGAGCTAGGAAATTGAAAATTTATTTCATGTTATTTATTTTATTGATATATGATTATGGCTCCGTTTATCTTGTGTTACTTATTTTATTGATGTGATTAAGGTTTTGTTTGGTATAGCTTTCAAATAAAGCTTATTTAAATAGAGTTTTTGACAAAAAAATATAGTTTTTTGGTTGTCAATGAGAGTTTTTATTAAAAATTATAAAATTATTTTAATAGATAAGTTTTTTTATAGTTAAGTTATGAAAAACATAAAATAAGATTGCCAAATAATTAAAAGATATTTTAGATATTTTAAATTTTAAAAAAAGTTTTCTAACCTTTACTCTCAAAAAGCCTAAAAATTGAGCATTTGCTAGTAGAGGTAAAATAGTTTATTTAATCTTCAAACTTTACTATTAAAAAAAAAACAATTATACAAATTTTGATAAGAGTTTTTAAGATTAAATAAACGTTTATGACCATTATATAAGCTATATTAAACAAGCACTAAGCTATTATGATTGAAAAATACTTTTAGGGTTACGTACTTTGAGTTGTCATGACAAAAATTAACCTCACACCCACTTACACACTTACAAAATGCATGTATGTTTGGTTGTGATTTTGGTTCAATCCTAAAACATTTCAAAAGCTTGATTTGGAGGAATGATTTTGTGAATAGTAAGGGCTAGTTCATCTTAAAACAATTTTCTGTGATGAGTAGAGTTGAGACAGTCCTAAAAATAAGAGAAAATAGCAATTAGAAGTGGTGTGCGGTGACAGTGCTTTGACGGTCAAGTCAAGCAAGTGTTGAAGAGGAGAAACCTAAAACAAGTGAAAATTAAGACTTGTGAGAAAGAAGCTGAACCTGTTTCTTTCGTTAGGACTAACTTGACATTATACAAGGAGTGCCTCTAAAGGCATCTTTATGTTTTTTTAGATACATAGTAAGTTGTAATAAACCATTCTCATGTAATTTTACTATTTGACTTGAGTCCTTTAGCCTCTTTAAAGTTGGACTTGTATTAGTTATTAAATTGCCTTAGTTAACAATATGTTTTAATATCTGATTGATTTAATTCAAATGAGCCAATATTTAGAGCAGCTGGCTTCTTTATTGAGAGGTCAAACTAAAGTTGATTTAATTCTCTCACTCACTCTTAGTGCATGTGACCTCTAGGGAGACATTTTGAGAGAACCATATCATGTTGACGTGTAACAATTTTAGTCGAGAGGCTGTCATAATTAAAGTGGTCCTCCATTAATATGTGGCAAGCTTAAAACATTTTAAAAGATATTTTCTACATGTTTTAGATTAATAGAGTGGCTCATACTCTTTTTTTTGAGATATTTTCATTTTTCTTTTGCATTTTAAATTTCCTTTTCACATTTTATAATAGTCTAATGGACATAAAACTATTTTATATGTGTTGCACAACAATTAGATCAAATAAAATTTCCTACTAACACTGCAATTTCTTTGTCTGGTGCAAGATTACGTGAAAGCCCCGAAAAGTAAAAAATGGCATCATCAAATCAAAAAGAGATTTTATGATGTAAAATTATGTTAACGTGATGGTCAAGTAACCCACATGCGACAGGAATGCCAATCCTAGTTTCTGCTGTAAGTTTGCAATCTAGAAGGACATTCTTTTGGAGAGTGGTAGTAGTGGTTTTGAAAATAACCATGTGCTCTGCAAAACAAGAAAACGAAAATGCAAACCAAATGACTACTGAGCCATTTTCACATCTTAATATTACTAACAATGGCACTGAAACTTGTTAATGAAGATGAATGATTGTGATGATAATTTTTTGGAAATTAGTGACTTCTTTGACTTCTTGATGTAATAATCGATGTGTGTGTATAAATAAATATTAAGAAGATACCGAAAATTAGTCAATTAACCATAATCAGTGCGGTGAGCACCCTTGTGGGAGAGAGGACGTTTGAGCCTTAATAGCACCAACACACCAATCGCTTTTAGTGCGCGCATGGGAACTACGCTACACTTGGTAGTAGCGTCTGTTTCTCTTGTTGTTTCATAGCCCTCATGATGGTTGGCATGGGAAAGGAGGAAAAATAATCTTAGTTTCTTCTAAACACTTTTTTTTTTTACAAGAAAATGAAACTTTCATTCAAAAGCAAAAGAGTACATCAGGTGGAAAATTATCCTTCCATGTGACAGTTTCTAAGCTTCTCAAAGCTCTTTTAGCAAGAGAGTGAGCACAACTATTACAACATCTTGGGACATGTTGAATTGATAACGATTGAAACTTCTCCTTGTAGCTGTGAATATCTGAAATTGTCCACATAATCTCCTTCCTGCTACTGGTTTTACTGTTGGCTAAATTGGCAACTTCAATACAGTCTGTTTCAATTATCACTGTTGCTAGCCTTGCTTCCAAAGCAATTTCCAGCCCCCATTTGACCGCCTCAGCTTCTGCTGCTGTGACATTATCTTGGAATTTTGTGCTTTTGACTGCTGCCACTATAATTTGCCCTTGAGGATTTCTGATAACAACCCCCAGGCCTGTGAGCTGCTGCTCTGTGTGGACAGCTGCATCCACATTGACTTTGTAAAAACCAACAGGCGGGGGGAACCATTGGTCTTGCTTGCTGACATCTTCACTTCTTTTGCTTGTCTGCTCTTTCCCATGGACTCTTTGATAAGCCTCTACAGCAGCTTGTGCTTTTGCAATTAAAGACATCGGGTTTACTCTTTTCCCTTCAAAAATTAACTTGTTCCTAGCATGCCATATTTCCCACCAGACAACAGCCACAAATTCTACCTCCCTCATAGACATCTTTTTTATCAAGCTCTGCATAACACTTAGAATGTCCTCTCGCACAACTCCCTGCATTTCAGAAGCAAGATAACTGTATTTCCAGACCTTCCTAGCCACCTTGCACTCCATAAAAGCATGAAAAGCATCCTTTACTCATGATTTATAAACTTGGCAAATGGGCTCCTGCAAAATTTTTTTCCGAAATAAGCTTTCTGCAGTTGGCAATAGATCCTTTGCAGCTCTCCAAATGAAGATTCTGGTTTTTCTTGGAAGATTAAGCTTCCAAATATTATGCCAGCCGTGAGAATGACCTGTTGAACTTGTTGGAGCTTCAACATATTTGAGCTTAAGGGCAACCTGGTAGCCACTCTTCACAGTGTAGAAACCTTTTTTGTCATAGTGCCACACCCGTTCATCGTTCTTGGGGTATCTTGGTAGGGGAATGCTCTTGATCACCTCCGCATCCTCCTTTGCAAAGTGCTGCTCAATCAAAATATTATTCCACTGGTGGTCTGAGCCTATTAAATCTGCAACTTTGGAATTAGCAAGGAGAGATGGGGAGAATATTGGCCTAAAGGAAGTTGGCATGGGAATCCAGTTGCTGGCCATAATCTGAATTTTGTCTCCTCTTCCAACTCTCAATCTTGTTCCCTGCTGAAGAATTTCCCTCCCCCACAGGATGCTTCTCCAAATAAAAGATGGGTTGGAGCCAACTTTTGCCTCCATGAAGTCAGTGTGTCTGTAATATCTAGCTTTCAAGACTTGCGCTACCAGGGAATCGGGATATTGAAGTAATCTCCAGCCTTGCTTCGCAACTAAGGCATGGTTGAATGATGAGATATCTTTAAAGCCTATCCCCCCTCTGATTTTAGCCTGAGCAATTTTCTTCCATTTAACCTAATGGATTCCTTTTTTGTCTTCTGTTGAACCCCACCAAAATCTCACAATTGCTCGTTGAATATCATTGCAAACAGCCGAGGGTATTTTGAAGACACTCATGGCGTATGCAGGGATTGCTTAAGCTACAGCCTTGATCAAAATCTCTTTACCTCCGCTGGAAAAGAGTTTATGCTGCTAGGTCGATATTTTGCTAAAAACTTTGAGCTTGATATCATTGAAAAAGCTGGTCTTCTTTCTCCCCACCATTGAAGGCAACCCCAAGTATTTCTCATGTCTTGAGACTACATTCAGCTGAAAAATGTCTTTTATTGTTGCTATCTGTCCTTGTGGGAGTTTGCCGCTGAAAACCATTGATGATTTTTCATAATTGAAGAGCTGACCCGAAGCAGAGGTATAGCACTCAAAAAGTGCTTTCAGCCGCTTGCAATCTTCTACCGAGGCTCTAGTAAACACCAAGCTGTCATCCGCAAAGAGCAGGTGAGAGATTGTGACAGTCTTACTGAACTTCAGGCCCTGAATTAGGTGTTGTTTTTCTGCCATAGCTAGTAAGTTAGAAAAAACCTCTGCACAGATTAAAAATAGGTAAGGGGATAGAGGGCATCCTTGTCGTAGCCCTCTTTGAGGCTGTACCAACCCCTTAGCAGCTCCATTTATGATTACAGAAAATTAGGAAGTGGTTATGCAATCCATAATGAGATCAATCCATTTATTAGAAAAACCTAGTCTCTCAATTGCTAATTTAAAAAACAACCACTCTACTCTGTCATACGCTTTGCTTATATCTAGCTTTAAAGCTACCAGCCCCTTTTTTGTGCCTTTGCTGTGTCTAATTTTGTGCAAACATTCATAGCCAATAATAACATTATCGGTTATCAGTCTATGTGGTACAAAAGCACTCTGAGTTAGAGATATTACAGGTGTAAGATCTGTTTCAGCCTATTAGCAATAACTTTAGCAACAATTCTATAAACTACATTGCTCAAACTAATAGGTCTGAATTCCGTTACTTTCCTAGGCATTGTGGTCTTTGGAATCAAAGCAATATAAGTGTGGTTGAGTAGTGCTATAGTACCTTACTGGTTTAGAACATGGAGACAAGTTGCAAGGACTTCATTTTTGACTGATTCCCAATGTTTCTGAAAGAATACAGCTTGCAATCCATCTGGTCCTGGGGCTTTTGTTGGGCACATTTGAAAAAGGGATGTTGTTACTTCCTCTGTTGTAAAGGGCTGCTCCAGTAAGTCATTCATTTCTGAATTAACTTTTGGGGTCATCCCTTGTAATGCTGCATTGATATGGCTTTCTCCTGGGCTAGAGGTTGTGAACAACTCTTGGGCACAAAACCTTCTCTCTATCTCGTCTTCGTCATCCTGCCAATTTCCCATGCTATCTTCGATACCTTCAATCTTGTTCTTTCTTTTTCTCGCTGATGCTTTTGCATGGAAAATTTTGTATTCTTGTCCCCTCCCTTAAGCCAATCAGCTCTCGATCTCTGTTTCCAATACGTCTCCTCATCTATTAATATGTTCTGAATCTGCCTCTCAATATGTGTTATTTCTCTTCCCCGGTCATATTGTAAGCCATCTGCCTTAGCTTGTTTTAGCTTCTGTAAAAGCTCTTTCAACTTCTTATCTCTGCCTCTAAATTCTCTTCTGCTCCATGATTGAAGTTGGGCTAAAGAGCTTCTAGCAATTGTTTTGAATTTCTGCACAGGGCTGGTTTCCATGTTTGTGTTCCATTTAAACCACTCCGACTTCACTATATTTTGGCATTCCTCATAGAGGATCCACATATCCTCATAGTGAACTCTACGAAAACTTTTCCTCTCATAGACAAGGCTTTTCTTCCTTTATCTGACTTCCAGCATAATCGGGCAGTGATCCGACTCCCAGTGGACCAAGTTTGTAGCCCAATCATCATGGAATTCGGCCCTCCATTCCTGGTTACAAAAGAATCTGTCTAGTTTTTCCTCTATAAGATTTGGTCCGAATTGACGATTAGACCAGGTGAAGGGATGCCCTGTACTTCCCAAGTCACTAAATTTGCACTCTCTTACAGCATCTCTAAAGTCAACAATTACATTGGCCTTTCTATCTAAGCCACCCGATTTCTCATTCACATGTAAAATCTTGTTAAAATCACCAAAACAAAGCCATGGGAGGGAGAATAAACCTGATAATCTTCTCAATAAAGTCCACGTGTGCTTTCTTTCACTTGCTTTTGGGTGCCCGAATACTCATGTGCACCTCCAGAGCTTGCCGTTAGCTTTCTGGACTTGCATGTCAATGTGGTGTCGGCTGTAGGATGTGATTTGGACAATTATCTATGAGCTCCACATGATGGCAAGGCCACCACTCTTTCCAATTCTATCCACTGCAAAGTAATTGTCAAACATCAATCTTCTACACACAGTCTTAACCTGCCCCGTAGTTAATTTAGTTTCGCAAAGAAACAACAGTTGAGCCTTGTGCAGGTGGAGAATTTTTTCCAAAGCTTGGCGCGTTCGGGGATTCCTCAAACCCCGAACGTTCCAACTTATTATCCTCATGGCTGTCGGCGGGGCTGGTTCCCAGCCTCCGCCGTTATACTTGCTATGCTTGTAGTATGGTCATCTTCTCCACTCTCTGTTGCCTCCCCCGCCTTCTTAGTGAATGAAGATTGTGAGAACCTTAGCTTTGCCACTGGAGCATCGGTATGGCCAAGCATTTTCTGTTTTTTAGAATCTGGGCTTAATCTCTCTTGTGTTTCAATGGGCCGTTTGAGTGAAAATGGCTCATTCTTCTTACTTTCTTTGGTGTCTTGCCTTCTGGCTTGTGATTTCCATCTTTTGAATTTGCCAAGTTTACCCTTCCCAGCCATTTTTACTTCATTGGTTTTTGGTGGATGGGCCATGTCCTTTTTCGAGCCATCTAAGCCCACTGTGCCCATATTCTCATTTTCAATTACCATCTCATTTTCCCGCCCATCTTGGCCGTATGTTCCCGCTACAGTGCTCATTTTCCCAAGTAGCAGCTCCCTGCCAGCTATCTCTGCACCTTTGATGCAGTCTGTACCCTTTTGCAAATCAGTTTCACCCATCTTCATTAATGAACCCAGAGCCGACCCCTCCACCTGGCTTATTTCCATTGGCATTGTACTATGACCCGTTTGAAGTTGGGTTAGCCCATTTCCTCCATCCACGCTTGGTTTCCCCTGACCCGTTTCCATTTGTTTCTGCACTAGCTGTTCTTGGTTTTCCAGTGTTACCGATGATGATTTCTGCCTTTCGATCTCGTGGTCATGATTTATTTTTTGCTTGTCAAAGCCTTCATCCATGCTCCATACGCCAACTCCTCTTTTGGCTGCCCACCATAATCCAGGCACTCTTTGTACTGGTGCCCAATGAGCCCACAACTGAAACAAAATTCAGGTAGTTTTTCATAGGCCACTCTTAACGAAATCCTTCTCTCATCTTCTAATTTTAACAGCAGCCTTTTCTTCAGAGGTTGTGTGATGTCTATTGAAATTCTTACCCGAGCAAAAGAGCCAAGGCACTCCCCTGTTTCATCCGTCTCTACTTCTTCTACTTTTCCAATCTTTTGCCCTATCTCTTTCATTATGTCCTTGTCTATACACATTATAGGTGCATTGTGAATTTGCACCCAAAATGATGTATGAGTGAAGGTTTGCTGTTTGATGTCCCCTACGCCAGTTGGTTCTGTGAGTACCATTAACCAATTGTTGAAATGCCATGGGCCTCCATGTAGAATTCTTTTCTTTTCTCCTTCTGAAGCAAATTTGAAGATGAAAATATTTTCCCCCATACTTTCCACTTTCACTTCCTTCACTGATCGCCACACTTGCTGCATAGCTGCTCTAAGTCCTTCCCGAGAGACCCCACGTGTATGATAGATTTTTCCAATAAGACAGTGTGCTGCTATTTTCTCTCCTTTGGCTTTCATTTTTCCAGCAAAGTCAATCATGTCATCCTCTTCTGATTTTAAGCTTATAGCCTCGCATCTCCGCATTAGTTCTTCGGAATCCATCTGCTTTTTTAATTTCAAAAGTTGCAGTAATGGGGCTCACCAACTTTACCAACCCTGCGAACTGCAATAACACCCTTATTTAGATTAATATTCTTCCTGGAACACAATAACTCTACTGTTGCCCTACCCCGAAAGTGACAAAACCCACCCAACCCGTGAGTGACAAAATGGATCACCAAGGATCCCATTCTTCATCCATTCTAGGTTCCCTTGCGAGAGAGAACTGTCTAGAAGGATAAAAAGCCTCGTTTGCTCTTCTGTACTCGACGAATCTTGAATCAACTAGTTTCTTCTAAACACTTGAGTTTTAATACTTACATCACCTCACAACCTTTACATATTCTCATTTTCTACTTTTGTGTTTTTTGAAACTCAGAGTGCGTTTGAGATTGAAGTGCTATAATTTTTAAGGTATAGTTGCTATAAAATAAAATAGTAATTATGAAATAAAAATTAGTAATATATAATAAATGTAAATTTTAAATAATAATTTTGATAAAATTATTAAAGAGATAATATATTTTTTTATCATATAAGTGAAATATATTATTAACATAACTTCTAAGGTACAACAACTAGTGTTTACCAAATATTTTAATATTATAACTTTTAAACTACAGCTACTTAATCTCAATCTCAAACGCACCCTTATAAGGTCTGTAAAAACTAACAAACGTTATTCATCTTTTTGCAAAATCCATACCTTCGTCGTTACGCTTTCTTCTCTTCTCATACAGAAACCACTACTTGTTTTTGCGTACGCTTCATTTTTAACTTAGCTTAATCTCTTTGTTTTTTGTCACAGCCATCGCCTTAACCATGAGTTGGCCTAACGAACCTATTGAGTCAACCCACCAAACTCGCCGGACTCTGCCAACCGACCTTTCACCGCACATGAGTCCCTCTTACAATGATAATGCCGCCTCATAAGCTCCATCCTATAACCGTTTCAACTCAACCCAATTCGCTAGCTTTCCTCCAACTACAATTATAATAATAAATAATTAATAAATTAATAAAAATAAGAAAAATTTAACAATGTTAATATTAATAAAAAAATAAAAAAATATTAAAACAATAATAATAACAACAACAACAACAACAATAATAATAATAATGATTATTAACGAGTGTATTTTGAAAATATTGAAACCTAAATGAGGATAGAATTGGAAGTTTAGGGAAGGGGAGACTCAATCCCAACCTCCCATGAGAATTAATTTTTCATTTTTTATTCTCAAATTGTAGTAAGTCCCATAATTTCTAGTCTGATTTAAACTTCTATTTTATGAAATAAATACCGTGAATAATTATGATTTCAAATTTTGATTCTTTAATTCGAAAAGTAGGCTCACCGTTAATATTTTCATTGGTAAAAGTCAAAGACATTCAACAGGTAAGCAGAGCTTAACGTAGGGATGGCAATGGGCACCGCCCGCAGCGGGTTTGTCATTACCAAACCCAAACCCGCACAAAATTTGAATTACCAAACCCACCCGCAACCCGCAGCGGGTTTTAATTTTTTTAAAAAAACCCACCCGCAGCGGGTTTTAACAATTACCAAACCCGCAATGGTATCCGGCGGATTTTTTGCGGGTTTCCGTATTTAAAATCACAAATGTTTAATATATAAATTTATAATAATAACCTCAAATTTCATATAACATACTCAATTTTATATTTAAACAATGTAAATGAAAAATTAAAATTTCCACATCAATTCAACACAAATTCTCAAATTTAAGTATAAATTATACAAATCCATTTAAAAAACACAAACTAGTATCTAAAAATAATAATTACATTTCATATTATCATTTAAAACAAGCTCCAAGAGAAGATATTCATTTCATTCACCACCATAAGCACACATCCAACACAATGCCTATAATAATAATTAAGATTAATATTTTCAAACACTAATTCGAAGGGAAATGCCTTTAATTTTCTTTAGGTTATGACTTTAGAATAGGAGATGTGTCACATACACACATATACAACTTTGAGTCTTTAGCTATTTGGTAATTTGATTAATGACATTATTTTCTTTATATATTTTTATATTAAAATTAAATTAAAAATATTTGGAAAAAATATTGCGGGTTTGGTGGATAACCATACGGGTATACACCGGGTATAAGGTTAATACCAAACCCACCCGCATCCATGTGCGGGTTTTAATTTATAATACTAAATCTGCTCGCAACGGATAAAATTACCCACAACGGACGGATTT
The DNA here is from genome assembly GCF_000493195.1 of Citrus x clementina. Taxonomy (NCBI): domain Eukaryota; kingdom Viridiplantae; phylum Streptophyta; class Magnoliopsida; order Sapindales; family Rutaceae; genus Citrus; species Citrus x clementina. The sequence goes on along the minus strand of NW_006263303.1, from coordinate 4,625,107 downwards.
TGACGGGTGAATTTAAACGAATTTACGGGTACAATTGCCATCCCTAACTTAACGGGAGCAGCTAAAGCCTCATTGGGGCACGAAGTATTTGTCAAAATATAGGGGGTTATTTAATGTATATTACAATTTTTTGGGCGTAGACAGAAATTAACCCTAGGAAAAAGGCACATCAATCTCAATTCTCAAGCTTCACCTTCTCCATATAAAGCAAAACTAAAATAACAAAGTAACCTGCAGGTCTCTGTAGCTTTAAGTTTTGCTCATAATAATTTCACCAAAACAGAGAAATCTAAGAATTAGGGTTTTGGGTAATAAGTTCTAAAATGGAAGAAATTACAGAGGGAGTAAACAACATGAACTTGGCCGTAGATGCAAACAAGAAGAATCGAATTCAGGTTTCTAATACCAAGAAGCCCTTGTTTTTCTACGTCAATCTCGCGAAGGTATCTTTTTTTTTTTTAATTTATTTTTAGATTTGTTTTACTGCCTTTGGATGCTCAGAAACCGTATGAAACGAAATAGAAGCAATTCTTGGCATTTTTGGCTTTAGGGTATCGTGTCCAATTCGTTTGATTGGCCTTGTTAACTAAGTTTTTTTTTTCTTTCTTGTTTTTGAAACATATTGAATATATATATATAAGAAATATGTCTTACTAGGTTTCTGTTGAGACCTATTTGTAGTTTAGGGTTTTACTCTCTTTTTTATCTTGGGATCTGGGTTTTATGTTCTTGATGATGTGTGGGTGCATCTAATTTAGGTTTGTGTGCTATGCTTCAGAAAAATTTAACATTTTATTCAGTTCATAATTCCTTTGGTTCTGTGTTATTTCTGGTTGCAGAGGTATATGCAGCAGCACAATGAGGTGGAGCTCTCTGCCCTTGGAATGGGTATTCCCTTGTTTATCCTGTGAAAAGTTTTTATTGCTCCTGATTTCTTCAATATCATGTGATGTCTTATCATTTACATTTTTCGATAAACATACTTGTGCTTGAATTAGCTTTCATTTGAATGCATTTTATTCCATCTAGTCCATGCCAATGCCATTACTGGGCTCAAACAAGTCTTTCTTACTTTGTTCTGACATAATGTTTATGATGGCTTATTCTGCGCTTAAAGCTTCTTTTTTCTTGTTATTTCTGCAGCTATTGCCACAGTTGTCACAGTTGCTGAAATTCTGAAAAACAATGGTTTGGCTGTTGAGAAGAGTAAGATTTTCTAATTTCCAGTTAAGACATCTTTTACCCCACCGATGAAGTTTCACTTTGTTCAGTAATTAACATGTACTCTTGCAGAGATCATGACCTCGACAGTTGATATGAGGGATGAATCTCGAGGACGACCCGTCCAGAAAGCCAAGGTAAATGGATGCTTTATCTTTTTGTGCTTTCTTTCAATTTCTGCATGGTTTACTAATGTATCATACATGCAACATAAAAACCTGCTGTGGATGGTCCTCTTCATATACCTTCATTTTCAGAAATTGCAAGAATGGACGATATAGCTTTTTCTTTTAGATTTTCTGCTTCTTCGTCCTTCTCCCAGTGTAGTCAAATTTTGATGGTGATTTGGAGGGACTTTTTTATTTAAAGCTGGTGATTTGGAGGATCTTAGGTCATCATATTTTTGGATAATTCTGTGTACATTATATTTGGTAGACGTGGTTTTGTCAGCAATGTTGATTTCCCTCTAGGATGATTAATATTTTGTGTTGATGTTCAGGTCATTGGAATATATGTGATACAGAATTCTTTTTATAATATCACATTCAGGAGCTGATTCTTGCTCTTGTAATGCTCCTTTTCAGATTGAAATATGGCTGGAGAAGACAGCAAACTTTGATGAACTGATGGCTGCTGCTGCCGAGGAGAGGGATGTTGGCGATGGTGAAGAACAGAGTTGAGATGAGTTTGGATTTTAGTATCTGGTTTTTAATGCTCTAGCACTGGTGAACGCTTAATTAGTCACTTTCTTTTATTATTGGGGTATCTTTGGCTTTGCGTTCATGATTCTCCTAAATTTGTTTTGTAATTGTGAATTTTATGATAAGAGTGTAGAAACACCATATTTAGTATTCAAAATTTATTTAGTGATTTTTTTATTCTATCTTTTGTCTCCAATTTTGTTAAGCACCTTCAATGTATGGGTTCTTTTTTGGTATCTTACATAGTGAGTGAAAGACTGGCTTTGTTTCAATCCTCAATGTGCATTCTGTTTAGTCAGAATTGATTTATCCTTCTTTGGTTAATATTGCTTTGGCATTAAGAACACTAGACTATCATTAGTGTCCTTTTCATTTCGAGAAATTCAATGTTAACACGATCGTGGGCTCTGACAATTACTTCTTTTAGAATCTCTTGTTTTTACACTCATCAATGATATGTTGGTCGGCATGGCCCGTGCTTGCTGGAATTTAACTCGCCATCATGTATAGCTTTGCATGTGTGGAGGTTGATTTCTTTATTTCATTTTAGTATTTTCCATCTATTTTACCAATTCTTAACACCTGGCTGGCTCCAGGTGAACCAAATTATTTTCTTGCCTTTGCGATAATTTTCCGCGACACTGGCTCGATTGCAGATTCCGATTGCAGATTTGTGGACTCCTTGACATTATGAACGTTTCTAAATAGGTTGATTAGCTGGCAATCTCGGTAACCTTGGATGTAGAAGAATTAAATTTAAGCAACTGAGGAATAGAACAGAACGGAAGAATGTAACGTAACAGTCAGGTGATTGATGGCTTTGGTATTACAATACGTAAAGAATTTGAAAAGTGGGGGTAATTCAATCACCATTGGCATTGGCCATACAGTTAAAACCCTTTATTGATCATGCAGACATGCAGCTAAAATTTGCTGCTTTAAAGTCTGCCATTTAAAGGGGAATATTGTTTCTTTCAAACAACACCTACCAAGAACCTTCCCATCTGAGTTCTCATACCCGACTGTAACTAAAAAACAAGGCAAAATGTAATATCTAAAATTCTAAATCCCTATAAGCCTCCTCAAGCGATCAGCTTTAACTTTGGTCAAGGAAATCCAAAACCAATAGAATGAGCAAATTACTACTAAAAATATTTTTGCTTTTCTTCTTCCAAGAAAGTGAGCAGAACTTCAAAACTGTCCATTCTCATTTAGGAACTCCCTTCAGGAAATTAAACTCTCTTCTTTCTCGATCAGTATCTTCTTGCATGCCTCGTAGCACATGAAAGAAATCCCAGCTGCAGGGACCAATTTGATGCAGCTGGGCCCCAAGCCTTTGTACAGACCTGGAAGACCTTCCTTCTCAAGGATGCTTGCAAGAGCATGAAGCATGTTCTGGTACTGTCTTCCATTCAGAGCTCCTGCCTGCATGTGCTTCCGAGCCACCTCCAGGGGAAAAGTTGCACTACTTGAGATTGCACCCGCTGCTGATCCAATTAGAAGAGTCACGATATTTCCGATTTCCTCTTTCGTAAAAGCCTTTTTGTAAGCTTTTCGCAGGGTGTCATAAGCAAAATAGTTGGTGGCAGCATATGGAACTACTCCAATTAGACTGGAAGTAAGGCCTCTGTATAGCTCCGCAGGTCCCTCCTCCCGCACAATTGTTAAAAATGCATCTAAGAGATTCTTGTACACTCCTCTCTGCAATCAGATTAAAGTGCCGCAAGTACTTGAGGTGCGGTTGGCTATGTGAAATAAGATGTGTTAATAAATTTAACTTAATTAATCATATTAATGTCTTGAGTTTACCTGAATAGTTACTCGGGTTTTAAGTAGCTCAAGTGGGTACGTGCACAAGGTAGAGCTAAATCCAGCAACAGCACCTGCAATTGACGAAGCAGGAATAGGAAGCTTGGGCTCTTCCCCAGGTTTAGGGGCCAAGTGCTTCTTAACCGTATCATAAGCAAACAACTGCAGGGTACCACCAGAAAACGTTTTTGCACAAACATCAAATGTAACTTCTTAGCCAACACTTTTTAGATTGATCACAAACCAATAGACTTATAAATACCAATGAAATAACAAAGCAAACTGCCAAAAGGAGATTATATACAGGGTAAGTCAACAAGTCAGACAGAGAGAAACAAACAATCAATAATTTCAAGATCACTGAACCCTACTCTTGAAAAAATTATAGGTAATTCTTTTTTCCAAAAAAAATTAAAAAAAAAACCTTTCTTGAAGAAATGGAATGTAACAATAAGAAGGAGAAACAAAATCAACGTCTCCCTACATGGGATGTTGGGTTAAACAACACCAAAAGCAAAATACACCAGACAGAATTTCAGAGCAATTATAAAAAGAGTCCCAAGTCCTTTTTAATACATAGGTAAAATATATGTATATGTATATGTATATGCGTGTGTGTGTGTATCACTAATCTTAGCAGTGTATCAATTAAACAGAATAAAGTATTGGGTTAAATTACATGAATATCAGAAACACAATATCGAAGGCAGATCACTCACCTCAATAGCCTTGCTTGGTGCAACCCGGATGACATTAACGAAATTGCCTCTAAACAAGCCCTTCCAACCGTCACTCTTGAGAATGGCATCAAACACTTCACCGGAAGAATTCCCACAACTCCCCACCATCAAATGTGTCCTTATAGTCTCCAATGGAGCAACAGCTGTGCGAGACACAGCACCTGCTACCGCTCCACTGATCAGCTTCCTTAGCGATGGATTTCCAATCTTAATTCTCATCTTGAAGCCAACCTCCTTCTTCACAACCTTCTCTCCAGCCTCTAATACCTCACCCAATGCTAATTGTGGGATCCTATCAATCCTAAAACTCGGTTCAGGCAGAGACATATGTTTTGAAAGCAAATTAATAAATGGAAGTTGTGCGCTATTCTCCAAAGAATTTGCAGCGTCTCCAATACTTGCAAAGAAGCTTTTGGAACCAATACTCTTCCGAGAACTGCATTGAAGCTTGATGCCAGAACCAGAAAACACAACATCTTTGTTACTATACTGAGCAACTTGTACACTTGTTTTCCCCATTATTAACTGAAAGCCTGAAACACTTGTATTTTCTTCTAGTTAAAGAAATAAACAGAACCACTCATCTGTATAAATACTGTATAGTTTGATGTTTGATGAAGAAAAAAAAAAACCTATATTCCTTGGCAGGAGATAGCGGCCGTGGCCGTGTTCTCGCTCCTAGGATTGCTTTAGGCCAGCCATTATTATACCATTCCTTTGGAAAAAAAATGGTTTTATGCTAATGGGTACCAAAAAGAACAACTTTTGGTTGATGGGAATGGAACAAATTGACCAAAGAACGAATATGAGCCAAGGTGGCAACAAGTTTGAAAATAGAGAATAAAAGTATACGAGATATTCTGTAATCAGAGTTGCAAGATGGCTTCAATGAACGCAATAAAGAAAGATTCTTCTCTCTTTCTGTGCTCACCACAGTTGAGCAGAGAAAAGAGCGAAGTATGATGTTCTTGCTTCACTCTCCGAAAGGCGCCCCTTTGCGGAAGACAAAGTCACAATTACGCTATTGCTTTGGATACTGTCACTTTCTTTTAACCCTACTAGAAAAATACTGAAATACTAAAAAGCCCGCCAGGATTAACTATATCTTTACACGCACGACAATTTAACCCCAATACTAACCGTCCAATTTCAAACCAAATCAACTTCTGGCAGCCTAACATTGGTTTTACAAAGTTGGTTTTCATTACATTAAGAAAAAAATTTGGCCTTGCTTCGGATGAAAGATTGAAAATTTGAAATCACCCATTCTTTTTGTCACTATTTGCGTCTGGTTCTCCCAATTGAGAGAATAACGCTGCAGCTGATAGATACCACAAGGTTCGGATAGAATCGATATTTCTCATTTTGAAAGGTTGTATTAGATTGTCCAGAAGCAGATTGTATCATTTTGGGCCACGTGTACAGGCTGTGAACTGAAGATCGTGTAGCAAATCCTTATGAAACAGCTAATAAACACACTGATTGAAGTTAATTAGCTGGTAAATAAAGAGGATAACGAGCTCTGCCTGAAAATACATAATAAAACTTGCACGATCTTCATTCCGTTCCAAATTGATACCCTTGTAGAATGTAATCAAAAACTCTACAAGCTTACAGCAGTTATCACTAACTATTAACTTCATTTTGCTTTGCCTTTCTTAGAAGATCCCTTCTTTGCAGACTTCTTGTTCAGTTGCTTCTTTGGTTTCAACTTATTTGAAGTCGACAAAGACTTGTCTTCTACATTCTTATTGTGTTTCAGCCTCTGTTTTTTCTCTCTCTTTACGTTGTACGCGGTAACAGCCTATATCCAAGTCAACACGTATTCAAACCGTGAGCAAATTTCCCAAAATGAGTCTTTGAATACTTGAGACCACATCAAAAACCAGAGGAACATTACAAAATGGCTCCAACATACCTTTTCAACATTAAGAATCTCATGTGAATGTTTAGAGAATAGCTTGTTCAAGACTTTATCAGTCTGCTCCTTCTCTCGAGAGCCTATCCCTGACCCTTCCACAACCGGTAGGAACTGAATGAAACCAAAACAGAACAATTGAATAATTCAAGCTATCCTTTGAGACATTTCAGAAAAGGGTCACTTTCTTGAAGCAATTGCAGTAAAGGGCTAGGTGTACAAACCTTGCGATGCTTTCCTTGGTGTTTAGGAGCTTTTTCTCCGGGCACTTTCTTGTCAAATTTACCACCACTAGCTGTTGAAGTTGCAGCAATTCCAGCTACATCCCCTAGCTCATGTTTGGTAAACTTCTTAGGTGCAGCCTGGGTCCCAGTTATGGGCAAAGCTGTGGCAGCTAGTTGAACATGGCTACAAAAAAAAGTTTACTCAATTTTTGTTTACAATACCACTAACGTGTGCAAGGTGCAGCACTGGAAACAAGCCTAAAAATTATCCATTTTCTCTATTGCATTCAGAAAGCAAAAGGAAAAGAAAACAAAAGAATAGAAGAAATGTAACAATTTGGACCGAAAGTTCCATGACCAGCAAAAAAGAGAGCATGGAGCCACTGCCAATGATGCAAGACTATTGAAGCCCAAGGACATAAACCCAACTTTTAAGAAGATCACCAAATCAAAACACACAATCCACAACCTAATAGTTCATTTAACTCAAAGATCACTTATCCTATAAGTACCAATAGGTTCGCATTTGAATAAACAAAGTGAAACCAATTTTAAAATCCAGTTTCTTTAATTAAAATTGACAAGAAAAATCTTCTGTAGATGAAAGCTGTGAAGGGCTTGATGCATTGCAATGCATGAAAATATGTGTACATATTTATGCCACAAGAAACCTTAACAAGAAATGGCAGAGCAAAACCTTGGCAAAGCACCAACTTTGGCAGCTTGTTTCAAGTTCTGCAACCGATTCTTATCTTGCTTAGCAACTCGTTTTTTCTTCTCTTCTTGCCTCTTAGCAAAAGGATCCTCTCCTGGCTCTGAAGGTAAATGTTCAATAAAAGTCTTTTCACGACAGGATAAATTGGTCTGATATGATAAGAATTTCCAGTTCCAAAAGCAAAAAGCATTTAAATTTCAGTTGCAACATTATCTTGGTACCTTTACTTCATATTTAAATTGCAACATGGATCGTTTAACTACTTACCATCAGTCATCTTGGCCTCGATGATGGGCACATCTCTATCATCATCAACACGATCATAACCAAAGCGACGTTTCCAAGTACCAGTTTGCTCATCCCAAACAACCTTGTCTTTCTTACGCTTCTTGATACCTGCAAAATATCTCAAAACCTTTTCATCAGTGATTGACACCTGTAAAAACGATTAAATTATCAAACATAAATGAGGACAAATCAAGATCATCCAAAATATTAAAACTAATTCGATTGATTATCCAAGGCCCAATCCTCATATTGCTTAATTTACTTTGTCATAACCAAAACATTCAGGAAAAAAGGCCATGAATGCTGAAGATGATTACATATAACTGACCTTTCTTCTTGGCGAACAATTCCCATTTTGTAGGAGGTTTAGGCTTTGGTAGCTGAAAAAGAAATAATAAAAAGTTTTACACACTGAACATAAGGAAGCAGAAGACATCATCTCAGAAATTTTGCATTACAAAGCTGTAGACAGATGAACATGCTAGCAAAGTAGCAATGGCCACAAGTGTACTAATCCAGATGATATCACCATGGCAAAAAAGCGATGTACTTTCATCAACCATTTAATTAAATAATAAAACACATGGATAAAAAGAAAAATACATTTACCATATCATTGTCATTGAAAAATAGTTGAAAACCTTGGTTCAAATAATGTTCACCTTGAAGCATCACATTGATGGTCAGAAGGGATAATTAAACACTTCTATATTCTGGCACCGCATTATTAAACCACTGGCAGATATGTATTTCACAGTAGGTAGCAAACAGCACCACTAAATGGCCCTCTCTGCGGGAAAACTTACTATTCTTACAATTTTTTAATGGATTACTGCATTTTAAAAGTGAACTGTTGATTAAGCGGACAAGCAACCTTTCAGATGAGTTCTTCAAACAATTGCATAAAAGCTAAACAGCGCTCCAAACAATTAAGGGACAACCCTTAAAATCATTTTCATGCAAAATCAGGACTGAGTTATACACTTCTAATTTCTGCATCCTTTGTTCCCACTTAATCATGCAAATGCTTTTTAGACGAACCCATATCAGCAAAAGTTTGTGGTACATGAGAACTAATAGAGCATAATATCATACTTCATATTGAGTAGCCAAAAAGAAAACAAAACAAAACAAAAAGAAATGTAAAATCAGTAATTTTTAGCAAAAGCAATAAATATATGCACATGCCTTGCTGCTACTAATTATAAAACAATGAAGTATCTGTAGCCAACCCAAACTGAAGTAGATAAAGAACTACAATTGGGCGATATAACGAATAGAAAGGATAGCTTACATGCTTCGATCTAGGCAATTTAGTTGTAGGTGGAGGCAACGTGACAATAGGGCCATCTACATCTTCTGTTGAAGGTAAGTTAAAAAGACGATCTGCAATGGCTTGAACCAACTTCGTGCCCTCCTCTAGACATTCCTTTACTAGTTCCTCCCTAAGCAAATCAAGATTTTTACATAAAATACAAAATCAACCTCCTAAAACCAAAAAATACAACAAAATCACAAAAACAAAAATATTAAACAGTTGCATGATAATAAGCTTAAACTAGCTGGTATACTTGGAAATACTTGCACACAATATATATGGAAAATAATTAAAGAAAAAACAAAACGGCCGCACACACTGTCGAGAAATCACAGACACAACAGAAAATTGCAAATATGTGAATATATTAAAACAAAAAGAAAACAAATTAAAAAAAGGACGGGTGAAGAAGCCAAACCTTGAAGAGGGGAGGGATGGGAAGTGGTGAGAATGGTTGAAAGCCAAGAGATTACCGAGGTCGACTTCGTACTGATTTTGGGACTCCATTGCTTAGCAGTTTCGAGTTCTCAGGGTTTCACAAACGAGGGCGGCTAAATAAACGACAGCAAACTCACGACGTCGTTTTTATGGAAAGTTTTGTTTTTCATCTGGTGTGCCCTATGAAGCTATGATTTGTTTGTGAAGTGTGTAATTGGGCTAATAACATTGAAATCCTTAACCCTTTAAATATCTCAACAAAGGATACATTTATTTCCTCATTCACACTAGTCCCATACTCCCATTGGGTCAGGACCTAAGGAATTTTTTCTCATTTGGAGGGTATAAGAATAATTTTATCTTTAATTTAGGGATAAATAGAGAGTAAGTGGATGGAGATTGTTACGTTACATAATCATATATGTTACATAATTATATAACATAACAAAAATTAAGTGAAATTAAAGATATCAACAACCGAGTTAAATATGAGATGCCAATCGCTGTTTGTGCGCCCATAAGAAATTTCCTTTTCGACCTTTACTATTTGTGAACATAAATTTGTATGAATTGAAATTTTTTTCCTAAAAAAATATAAATATTTGAACCCATCTCCTATCCCTTATATTCTCTTATTATTTTGATATCCAACACATACTTTAAAAAAATTAAATTTTAAATTAAAGGACGATACAATACCTTCATTTTAATATCTTAAAAATTAAAAAAAATCAATTTCAAGTTTACATGAATATATATATATATAACAAAATTGTAAATTGTAAAAAAATACAGGGATGCAAATGTTATTATATACAATTTAATTATTAAAAGGTTAAAATTGGATTACTATTTTTAAATTGTCATCTTCACTTTTAAAAATCTCAAAATTACCTTATTCTTTTTCAAAAATAAAGAAAAAACTATGTGAATTGATGATTTTTTTAATCTTTTTATGAAAAACTTGAAGGTAATTTGAAATTTTAAAAATAAAGGTCTAATTAAATATAATCAATGGAATAATACGAAATTAATCCCTAACAAAAAATCGACAAAAGACAGTGTTTGGTTACTCCGTAATGTTGACTGCTCTAAGTTGAACAGAAAGTAGGAACCGTCGAGTATCCAAACACATCCTAAAACTCAGCCAACGTACTTTAATCAGAAAGACGATAATTTCATTGACACTTCTCCTCTTCCTTCTCCTCCTTACCCTCAACTTACGACACCACCCCCTGAATCCTTGAACCCCTCAAATTCAAATTCTTATGTCAGATCCATTATATTAACACTATTATGATTCGCAATCGGCAATAAATTAGGATTAGGGTTTGTGATATTTATATATATATTGTGTTATTTGTTCTTGTGTGGTTTTTCAATTTTCATCATGGATGGGAATAAAGATGACGCCTTGAAATGTTTCAAAATCGGCAAAGAAGCGCTAGAATCAGGCGATCGAGCGCGTGCGATCAAATTTCTGTCCAAGGCTCGCCGCCTCGATCCTTCTCTTCCGGTTGACGACATCATCTCATCCATCGAGTCCGAGCCCAACACAAACCCTAACGGCCCGTCCGCAGAGCCCAATTCAAAGCCGTCCGATCAATCGACGATCCGACACCGGGGCCCATCAACTGGCGCGTCTCCGTCAGCTTCTTCTTCGTCCTCTCCGGCGTACACCGAAGAGCAAATCGCGATCGTGAGACAGATTAAGAAGACGAAAGATTATTACGAAATCCTAGGGGTTGAAAGATCTTGTACGGTCGAAGATGTACGGAAAGCTTATAGAAAATTATCGCTGAAGGTTCATCCCGATAAGAACAAAGCTCCAGGCGCCGAAGAAGCCTTTAAAGCGGTATCAAAGGCGTTTCAGTGTTTGAGCAACGATGAGAGTCGGAAAAAATATGATATTACTGGGTCAGATGAGCCCGTTTATCAGCCACGGACTCATACTCGGGCCGCCCGTGGGTTTAACGGGTTTTATGATTCGGATATTGATGCTGAGGAGATTTTTAGGAACTTTTTCTTCGGGGGTATGCCGCCAGCCAGGACTCAGTTTCGGCATTTTAATTTCGGGCAGGGAGTGGCCACGGGAACGGCTGATCGTAATGGCTCCGATGGGTTTAATTTACGTGCCTTGATTCAGTTGTTGCCTGTGATTTTGATAATTCTCTTGCAGTTTTTGCCGTCTTCTGATCCAATTTATGCCTTGTCGAGGTCTTACCCTTATGAGTACAAGTTTACAACGGAAAGAGGGGTGAATTTTTATGTGAAGTCTAGCAAATTTGAGCAGGACTATCCGGTGGGTAGTGTTCAGAGAGTGAGGCTGGAAAAGCAAGTTGAAAAGGATTACTTTACTATTCTTGCACAGAATTGCCGGTTAGAGATTCAGCGGCAGCAGTGGGGTTTTATAAAGGAGACTCCCCATTGTGACATGTGGCAGAAGTTTCAGTATTCACCAGCTTGATGAGTCGAATCAAGGTATAATGCTACTGAATTACATGATTTAAATTATTGTTTTTGATTGTGAATGTCAGTTAAGCTTTATAAGTTATTTTATTCGTTTGAACGATTGAATTGAATGTTTCTTTCACTTTTTTTAGATATATGTCTCTTTCTATTCCTTTTTTCTGTGCTTGTGGGTTGAGAATTGGAATGCTCAGCATTTTGGTAAATCTGACAATAATTCTGTAGTAATCTGCATAAAGGTTAGCTTGATTGTGCTGCTATGATATTCATTATTTAGATAGGAGTAGCAATCATGTTACTGAAATCTGGTTCAATGAAACAAGCTGAAGCAAAACTGAAGTAATTTTCTCCCACATTCAATTAATGCATGTTCAAATCTTTCATAAAGTTGATCCTATCCTCGGGAAATGGAACATTGTTCTTGTGTACTGAAGTTTGAAGCGTTGTTGTAAATGGTTTGTATATGAGAAATTATTTGTTTTAATGCCATAATTTATGTGCTGATTGATATTTGAAGAAATTGTGAGTGCAATTAACTGTCTCTAGGGTCTGTTGATGTTTTAGGCAGATGTATTTTGGCTCTTGTTAAGAGTAGAGCGAATATCCAATTCTGTTTAAAATTATATATTTTAAATTTTCTTTTGCAGATTGCTTATCTGGTCTACTTGTTCAACATTTGCCATTTTGAAGATCAAATATAGCTTTTGAAATCTACACAGGAGGAAGGATAATACTAGTGATTTTTGGAGTTATCATTGTCAAATCTGGTTATTGTCTATACCTTTTGCACCTTTAGTTCGTAATTTTTCAGCTTTAAACTATTGGTGTCATATAAATTGCACTGGTAGAAATACTTGTAACTCTGGCCTTGATGGAGATGAGTGTGGATTCATTCTGCGGAAGTCTCAAAATTGATATTTACATTACATATTATTGATTCTGTAGAAATTTTATTTTGGGTATCATCTGCTTTTATGTATATGAACCAATCAATGTTTCTGGTTTAATCGGTGCACAATAATTCATTTACATTGATATCCTCGTGTTGGTCTTAGTATGCCTATTAGCACGGTTTGTTATTGCAAAGCTTGAGATGATTTGGGTATTCACCTGGTGCCGGCTTGTGTTAGGTTCGCTGCCTAAGAATATTTTCATTTGGCATGTGAACTCTTCTGAGCGGTAGTCTTGGTAACTTACTAATTTTGTTGGTGAGGATTTTAGGTTTTTGTTATTCATTCTATTCCTATCTTTAGAAATGGAGACCCACTTGTACGATGAAGTGTTGGGGGTGGTATGTGGGCTAGTTATGCAGAAAGGAAGAAAGCATCTCTTTACCAATTTTTATTATCATTCTCTGATTGTATCTTGAATCGATTTTAGAATTAGCCTTTAGCCTCACAAATTTGGCCTTGGTGACAGCTGATTCTTTCTCTGAAATTGTGGGATCTGATTATCTGCGAGCTGGTTCTTTATTATATGGATCGGATACTTCATGATGTTACCTGATATGATAGATTATAGGTTAGTGATACACAGATAGTGTTTTGCACCGAACATCAAATAATCAACTGTCTCAAAAGTTTCCCGTGCATCCACAGGGCCACAGATACTAAAGTTAACTGAAACTCTAGTTTGCTAGAATTGACACCGTCTGATTATAACTAATTAATCATCAATGGCTTGGCTAATTGGTAGTCGTCATCCCTGTAACATGATTCAATGATTACTGTAACTGGGTACGTACCTCGACACCCGTCCCAAATAGCAGGCAGCAATTGGGTTTAATTAAGTGTGCCTGTACAAGTAATTAAAGTTATCCAGGCTTATAGCAATTGCTTTCTTTGATCCCGTCTTTAAGCTGTGGGTGGACAACGAGACATGGCATGGTTATGAGAATGAGACCCAACAACTTGTACTATAAACAAACCAAAGAGAGAAGCGGAACCACTAGTAGTTAAATTTAGAAACAAGATTTCAAAATCCGAACCATTGGCAGTCTTGCTGACTTTTATTTGATTTGTTATGGACTGGATGTGGTTCTTCAGATTCCGTCGTGGTTCTTTCCCAAGAAAGGACCAACTGCTGGTGGTTCTGAAGTCAGCTTGCCTTAAAATTCACCTAAATGATGCGAGCTTCTCCCAAGAGAATGCTTTCACTCGGCAGACAAGACAGCTACCGTTGGACAGACGAGACAACAGTGCAACGAAGGTTCAAAAGGAATTTCTCTTCCTAAATATTCAGATTTTCACCACCCAAATGGCAGGAAAGTTGCTTTCGTTGAAACTTGAGAAAACTATCTGACAAGTATTTCTCAGGGCATTATTTGGAAAGGTCAGAAAGGTCAACTTTGTATTGACTACTTGCTCAAATTGCGTTGTGTCAACTTGTGGATGATGCTCCGTGAATAACTTCTTCAATCGACCGATTAGTCTACAAGCTTTAAAGCCGGGGAGAACGAATTACAATTAGTTTAGCGGGCTATCTTGGTGGTGGATCTTGAAGCTCCATGCCAAAGGCCATGAACTCGAAAAGAAGACATTTTCCAGCACAAGATTTATGTTACCAAAAGCAGAAAATCTATCAATAAAAAGCAAAATCCTACCACTGTGGATAACTGTTTTTTTTTTTTTTTTTCAAATTGATGTTAAAAGCTAGTTCACACAATGGCACACCGTGCTGAATCTCTAAGAATCAAGCATTTGTGCCCTTTTTCTCTATTTCAAAAAGGAAGTTTAATATGGTCTAAATTATGAGTCGAGACTTGAAGAAATGTGTTGGATCTCTAATCCTTCGACGTTATGACCAGCAACCCCAGAGCCCCTATTAGTATGTACTGCAAGAATTTAAAAAAAAAAAAAAGTTAATAACCAGTTTGAGAGAGAGGACTTTTGCCTTTTTCCTTTCCGAATTCCAATTAAAATGTTTGTAATAAAATCTTACTACAGATATGTGTGATTTGAAGCAATTTCCTGAGGTTGAAACATTTTTATTTTTAAAAAAAAATTCTATTTGTCATTGTAAGTGCTCTAAAAAGTCCAACAAAACCAAACCTTGATGATAGGCTTTTCAGTCATGATGATTGTCGCCCAACCAACGTAAGGAAGGAACCTGCAGAGGGAAGGCATAATTACACTTCATGAAGATCAAGTTTTTCAGAATAGAAGGGATCCATTACAAAGAACAAAGTCTCTTGAAAATAACAAAAGCAAATTGTAATTTCTAACATTGATATACAAGGAAAATAAGTAAGGATGATAAAATGTAAACAATCAATCTTGTTTATATAGACATTTATTCAACAAGTGATGCAACTTTTGTTATCTAAAATTGGAATAATTCAGTTAGGCAAAATGAATTCATCAGTTATTAATACAGCAAACATAAAAATATACATAGGATCCACATTATGTTATCAAGACCAAAAAGTAAATAAAAGCTATATCTAAAAGTTAATATGCAATGTGTCATATAAACTAACTTGGACACCATGAGATGTTCCTAATAAATGTAAATATTAGTTCAATAGGTCAAATACAGTAAGCTTAGAAATAATAAGTTTCTTAATAGGTGTCAAATTTACCCTACGGCTCTGCCCATGATATGTTCTTGTTTCAACCAAAATTGGCCTTGAGCATACAACATCCTATCATCAACATCATTGTTGTCTCCTGATAGAAGTATCCAATCAAGATATTAGAAAATTAGCCACTGAATGAATAATTAAATCATACATATATAAAAAAGCAAAAGAATATACAAAATATCTGGGAACATTTCCTGCAAGGGTTTATGAAATTTCACGATGACTGCATGTTATGTTTGCTTTCCATAAACATCAAATATACTCATACAAATAAAAAAGTTATGTTCACAAAAAGACTTTAGTGCTTGGCAAGACAAGAATGTTGGAATGAAATTCAGTCAACTCCATATTGTCAACAAGTAACTACATGGACATGAGAAATGTTGTACCTTTTGTGAGGATACGAACTTCGCCGGACTGTCGCTGCTCATGAACCTATAAATGTGTACATAAGATACAATTTTGTTGTTAAAAGAACATCAGTGTATACAGCAGTACGAGCCAAATGTAATCCAATGTTAGAATTTTAAGACACAAACACTATCAGAAGCATAAGTAGCCATAATCTGATGCCTCTTCCACACCCCACAAGAACCCAAAAAAAAAAAAAAACAACCACAAGCTTTAAAGCCATCAATGGTAAAAATCAAAGAGAGTAGAAGCAAAAAGGTATGTGAATCAGAATATCCTGAAATCTGAATTAGATTTCCACAGTAGACAGCCAATAATTTCATAAATTCCTCTCCCCCTTCATTTTGCTATATGTGAGACAGCTGAAAAAATATGAAGCATCCGATATTCTTACCTCAATTACTCGATGGACAATCGGAATATCACGTCCCTGAAAAACATGGAAAACATATAGTTGAAGGACAAATGTTCAATACAATTAAAACAAGTAGCAAGAACAGACTGGATAGAAAGAAGCAAAAGAAACATACAGCAATGTGAATTACAGTAGCAACCTACTAAGTAAATTGAAGTAGCTAATGTTAAATGTTGTATAAATGCTCTCAAATCTTTTTTTCCTTTAAAGATATAACGAATAAAAAATGAAGAAGTAGTGCTAATGAAGCTTAAGTATTTTGTTAATCAAAAGGATGAAGATTAATCCTTACAAGAGACAGTTAATGTTCCATAAATAATGCTAAAGTCAGATGGTCCAAGCAAGATCAAAATTGAATCTCCATTAATAAGTTTTCCACAATATTCATGCTATAATTGCTGGGGATAAACAACATACCTGTATATTAAATACGACAATTTCTCCCGTACGAATGGGGTCCTTGCTCATTTGCAGAAACAAAATGTCACCCTGTATGAAAAATGAAATTCAAAAGGCTCAGCTTCTCGAAACTATTCCAGGCAGAAAGCTGCTTTAGACTTGGTTTCCAAAAGCGAAAAAAATGACAAAGCAGAATACTGGTGACTAAGGATTAAACTTCAGGAACATCTATGCAAATCTCTAAGTTCAAAATTACATGAAGACAATGAAGAGTAATAATACAGCGACCAACACATCAGATGCAAACATGACTATTTGAAAACAGTTATTTTTAGCACACTCTGGTCTATAATTGCTACCCAGACACAAAAGAGAGAGATAGAGAGAATGGCATCAAATGAACTGCCAATAATTGCTACCAGTTTGTTCTGAACTGAGATCCATTGAGTCGCTAAAACAATTTTCGAAAGAGTCACCCATTGATGCTCTTTCAACAATTGTTGTTCAGACAAATAAGTAATAAAAACTCACCCGTTGGAATCCAGGTTCCATACTTTCGGAAAGCACAACTACAACAGGTGATTCACTTCCAGTTATACACATTAACCCTTTCCATATGATCAACGCCGATGAAACAATCATGCCTGTGTAAAGACAGTGCAAAACAAACAAGCCCCTCGCGGGATTAAGCACCTAATACAACTGGAACTGTGCGCCAACACAATTGTACACGAAAAGATCTCGGCAATGCTATCTGTTATTTTATGTGAAATTCGATGTAGGGTTAATACACCAAGCAGCAAAATCATTGAAGACTGTTCGGATATTAATCAAAATTTACATTTGCTAGCATCAAGCTTCTATATAGTATATACAACAATTGATGGTACTAAAGAAGGAGACAAACCGAGAGTTATAAACTGAAAGAGAGAGTCTCTGATCTTCATGGATTTGACGGATTCGATGCTCTCTCCAATCCAACCCATTTTCCTTTTGATTAAATCTCCGAACTCTAAACCGAAGCTCAGCCCTGTCTGTGGATTGCACCAGCTGCAATTTATAGGGAGGCTTGTCAAAATCAGTTGCTTATGTTTAACTACTTGTGCTCCATCTGTGGGCCACCGTAGCGTGGCCCTGTCAATTGTCTTGTGCCATGTGTACTCGTCTCGTATTTTTTTCTTCGTCTTTATGATTTAATTGTAAAATGTGCAGGTTATTTGAATCCAAAAAATCTAGTTACTGAACCCACTTTTCAAAATAATTTTAAATTAAATTACAATTACCAACACTAATATATAACAAAAAAAAAATTATTCTTTGAATCTATCTTTACATTAAATATTATATTTTTTTTAAATCCTAAATTAATATTTTTTATTTTTTATTAATTTATTGAAACATAGTTTGAAATTTTGAAAAAAATTGAACCAGATAATTAATTTTGGGTGTACCTTTCTTTTAGATATAACACCATTAATCATAATTAATACAAACCTATGGCTGTCATGACCTATCTCCTTTTGAGTTAGTACTATAGATTTTATCATTTCACTACTTTAAAAATTATCAAATATCAAATTATTACAGCAAATATTGTCTCCTATCATTTTTTTATTACATCTTTAGAAACATATTATTTTACTACTTTTCCGTTATAACCGTTAGTTGACCAATTAGTTGACTAACAAAATACTAATTTCACCCTTCATGATTAAAAAAAATACTTGAAACTTATTTACAAAATAAATTTGTAATATATTTATTAAAATGGATATACAATACCAACATAATTCTTTTTGTTGGAATTATGATATATGGATTACAAATTTATCTTATTATTTTTTTGAATCATGAAGGGTAAAATTAGTATTTTGTTAGTCAACTAACGGTTGTAGCGGAAAAGAAGTAAAATGATATTTTTATAAAGAGATAGTAGAAAAATGATAGGAGACAATATTTATTATAGTAATTTGATATTTGACAATTTTTAAAGTAGTAAAATAATAATAACCATTAGTATTATTTAGCCAAAAAGATTGTTCACTTAATATGAAATGGTAAGAGTAATTCAGTTACATCTATTACATCAAAAGTTGAAGAAATTAAGTTATGCAGTAGGTTGTTTCATTTATTATTATTATTATTTTTAATACATATGACACTAGGTTAACAAGAGCATGCCATTACGAGGAGAGATAAATGACTAATGCTAGAAACTTTTGAAATATTTTATATTTATTCTTTTTCATTTTTGTTTACTTTTTAAATGTCCCCTTTTTGGTATGTTTTGAGCAAATCTCAGTCAGTTGCATATCATCATGTGGCTCTTAGAAAAGAAGCATGCATGTTAATTCGTTCATTTGCATATGTTTTAGTGTACTGCTAACTTTTTTCTTTTATTTTTCAATCTACATGTGCATGCATACAAGCAAAGTAAAATGAGTTGTGAGGTGAATGAAACAAAAATAAATTCACAAATTTGTATCCTCATGCGTTCATAAGACCTAAATCAATTAGTAATTATAAATGAATTTAATGGGTTTAATTAGTAAAAATATTATTTTTATATAAATTGAGATTATTAAGGGTGTATTGAGTATTTATGTGAGTCTGTTGAGTAAAATTTAAAATTTTTAAATTTTAAGGTACATTTACTTAGTAAATAAATTTAGTGAATAGTTTAGTGGGTTTAAATAATTTCACCCTTAGAAAATTTATGATTTTGTGTTATTATTATTTTTTTTTAATTTTAAATCTAGAATCAGATGAGCAATAGAAAATTTGTGAGTTAAATTGTCAACATTAGAGAGTATAATTCTCTTTATTTTACTCTCACAATTGAGAGGGATTCGAACATTTTATTTTAAAAATAACTGGATGATATGTCAATCAACTCAACTAATAAGTTGTTGATAATTCATACTACTTGAGGCAGGCGAACTCTAAATTAATTTTTACTTACTACTTTTCTCATGATTCGATTTTCAGTGACAAGCCTTAAAGGGAGGTATTTATATATATATATATGTGTGTGTGTGTATGTATGTATGCATGTATGTATGTATGTATGTATGTATGTATTTCTTAGAAATTTAAATATAATACGTTATACACAGTATATAATTAAAATTGAGTCCGCTTCTCTAATTAGGGAATGCAATCAGTGTAATCAAAATTCATTTTATTAAGAGCTTGCATCAATGCATCTATAAACGGCTAAACCCATCAAAAAGCCCAATTTAGATGCTTGTGCCCCAAGGCGATAGGGGTTTGCCACGGATTAGGTTGGTCCAATTGTCCCAACAATTAACCAAGTTAAATAATAATAATGAATCCTTCAATATATATTAGGGATGGCAAAAATCTCCACGGGGACGGGTACCCTCGGGAATTTTCTCCATTCGGAGAGGATATGAGGATAATTTCATACCTAATTTCTTATTCGAGGAAGGGACGGAGAAAATATTTTACCCAATTTCTTATTCGGGGAGGGGACGAGGATGAGATGGAATCTCCATTCCCTACCCATTTCCCCATTTTAAATTTTAATTTTATTTTTATTTTTTAAAATTACTAGTAAATAAATTATAAAATTATAAATATGGGTAAAAATAACAATATCAAAATATTTATATTATTAAACTTTTAGGCCTAATTAACTAATTAAAATCCTAAATTTTTATTTAGGACATTAAAAAGACCGGATAAATTCTATTAGCCCAAAAATTTTGTTTTAATTTTAATATTCAGTAAATATTTTAAACTTAAATCTATTTTTTATTTATTTGTAGATATTATAATTGCCCACAGCGAATCACAATTTTAATATATAATCTAATCTAATATTTGCTCTTGATTTGCTTCGACTTAACTATTGTGCTGTAAAGGGAATAGTCCACATTTATAAAGTGCCCACGCTACCATTGAAAAAGTTAATTTTGAATCTAAATTCGATTTTATTTGTAACAATTTTGTATTAGACTATTAATTTATTCATGATAGTTTGTAAAAGAAGTTTGTATCCCTTACATATTGCGTTACTTACTAATTTAATGTATGTGACTTTTGTCGTGGATATTAATGTAATATATATTTTGAACTTTACTTTTATTTGAATTTTTTATTTTAATATGATTAACTCAAAATTGAAAATAAAAAAAATGTATTAGTTATTTGGGGATCGGGGACTCTCGGGGATCCCCTGTTATTATTCGGGGAGGAGATGAAGATTCTCTCAAGTAATTCTGACGGGGATGGGGAGGGGACATGGACATACGCAAAATATCGGGAATAGATACGGGAAGATTGGTCCCCTCCCCTCCCCTCCCCATTGCCATCCCTAATATATATCAATTGAATCAAAATCATTGAGAAACTCAAACCAATTAAAATCCGTTTGGTCTAATTTGGAGCTCAAAATTTTATTTAATTTCGAAAATTAGCTAATTACTAGCTTGCACATTATATGTGCAAAATTTATTTATGACAAAGTATATTCCCAAAGTAAAATTAAGATTTTAGACCATATAATTGTCAAGAAAATACTTAAAATTAAGGCCTCTCAGATTAACAACTAGGCAACACCCTCTCTAAAAAAAGATATAGCATTAGCACAAAAATATGTATAATAATAACTAGTTATAAGCCTAAATAATCTGAAATAATGTTTTTGGAGGCGACAAAACGCTGCGTATTGGATTTTTCACGTTTGGTTGAGCTTGACCCTCTCTGTATAAATAGTCTCTTTCGATGTTTCGAGCGCCTCTTCTTTCGCTTAAACCCTGGGACTTTTGTACGCTTCATTAGCTGCCACAAAAACCCTAGCCTCCGTCCCCGCCACCACGAAAATGGTACTGTCCCTCTCAGGCACAGCCCGTCTGTAATTGTTCAATTAATTCATTTCTAATACGATCTGTGAAGTGATTTCGTTTACTGATTGTTGTGTTTTTATTTGCATTTGCAGACAGGAGAAGCAGTGAACCCTAAAGCTTACCCGCTAGCAGATTCTAATCTCACAATCACGATACTGGATCTCGTTCAGCAAGCTGCCAATTACAAGCAGCTCAAAAAGGGCGCCAATGAAGGTTTCCTTGCTTTCTCTCTCTCTCTCTCTCTCTCTCTTTAATTATTCTTTTTGTCACTCGTACGGAAGTATTTATGTCTGGTTGTATAATACGGTGTCGTTTTTGGTTGATTGTTGCTATTTCAGCTACTAAGACTCTTAACAGAGGTATCTCCGAGTTTATTGTGATGGCTGCTGATACCGAGCCTCTGGAGATTCTTCTTCATCTTCCACTGCTTGCAGAGGACAAGGTACTTTGACTGCTTGCTTTTTAATTTATTTGGATTTTATGTTTTGTGTTCAGAAGTTATTGTGAAAGTGTTAAAAGAAGGTTTTGAACTTCTTCTTTTTTTGTGTGTGGTGAAAATTACTCTATACAGCGTCTTTATTGCTTTTTACATTTATGATTTGTATATGATCAGCTAGATATTTCTTGTTTGCATGACTAGGATCTTTCTAGGGAGATCCCAATCTCTGTAAAGTAAATTGTGCAAGTTGAAGGTTATAATAGTCATGTCTTAGTTGGTGTGCTTGAACACTTCTTTGAGTGCAGCCTGTCTCTTAAATCAATGCTTAATTTCAGTAAGTGGCATCACTAAAAGCACAAGTTATGTTGGGCTTAAGGGTCATCCCCCCTCCACCCCCCCACCCCCCAACAAAAAAAAGCAGACATTTGAATTTTAGATCAGTAAACTGAAGTTTTGCCTTCGAAAACATCTATGGATTATTTTGAAAAGTTGGAAATGGTTACTTTGTTTCAAAAGGGCTATTATATCTACTGTTTATAATCCAATGGAGAAAGAATTACCATATACAGTAAGGCAAGTTATATTTTGTTCATGCGAAAAGGTTTGACAATATTTCTGTCTATTGCTTGCTGGATTATTATATTATCAGCTACACAAATACACAATACCTATTCCGTTCTGTGGAAATTAGTGTACAAACTAATACGATAAAGTAATTGTAGGAGTTATATTGGTATTTGTTCAATATAATGTTTTCTTGTTGGAAAAGATTTTCAGGGGATGATTCTTTTGAAATAAACAAGAATTAGCTAAATTCCATGATTCTTTTGGAACACTTTCTAGATTAGAAAGAGTCTTATAATTGACTTTCACATTTGCTTTTCATGTGTTTGGATTTACCATGAGCATAAAACTAAATGAACTTCTCATTTGAATTTTGCAGAATGTTCCCTATGTTTTTGTCCCTTCAAAGCAGGCTCTTGGCAGGGCATGTGGGGTCACAAGACCTGTCATTGCTTGCTCTGTGACCTCAAATGAGGCGAGTCAGTTGAAGACTCAAATTCAACAGCTGAAGGTACTCTATTTTAATTTGGTGTTATCAAGAGTTATTATTGTTAGCCACTTATATTTTTTGTTTTATCTTGCATTCTGACTTTTGCTTTCTGTTGTCAAAATGCAGGATGCCATTGAGAAGCTCTTGATATGAATATAATGGGATTCATATTCGGTGTGATGGGCCTCTTTGATGGTGGTTAGAGGCTTTGACTGATGGTGTAGTTGTGCCGCTTGGAAATCTTCTATTATTAATCTTTGTATTTTTGTCTTTTATGTTTTCTTGTCATGCATTATGGGAAAGCTTTTGGAATCATATTTACAAGAACCTGCAATGAATGAATGATGCTACAAACAATGGTTATAACTGTGTTTAATGTGCTCTGTTCTCTGGTTAGATATTGTCGTAAAGATTACCGTTGAATGGATTAAATGAACTTGAGCAAATCTCTTGTATACTTTGCAGACTGTGCCCCGTGAAATTGAGAAACCATTTTGGTTTTTTGTCATTAGAGGACTTGTTCCAAGAGCTTTCCTCAACATATGACATTGTAGTGGTAAGTTACAGTGTTATCAAGTTGGTTCATAGTAGTCTGTGTAATTTGCAGTTGGAAGCTGCTTGTTTGAGCATCACCTTCATCTCGTCTATGTTGACTGTTGAGGTTAATTTTCTTTTTCAAGTTGTTGGTAATCATCAGATCATCAGGGCGGTGGTTAGTCAAATACTTGTATGTCTACAAACACTTTGCCACATTAACGTTTTAATTGAATATCACTATGGCTTGATTGTTGTCTGTCGCGGAAGTGAATGATGCGATTGCGTTAGCGTTCACACAGTATGAAAAAGAGTTGACATGAAAGGTCACCAAGCACAAGCGAGAAGTCAAGCAGGAGAGGGAAAGGAAAGAGAGGCAAAATAAATAGCACCCAGGTGAGTACCTGAATTAGTTAACTAAACACAACAAAAAAAAAGGTCGGCCTAATTACAAATTTAGAGTTTTCACCTGTGAAGTTGTTGACTAAGTTAGCCACTTCTAGGCAATCTGTCTCCACAATTACAGAGTGCATTTTTGCTTGTATTGCAGCCTGTATACCCCATTCCATTGCTTCAGCTTTTGAGAATCTTACCTCTCCTCTAAAAGCAACTGTCATCACTACTCTACTATTGGAATCTCTCATTACAACTCCCAGTCTAGCTATCTGAGCTTCAGCTTGTTTGGTTGCATCGACATTAAGCTTATAAATGCCGCTAGGGGGAGGATCCCACTGCTTCTTAAGCTCATTTGGCTTTGAAACAACAGATGTTTTCCCAGGCTCCAGGCTCTTTAACCCTCTTGAAAGCTTCCACCACTACCTCAGTTTTGGATACCGCCACTAAAGGATTCAGTTTCTTGCCTTCAAAGATCATTTTATTCCTTTCAGTCCAAGCCACCCACCAATACGCCACCAATAACTCCATTTGAGTTCTTGACAAATTCTTCCCTAACTCCTGTATCATGCCTAAGATATCCTGATGTGTGATATCTTGAAATTCTACTGTAAAGGAAATTTGCCTCCACATTTTTTGAGGGCCTTTGCACTGTAATAGTGCATGTGTAACAGTTTATACATCTCGTTTACAAATTTGGCACACTAAGGTTGGCAAGATCTTCTTTTTCTAAAGGTTCTCTATTGTTGGCAACAGATTCCTCACTGCTCTCCACAAGAAGATTTTGATTTTCTCAGGTAGATTTAAGGTCCACAGATCATTCCAGCATTGGATACATTATTGGAATAGCTTGGGGAATTATAAAACTTTAGTTGAAGGGCTATTTGATAGCTAATTTTCACATAATAAAGCCCTTTCCTGTCAAAGTGCCATAGCACTTCATCATCCTTATCTTCCTTTGGCAGTGGAATTTTAAGCATTGCCTCTGCATCTTCTCTTGAGAAATGCTGACGGATTAGACCTTCATTCCATTGGTTTTCCGGACCAATCACTTCGGCAACTTGAGCTTCCTTATGAAGAGTTGATGGAAAGACTGGTTTAAAGCTCATTGGTTTAGGAATCCAATTATCTTTGAAGATCTACACTTTTTCTCTGTTTCCAACCTCCATCTAACCCCTTTGTGTAAGATTTGTCTACCCCACAATATGCTCCTCCAAATGAATGAGGGGTTGCAACCAGCCTTGGCATGAAGGAAATCAGTTTGCTTATAGTATATTGCTTGTAAAACCTTAGCTACTAACGAATTAGGATACTGCAATAGCCTCCACCCCTGCTTGGCTCCTAGAGCCTGGTTAAAGTTAGTGAGATCTCTGAATCCTAGTCCTCCTCTGGTCTTTGCACAGCCCAGCTTCTCCCACCTTGCCCAAAGCATCCCTTTTCTGTCTTTTTTAGAGCCCCACCAAAATCTGGCCATTGTTCTCTAGATATCATCACAAATGCCAACTGGGATTCGAAACACACTCATGGCATAAGCCGGGATAACTTGTGCCACCGCTTTAAAAAGCACCTCTTTGCCTCCACTAGATAAGAACTTATATTGCCAGCTTGCAATTTTGCTTCCTACTTTAAGCTTTATTTCATGAAAGAACTCCATTTTTTTCCTCCCGATCATGGATAGAAGACCAAGATACTTCTCATGCCTCGAAACCACTTTGAACTGGAATATGTCTCTTATTGCTTCAACTTGTTTTCCTAGAAATTTTCCACTAAAGAACATGGAAGACTTGTCATAATTGAAGACTTGTCATGAGGCTAGAGCATAACATTTGAGGATGGCCTTTAGATGCTTGCAGCTTTCTACGGATGTTTTTGCAAAAATCATGCTATCGTCAACAAAAAGTAAATGAGATATGGTTAAGTCTTTGCTGAATTTCAGGCCTTGAATAATCTTCCTTTTTTTTGCCTGCATCAACATATTAGAAAAACTTTTGCGCAAATGATAAACAAGTAAGGAGATAACGGACAACCCTACCTCAGACCCTTTTGAGGTTGGATTAAGCCCTTATAAGTTTCATTAATAAGCTCAGAGAAGGATGCAGTAGTGATACATTGCATGATTAACTCTATCCACCTTCTTGGAAACCTCATTCTCCTCATTATTTCTTTCAAAAATCCATATTCAACTCGGTTATAAGCTTTACTAATATCTAACTTCAGAGCTACTTTGTCATTCTTCTTTCCTTTGCAATACTTAATTTTGTGAAGACATTCATAGCCTATTATGATATTGTCGGTAATGAGTCTGTGGGGAATGGATGCATTTTATGTAGGGGAAATGATTTGGGCTAAGATAGGTTTTAGCTTGTTTGTAATGGTTTTAGTAACTATCCTGTAAATTACATTACACAAGCTGATAAGTCTAAAGTCAGTGACATTCCTAGGCTTAACTACTTTGGGGATTAAGGCAATGCAATTATGATTCAAGGGAGCTATATTACCTTGGTTGTTTAGCACATAGAGACAAGTTAAGAGCACTAATACCTTTATTGACTGCCACTGTTTTTGAAATAAAATAGCTGGTAATCCGTCTGGTTCTAGTGCTTTTGTTAGGCACATATGTGTTAGGGCTTTTATAATCTCTTCGACTGTGAATTATTGAATCAATTGATCATTAATATCCTCTGTTACCAAAGGCTTTAACCCTTCCAACGCAACATCCATCTGAACTTGATTTGGTTTTGTGGTTGAAAATATCTCCTAAAAATACTCACAAAACTCATTCTCAGTCTCATCTTTTTCTTCAACCCAATTACCTTGTTTATTCTCCACCCACCATATCTTGTTCTTTCTTTTTCGAGCGGATGTTCTTTCTTTTTCGAGCGGAAGCTCTGGAATGAAAGAACTTAATATTTTGTCCTCTACCTTTATCCAATCAGCTCTTGACCTCTGTTTTCAGTACATTTCCTCATCCATCAGCAAATTGTTGAGCCTTTTTTTTTTTATTCTGTTGATTTCGTTCCCATCTTCATAGTGCTTGTAGTTTTGTTTGACCTCCTTCAGTTGCTTTATTAGCTTTTCAGTTTCTCTTTGCCTGCCTCCAAATTCCTCTTTACTTCAAAGTTTTAATTCAGCTAAAGAGGTATTGGCTGTTTTGTGAAAATTTTGAACCGGGTTTCCATCATTCTAGTCCTAGCAATTGTACTAATTTTGTCTCACAATATCCTTACATGCATCATAGGCACTCCACATATCTTTATAATGCACCTGTGAGTATGTTCTTCTAGCATATCTCGGCACAAAGCTCATTTCTTTTACTTCAAAAGCTACTGGAGAGTGATCTGATATCCAGGTTATCAAATTGGTTGTTGTTGAGTCATAAAAGCTTTTTCCTCATTCTTTGCTGTAGAAGAATCTATCTAGTCTTTCTTCAATAAAGTAGGGTTCAAATCTTCTATTAGACCAGGTAAAGGGATATCCTGTACAGCATGCATCCACCAAGTTACAATCCTTAATAGCATGTCTAAAGTCAACCACCAAATTAAGATTTCTATTGTTGCCACCAGTTTTTTCGTGCGTGTGCAATATTTCATTAAAGTCACCAAAGCACAGCCAAGGGTAAGATGACAACCCTACTAGTCTCCTAAGCAGTGTCAATGTGTGCTTCTTTTGCTGCATTTTCGGGTGACCATAAACCCATGTACACCTTTACTTTTTACCATTAGCAGTATTGATCACAATATCTATGTGATGGCTACTATAAAGATAACTTTGAGCTGAACATCTGTTTTCCAGCATAAAGTTATTCCACCACTCATTCCATTCTTTCCAACTGCAAAATTATTGTCGAAGTTTAACCTTCTACACTCTTTGTGCGTCTGCCTAGACCTTAATTTTGTCTCACACAAGAACAAGATTTGAGGCCTATGCATTTGGAGAATTTTCCTTAGCTTAGACGCGTTCGGGGATTCCCCAAACCTCGAACGTTCCAACTCAAGGTTTTCATGGCTGCCTGTGGGGCTGGTCACCAGCCTCCGCTGATCCTTCTTGCTACATTTCCTCTGAATTCTCCATTACTGCCTTCGATGTCATTTGTTTTTTCTAGCATCAGTTCAGTTTGAGGGGGACTAAGCTAAAAATACCACTCTACTTGTTTTGTTGGGCTAATCAGTTTCGTTTTTTTTTCTCTGGGCTTTTGTATCCAATGTCGCCGCTTGTTATTTTGCTTCCCAATAGCCTAATAAGGTTTTCTGTTTTAGACTTTTTAACCCTTGCTTGCAGCTTCCACTTTCTCCTAGTGGGCTTTTGCCTATGTTGAGTAAGCCCATGATCCGCTTCCTCTTTCTTTACTTGGCAATGCTTGTTCCCAGAATTTTGCTAGTTTGGGCCCACTGGGTCATTTTTGTCAATTTCCCTTTCCTTTTCAAATTCCCTCCCATTTTCATTTTTCATTCCCACCCTTGAACCCCTATTTCGAGGAGTTACCTCCATGTCAGTTGTACTTGCTTGCTTCACGCCGCCTATTAGCTGTTGTTGCAGTTCCTCATCTCTTTTCATTAATAAAGATTCGTCTGTTATCGGCATATTGCTCGATATCATTGGATTAATTCTTCAATATGAGGCTCTTTTGACCCATTTTCCTCGCCCGGGTTTTCCTGCAGATTGTTTTGGACTTAGTGTGTTGTGTTGGATCGGGTTATGTTTGTTCGATTCTTGACTTGATTCTCTCATTCTCTACTCTTTGCTTTGTTTTGTCTCGCCCTTTCAGTAGGCGTAGCTGCTTTCATCTAACCTCCGAATGCAAGCTTTTCTTTTTATTGTCCTTTTATACTTTAAGCGTTCTCTATACTGGTGCCTTAACATCCCAAAGCAAAAGCAGAAGTCTGGTAATCTTTCATATATGACTGCTATTGGAATCTTCATTTCATTTTCCGGTTTGATGAATATGATTTTTTTAAGGGATGAGTAACATTTGTAGTGACCCGAGCTCTAGTAAATGCTCCAATACACTCTTTATCTTCATCTGTATCCACTTCTTCCACTGTTCCAACTTTTTCCGCCAGCTCTTGAATGGCTTCCTTGTGCATACACATGATGGGCACATTATGAAATTGCACTCAGAAAGCAGCATGAGTGAAGGATTGTTTTTGGACATCCCCCACCCCATGGGTTTCGATAAAATAATTAATGCTCTGTCAAAATGCCAGGATCCTCCCGTTAGCACTATCTTCTTGTCTTCTTCTGTGTCAAACTTGAATAAGAACACGTTGCTCCCCATGCTTTTAACTTTCACATTCTTAATGGATCTTCATACCTGTCTCATGGCATATCTTAGGCCCTCTAATTTAACTCCTCTTGTTAGCAGTATTTTCTCTACTAGACAGTTTGTTGTGATCTTTATTCCTTTTGCTTTCATTTTGCCTAACAATGCAACCGTATTTTATTCTTCTTCTTTCAGCGTTATAGCTTGACATTTACGAATAATTTCTTCCGTATTTATGATTTTAAACGTAGCTACACCAAAGCAATAACTATCTTTCTAACCACCTCAACAGAATGCCTTAAATATCTCCCAAAGAAAGAACTTAAGGTTTTGTTTAAATGGAAATTTAGAATCAACCACCCAAACTGTGAGTGATGTAAAGAGTCCTTATGACTCATGTACCTTTCATTCCTGGTTTCTCTTTTAGAGAAAGAGAAGCCTTGGGAAGAAAGACTAGATCCCTTGAGAAAATTTTTCTTAAATCTATTCTAAAATGTCCATTGGGATTTACAGAGAATCACCTGTGAAGTTGAAATTCTAATGAAAAATTAAAGGTTTTGAAGAGAATGAACTCAATGTATTCGGTTTGAATGATGGGATCGTAATATTGAAATTATAAACTTAAGTAGAATATAATAGAAACATAATAAAATATAAAGGGCTGCATATGAGGATGGTTGGCCTTACGAGAGCCAACGACTAGCCATTGGACAACAAAGCAATGAAATTGAATTTCCATACTTTGAGCATCAATTGGTTTTAACGGAAAACCTTTACTTTGACAACCTTTACTTCAAAATTTGAAAGTTAAGCATCTTAAAACTTGAGCAATATGATAGATGACTTGTTAATCCAATAAGGACCATGATATATATGTATAAGGGTGGGGCTATTTGCACACTAAAAATTATTTTGAACACTCTATTAATATTTTGTATACTCATGTGCTAAATTAAAAAAAAATTAAGTTTTACTATCTACACTTCTTAAAATGTTAAAAAAGACCATACATAAATTGGGTAAATTAATTTAATCGTGCTACTCCATATAAGAAGAAGAAGAAGAAGAATAGGCTTTAAAATTATTATTTTCTCATCTAACGATGAATGTTTTATCAATTTAGACTCAAATATTGACACATTATCATTACTCTAATTATCTGAAGAAGAGTAACCATAAAATTTTAAATGACTTTAAATGAACATAATATTAAAATAAATTTACTTACACATCAATAAACATGTATATAAAATGTTTTTTTTATTTTATATATACAATAATTGATTATTAAAATTAATACTTGTATATTATTATTATTATTTTTTTGTTATCTCAATATAATAAGTGAAGGTGTTGGATTTTTATCTTCACACATATTTGTAGTTTATGGAGAATTGTATGCCAAGAATTCGGCGAGGTGGGTACCTGAAAAAAGGCACTTCGACGCTCGAATTAGTATTTAATCAAGGTTAAAGAGATGTGAATTGAGGAGAAAATGAGTTTTCTCTCTCGTCCAAAGACCCATTTCTCTTGGAGATGGGTCTCTATTTATAGATTATCAGTGATATGAATTTAAGGTTTTTCTTTGAATGCTCAACCTACTGACATATGTCACCAATTTGATCGTAAGGAATTATTCCGCACGTGCATATTTCCTTGTCGTTATGACTTTTGGGTGTGATTTTCTTGGACTAATGGATTGTGGACTAATCCCCCATTTTGCCATCTTTATGTGCTATGGGGAGAAATTTTCTTGAGCGTTATTCCTCCGGTATAGGTTGGGTGTTATTTTCTCATAATAGCTTCTTTTATTTAAAAGTAGGGACACGTGGTATGATTAAATGCCTTTAGAATATATCACCTACACTACTCTCCCCCACGAGTGTATTTTTTTTAGAAAATACTTTGAGTAGAATAAAAAGTTTTGATTTTTGTTTGACTGGCCACGTGGCCTTTTTGAAAGAGTTATGCCTTAGGCTTTTGAATGTATTTCAGGAGTAATGTATCAATTAACTTTTCTCTTTATTAACTTAGGAAAAGTGAAATATTTCCTCTTAACTGAAGTTCCTAAATAAAATGTTAGCTCTTTGAATTCCTTATAAGTTGAAGTTTCAAAGAAAATGGTAGTTATTCTTTGAACTCTTCCATTGAATTGAAGTTCCAATAGAAATTGTGATTATTATTTAAATAATTGAATCCATTAAATTTTCCCCCAAACTAAAACTCTGAGAGAAAATGTTAGTTTTCTCAATTTTTTTTTTAACCGAAGTTCTAAGGGAAAATGCATCCCTAGGCATTTTAATTACTTCAGGAATGTTTTATGAAAATCTTTGTTTTTATTCCGGATTTTGGTAAGCAGATATTTTATACTTTGGTTTAGCTTGACTCATTTTTGTCTTGCCTTATATAGGGTTGGTCATTCCTTAGTTTGGCTTTCTCTTGTTCGCTTCGACTTTCATTTTTTCCTTGGTTAGCTTGTGACTTTGTTTTTCCTTAGTTTTTGTTTGCTATTATCATTCTTTAGCTTTTGTTTATCTTGTTGAGCATTCGCTCATGGCTTGGCATGCTCTTCTTACCTTGCCTTTTGTTTGCCTAGGTTTTTCCTTAACCTTCGGTTGTCTTACAAGGCATTGACTTTTTCTTGGTACAGGAAAAAGTGACTTATACTGCAAGAATAATATCACAAAACTTTTTTCTCTTTATTGGCTTAGGAAAATTTTTCCTCTTGTTAGCCTAACAAAGTTTTTCCTTGTTGTTGGCCTAGGAAAGAAAGCTATTCCGAAGAACTTTATAAGGAAAAATTTTCTCCTTTTTGGCCTATGAAAGTTTTTCCTTTACATTGGGCTAGGGAAAAGTGAGCTATTCTAGTGGAATATTATTAGAGAAACTTTTCCTCCTTTTTCTTGAGCAATGAAAATTGAACTATTTCACTAAACTATTCTTTGGTAGAAATATACTTCTTCCTTAACATAAGAGGGAATATTAATTATTCTTACACGTTTCTCTTGAACTAAAGTGTTGGAAAAAAAATATACTTTTCTCTTAACATAAGAGAGAACATTAATTCTTTTTAAACTTTTCCCTTGAACCAAAGTCCTAATAGGAAATCTACTTTCTTATGACGTATGAGGGAATCTTTTTTATTCTTTAAAATTTTTCCTTGAACTGAAGTTTTAAAAAGAAATCTAATTTTCCCTTGATTAGGATGGAATATTTTTTTATTCATTGAACTTTTCCTTTGAATTAAAGTTCTATGAGAAAATCTATCTTTTCCTTTAATGTAGGAGGAAATATTTCTTGTTCTTTGAACTTCTCCCTTGAACAAAAGTTCTAAGAGAAAATTTACTTTTTCCTTAACATATGAGGGAATGTTTCTTATTCTTTGAACTTTTTTCTTGAACTGAAGCTCTAGGAGGAGATATTATTTTCCATTGATAGAGGGGGCATATTTATTGTTCTTTGAACTTTTCTATATAAAGAAGTTCCGTGGGAAATGAGAATTTTCCCTAGGTAATCTGGTCAGTTCTAAAATGAATTTTGAGATTTTCAAAAGCATATATGGCAATGTATGAGATGATCATGAGCGCTCATGAGACAATGATAAATATGAATTCTTGTGAGATGCATAGATATGAGTATTTAAGATGTGAATGCTCATTAGTGTAGTGCATGATGCATTTGAAACTATGAAATATTTTTTACGTTTTGTGATCAATAATAGTGAGTTGTACATTATTAATTGGATCAATATTTTTAAGAGTTTAAATAATTCATATCTTCGTCTTGGCTAAAACAAAATTTTCCTCATCTACAAATTGTCAATCTAAATAAGCATTTAGAATAGTCCAAAATGTGACTCAAATGGACCTTAGCTTTTTCTCTAGAGGGTCAATACCATGGTATCATTTGCTATGGAAGCCATCTGAAAATTCTTTCTGGAGTTTTCGTGGGATCTTTTGAATTCTTTTCAGTAGGGATTCTTAGAAAATTCATTCCTCATCATTATTGGTTCCTTATGTGCCTTTTTGAGTTTATTTTGCGTGGGTTCCGACCCTTTCTTTTAGTGGACTAATTTGCATTTCCGTCCATTTTTAGTTTTTCCAAACCTATTCTTTTGACTGTTGTTCAAAAGCAGGCATAATCTGCTGCGGAAGCCATTTGGAAATTCTTTCAAGAGTTTCCTTAGGATCTTTTGAATTTCCTTATATAGGTATTCTTGCAAAATTCGTTCCTCATCACTATCGATTCCTTATGTGCCTTTTTAAGTTTGCTTTGTGTGGACTCTAACTCTTTCTTTTGGTGGGCTAATTTTCTTTTCAGCCTATTTTCAATTTTTCTAAGGCTAATCTTTTGATTGTTGCTCTAGGGTAATTTCTTTTGGTGGGCTAATTTATAATATTTATAAATATTATAAAATTTATAAATAATCATAATAGTAAATGCGGAAGTGTTAAGGTTAGATGTGTAAAGATAATTGTTAACTACATAACATATAAAGAATGCTAGACTAATCCACGTTGGCATAGTACCCATTTGTTTATTCTCTATTAGGAGGTGAATGTTTGGGTTTTCCTTAGCCTCACTTGTGGGTAAGTCAAGTAAAGTCATGAATGACATAGGAAAATTGAAAATAAAATGTGTTAATATGTTAGATGTGGAATCATAGTTGTTAAATTAGAATATAGAGTTATGTTGATCCACATTGACTTACTACCCTTCATATATTTCCCCGGATAAGGTGAATGCTTGGATTTTCCTTAACCTCGCTCATAGAAAAATAAAGAAGTACATTGGAATAACTAAAATGGCAGAAATGTAAATAAGTTAGCATAACTATTAGAGAATTAGCATAATTAAAAAGAAAATGACAATAAAATAAAAGATAAATTGATCTTGGATTTTATTTTAGTAACCATATTTTACCATCTTGACTTTTTATTATTTGGTCAAACTTTTATGTTGACCAAATGAGTTTTTCATTTTCTTTGCTTTCATTGCCAGTAAATGTAAATTAAAATAGAAGTGAGACTTCTATATTTTGAGCTTGGATTTTTGGCTTTATTCCCTTTTTAATCATGTTTGAGATTTAGGTCTCACACATGAACTCATTTTTAATGATCATATGTGAGTATTTACTTCTTTTTACAAATATACACAACTAAATATAATCTAAAAAGATGATGGGAAAGTAATGATTGTGTGAGTTTTAGTGAGAGAAAAAAAATTTCAGCAACTTTCTTCCCCACAGGCGACGCCAATTAAAGGTGTTGGATTTTTACCTTCACACATATTTATAATTTATGGAGAACTTATCACGACTGTTAACCTCGAATCCGACGAGGTGAGTACTTGAAAAAGTTACTTCGACACCCAAGTTAGTATTTGATCAAGGTTAAAGAGACATAGTTTTCTCTCTCTTGAATGAACAATGCTTTTTGGAAGCCAAAGACCCCCTTATCTTATAGATAGATCTCTATTTATAGATGGTGAGTGATATGGGTTTAAAGTTTTTCTTTGAACCCTCAACCTAATGACATGTGTCATCTGTCATTTTTGTACACGTGGATGTGAATTTGATTATAGAAAATTATTTCACACGTGCATATTTTCCTATCGTTATGAACTTTGAGTGTGATTTTCCTAAACTAATGGATTGTGGAATTAATCCCCCCCTCTTGCCATCTTTATGAGCTATGGAGGAACTTTTTCTTAGTTGTTATTTCCCAGAATAACTTAGGTGTTATTTTTCTAGAGTAACTTCTTTTATTTGAAAGGAAAGACACGTGGCATGGTTAAGTGCCTTTAGAATATTACACCTACGATTAGAAACAATAATTTTTAAAATTAATAATTTAATCCTCCAATTAATAAGGATAATTTTTAAATTTTTATAATGTATATCAGGATAAATATGAAATGTTAATATGCATTTTGGATAAATAATTTATGCAAACATATAATCAATTTATCATTTATCCGAGCTCAGAAAAATGGTGGCCACTAGCCAGGGCGCAGGGGCGGCTCTCGTATGGGCCCACGGATGATAACCAGGACCATACGCATAGTGTTGAGTTGACTTGACTTAAAAAGTTGACTAGATGAAGCCTGCGCTCGTCTTTGTGCAAATATTTTTGAGGGGATCTCTTCATCACAATAATTAATGCAAATTACGTTAAGATCCTCTATCTCTTCCAAAATCTATTTATTCGAAGTTTGTACGCGTCTTACAAAATCAAAAAATTTATTAATCACACCATTCGCAGCACCGCACCTCCCAATCACAGAGAGAGTGCGCCTCACCTACCCAATATCCATGACCAGCCACAGGTATAAACTGTCTGTCACGCTCGCAACACTCCCTTCTTCTCTAGTGGCCACTTTTTCTCTGATTAATCCCGTGATCGTGGGGTACGAGTGTACAATTCACACATTAGTTTCTTGTCTACCAATTAATTATTAATTTACACTTTTTTGAAAAAAAAAAATTAAATACGCGCTTCGCGTCATTCTCCAAATCTAATGCTTTTGATTTTGTTAATATAAGATTTTTATCACGTAATTAGATAATTGTTAACTCTAATTATTTAAGCATGAGATATTATCATTTTACTATTAAAATTTTACTAACATATCATATCAGTACTAAAATTTATCAAAAAATATATTTTATTATCAAAGTTTTACGTCGTTATTAATTTATTACCATTTCGTTAATAACGTTAAAAATTTACTGATGTCATAAGGGCATCAAAAATATTTTCAACTGTAAGAATAAAATTATCTATTAATTTAATATATAAATTATCATTTTATTACTAAATTTTTAGAAAAATTATCATTTTACTACTGAATTTTTAAGGAAATTATTATTTTACTACCAAACTCTTAGAGGTAAAATCGATTTTTAACTTATTTTCGGTTAAATATTAACTTTTCATAATGATAATGAATTGATAACAGCATAAAACTTTAATAATAAAATATATTTTTTAATAAATTTTAATCCTGACATGATATGTCAGTAAAATTTTAATAATAAAATGACAATTTCTCTATTTAATATTATCTTTTTGTTTTCGTTGAATTCTAAGTCAGGTACAAGTCCAAACTGTAATTTTTGTCAAATACAATTCTCAGTTCTCTCACCCATCGTCATTTCCAAGCAGCTTTTAGCTGGAAAAAAAGAAAAAAAAAAATACATACACCCATATATGTGTGTGTGTGTGTGTATATGTTATGAAATTACCCACAGTGCCACCCAATCAATTCCTCTGGGACCAATCACTACCTGCCAGCTCATGTTATTAATGTTTTTAAACGAAAGCCTCTTTATGCTTTGATCTTTATCTCCGCAGAGTCATAGAATCATAAATGGTTTCCACTTTCTTGGACTCCAATGACACCCACACACCACCACCATCATCATCAAAACTAAAAAGCACTCTGATTCCCATTTTCCTTTAATGAAAATGTCGTTTTGATCCTCGCCCTCCGTCGGTTCACTGGAAAAAGAAAAAATGGACAACATTAACAACAACAAGCAGCAGCCACAGCAGAAGAAGCAAAAATGGTTCTTTTCACTTGTGTTTTCACTCTTGCTTTCAACTATTCTCATCATCATAAGCGTTTCAATGTCTTCAACCTCCACAAAATTCTACAACAGGGCTTACGTTCAAACCCCACGTCCCAGATTCGTCGAACAACAGCTGCAAGTGGTGTCCACGTCATCTGAGAAGATTCCAAGGCTGGCTTACTTGATTTCGGGTTCAACGGGAGACGGGGAGAGCTTGAAGAGGACGTTAAAGGCATTGTATCATCCGAGGAATCAGTACGCGGTTCATTTGGATTTAGAGGCGCCTGTTGAGGAGAGATTGGAGCTTGCGAGGTTTGTCGAGAGTGAGCCTCTGTTTGTGAATGTGGGTAATGTGAGGATGGTTTCGAAGGCTAATTTGGTTACTTATAGGGGGCCTACTATGGTTACTAACACGCTTCATGCTGCGGCTATTTTGTTTAAGGAAGGCGGCGATTGGGATTGGTTTATTAACTTAAGTGCTTCTGATTATCCTTTGGTCACTCAAGATGGTAAGTCAATGGATAAATGGGGATGTGAGTTAATTTGTATTTGATTTTATTTTGAGTTTTGGAATCTTAGCTTTTTGGTCTC
This sequence comes from Citrus x clementina, assembly GCF_000493195.1. Taxonomy (NCBI): domain Eukaryota; kingdom Viridiplantae; phylum Streptophyta; class Magnoliopsida; order Sapindales; family Rutaceae; genus Citrus; species Citrus x clementina. The sequence goes on along the minus strand of NW_006263303.1, from coordinate 4,587,743 downwards.
ATTAAATACACCATTTATAGTTTTAGCAGCTTATCAGTTATTTATTACCCACTTGATTGTTGCTAATTTTGGCTAGGGGCTTGGCCGATTCGAGCTTTAAACTAATCTAAGCCCTCTGATTTAATCAGCAATGTTTTGGATGTTTGAATATAATCGCATCACTAATGGGTTTGATTTGTTGATTTGGATTCTGAGTATAAAACAAGAGTATATTTTATGTTACCGGCTGTGTATTCAATCGTTGGCATAAATTAGGCCAATGTATTTTGGGACAGAAGCATTGGTTGACTGTTTATGCTCCAAGTGACTTTCAGATGTCTCTAATTGTTGTTTTTTTTTCTTTGTGCAACAGATTTACTCCATGTGTTGTCAACTATTCCAAGAAACCTTAATTTTATTGAGCATACCAGTGACATTGGTTGGAAGGAGTATGTGTTTCGTCCTTTTCTGTTGATTTTTCTTTGTAATTAATAGGACATGGAAATTGAAAGAGACATCTGCAATAACATGCGTAAGCCGCTTAAGAAATGTTTTCCTCTGAAATTCTGCAGGTACCAGAGAGCCAAGCCTGTGATAATTGATCCGGGGCTTTATACTGTGCAAAAATCTGATGTGTTTTGGGTGCCAGAGAAAAGGAATGTTCCAACTGCATATAAGCTATTTACTGGTGAGTACTTTTGTTTCTTCTGCTTCTCATTTTAGGAAATGGAGTACATGCCTCTGAAAAAATTTTAGTTCATAGTTTTTCTTGATTCTGTGGAGATATTAGCCTGCTGCCTTCCTGAAGCAATTTTCCTATGTTTTACCATGCTGCGTTTCTCATGCCTATAGAACATATAAAAAGTATTGTGTTTGCTTTCAAGGCTGTTTAGGGTCCCAAGTTTTCATTGACCCGTCCTGATTGGGTTTGTATTTGACTAAAAGATTAACAAAACAGCAATATATTTGACCAACTATCTAATTAAGTATGCCTTTAATTCGTGTATATTTTCCTCACTTTATCAGAAGAATTGTAGGTTCTGGTGTTTGGATACATGATCTTACCATACTTAGTTTTTATTGACCAATCAATTTCATTTGCTGATTTCTTCAGGCTCTGCTTGGATGATGCTCTCTCGCCCTTTCATAGAATTTTGTTTATGGGGATGGGACAATCTCCCGAGGATAGTACTCATGTATTATGCCAACTTTTTATCTTCACCGGAAGGATATTTTCATACTGTTATCTGCAATGCTGAGGAGTTCCGCAATACTACCGTAAATCACGATCTTCATTTCATATCTTGGGACAATCCTCCAAAACAACACCCACATTTCCTCAATGTTGATGACTACCAGAGGATGGTCGACAGCAATGCCCCCTTTGCCAGGAAATTTGGTAGAAATGAACCAGTTCTTGATAAGATTGACTCTGAGCTGCTAGGCCGCATTGCTGATGGATTTGTGCCCGGTGGATGGTTCAACAACAAAAGAAATTCAAACTTAACTGCTCCAAATCATGCAGTGGCAAACACCAGTGAGCTGAAGCCTGGTGCGGGTGCTGAAAGGATTAAACGCCTTATCACTGGTTTAATATCAGCTGAAGATTTTCATGCAAAGCACTGCATTTGACCCCTGAAGTTTGAAGTGCAGTAGAACAACTTTGTTGAAGTCAACCTTCTTTCACATAGCGTTTGATGAGAAAATTAACACTTCAAATGTTGTGTCAGTTATTGAGACAGACTGGTAATGGGACGGATAACAGCCTTTTAGGAACTAAAGCGGAAGACTGGAAGGGAAAACACTTCCCACGCAAGAGTATATGTTATACCTTTACCTTTTCAACCTTCTATACCATATTTTGTAGGTAAATGTTAATGCATAGGATTTCAAAAGAATGAAAAAAAAAAAGGTTAGCTGATGCTTAGTTATATGTGTTGTTCAGTCTCATAATGAAGGAATTTCGTGTGATGATGCTTCATTAATTCGTTTGATGCATCGGGCCTCAACTTCTTGTCTAAGATGATTTTTTGAGTTCTGTTATTTACCCCGGATCAAACCCCGGGTCAAGCCCCGAAAAATTAGTAAAACGACGCCGTTTCGACAGTAACAATTCTTTTCCTTTTCCTTTGCCTGTCTCTTTCATCTGCTGTTTCTCTATCACTTTTTATTTTTGGTTTCCTTGCTTCCCAGCTGTCCCTTAACTGGTATTCTAGCAATATACTTTCTCATCTTTGAATTTTCATCCTTGAGTACTTCCACAGCCATAATTTCATCATTATAGACTTCACTTGGAATGCTGTCTTTTTTCCATTCTTGAACTACTTCAATTACATCTTCCAGTATAGGATCCTCATCTTCCTGTATTTCTTCATCTTATGAGGTAACAAATGGATTTCACAACTCATCTACTTTTAAGCAATTACATATTATACCTTGGTCAAAGATATTATCCCCTTAAAAAGATGAGCTTCAACATACAAAACGAAACATATATGTTTAATCTGAAATTAAAACCCTTCAATCACTGCCACAAACCCAGGTCACAAAATTCACGGATAAAGAGCCAAAAAATTTAAAAATCTCTACAGATTACACATCAACCAAGATATCATGTTTTTTTTCCTCATTCGGTGGTGATTGATTAGCTTTGTGTTGATGGATATGGTGTAAAATGTTTGACCAAATTTCAAACAAACAGAAACACAATCGGGACTAGAGTTGTGGGCGATTATCTCCGGTGTACAAATGAAACGGTGGTGGCTGTCGGTGGTGGCAGTGGGGTAGTTGGGTATGCGCGAAAGCTTGATTTCAGGACAATAATGGCTGGAGTTGACCTCAATCAACGAAGGAAAGGGAAAACAATTTTGGCATCAAATAGTGCGTTTTTTTGCTTAGTAAAACGGAGCCGTTTTAAATTCAGGGTTTGACCCGAGGTTTGACTCGGGACAAGTAGCATTTTCCTGATTTTTTTAATTCCCATGGACCCACACAAGCTGCAGAATGCCTATGGAATTAACATGCAAGCTATATATTTTAGGATTTCTCTACCTTACTGGTATATCCCCTCACAAATTGAGCTGTGGGTCTCCCTTGAGCCCACAACCAATAGAGAGAATTGTAGCTTACGTTAATTGTAAGTTGTAAGGTAGCAGCTCCGTTGTTCTATCATTGATAGTGCGGTGTACATCATTACGATTCATATTTTAGTCAAAAGAAATGGAGCGGAAACCTCGCTGATTATCCCATTATTCCCATGAAAGCAACGCTCTTCTTCCTAATTTTTACTCTCCAGATAATCAAACTGCACCAGAGTAAGCAAGGAATTCGAAGAGAGTAGAAAAGAGCAAGTATACAAAAGAATACCTCTCTAACATTAAGTATGAAGCAGCAATTTTTCCATTGCATTATTTTCTTTACAAAAAAATAAAAGCTATGACTTTAAAAGAATGCAACAGCACATAAAAAAATGGGTAGCTTACTGCATTATAATTTCATAAAAATTATTTCTCCAAGGAAGAAACAATTCTGCATGAAAACTTCGATAAAGAAAAAAGAGGCATATTTCACAAAACTTACACCAAATTTGACATTTTAAGAAAAGAGTGAATCACCCTGTATATTTCTCCTGCCTGAGGGTGACGATTATCACCTGCTAGGAACTCTTCAACTACACCATTCACCTCTATCACACTGCAACCAGGTTTTTTCTTCATTCCAGTCTCCGAGATCAATTTTCTAACTTTATTAGCCTCCATATCCCAGCCAGCTTCCTTATAGATATTATACGAAAGCACATGAGTACCAAAATCAGTTATTCCCATTTCAGCAAGTTTTCTCCACACTCTGTTTCCAACTTCGATCTTACCATAAATCCTACATGCACTCAATAATGCCCCCCACACGTTAGCATCCCCTCCTCCTAGTCCCCCCATTTTTTCCTCGATAAACTTCTCAGCTTCCTCTACCATACCTGCTCTAGCCAAGAGGTCAACAACACATGCATAATGCTCAAGCTGGGGGTCGACCCCATAGACAGCACTCATATTTTCAAACAAATTAAGACCGTCTCTAACCATCTTGGCATGTGTACAAGTCGTGAGAACTGCAACAAATGTTGTCTCTGTGGGTTGTGTCCCACTTTTAACCATTCTATCAAATAGTTCAAGTGATTTTTTGGCATCTCCATTCATGGCAACACCTGAAATCATAGCATTCCATGCTCCAGCATCCTTATTAGAAATGCCCTCAAACACTGACAAAGCTGAATGCACATGACCACACTTTGAGTACATATCAACTACTGCAGTGGCCAATATCACGTTTTTTTCAAGATGATACCGCTTAGCATACGAGTGAACCCACAGACCTTGAGTAATCGCGCCCAGATGAGCACAAGCTGTGAGAACACTCACAAGACCCGACTCGTTAGGCTTCATGCCAACTTCTTGCATCTGTCTAAATAAAGAAAGAACCTCTTTGAAATCACTAATCCTAGAATAAGCCGCCATGATCGCACTCCACGATACAGCATTTCTCTCAGGCATTTTCTCAAATAAATCTCTCGCATTCTCAAAATCCCCCATTTTACCATACCCGTCAACCATCGTCGTCCACGTGACCACATCTCTATCTGGACTTTTATCAAACAACGCTCGTGCAGTTCCCATTCTATGAACCAACGAGTAAAACTCAAGTAACGAGCTAACAACAAAAAGGTCTTCACCGAATCCAAACTTAACAACATGGGCATGAACAAACATCCCGAAATTTTCCAAAGGACC
>NW_006263303.1:4550640-4582892 GCF_000493195.1 Citrus x clementina | reverse complement strand
GAGAGTTTGGGAAAATTAGCTTGCATATAACCTCTAATCATGGTATTGTACATAAAGGCGTTTCTGTGACTAGAATGCTTGAAAATCAAGCGAGCGTAAGAGAAAAAAGACGGGATTTTGGAGACTGCCGCAACAGAGAGTAGAGGTCCGATGGCGAGTGGGTTTCCGGATAGGAAGGTTTTGAGAAGGTGGGCATGGATTTGCTTGAGTTGGTTTAGGGTTTTGCATTTTTGTGCCAGAGAAATCAGGGCTTTGGTTTTGTTTCCAGTAACTGTTTTTTGAATCATTTGAATTGGCGGGACATCTTGTGAGTGTTTGATTATATACCGGGCCGCTTATATTTTGTGCACCACGGAACTTTCAAATTGGGATTCCCAAAGTATTAAAAAAAAAAAAAAAAAGGTAATTTTAAAAAATCTCCCCTAAAGTTTGGGCTTGTTATAAGTAGATGGTGAGAATTGATTTATTTATAAAAAAATTTCTACCGTCAGTTAATTTTAACATTGACCGTTAGTTGACTGTGCAAAGACAATATTACCCTTAACAATAGTTTGTAGACGGAAATAATTAAAAAAAAACTAAAATTATTGGCTATTTTACCCTCTTTAAATTATTGATATTTTCTTAAAGTTCCTACAAAAAAGATAAAATTAAAAACTTGAAAAATCCTCTTTAAATTATTGATATTTCCTTAAAGTTCCTACAAGAAAGATAAAATTAAAAACTTGAAAATGAAATAGTCATAATCTTTACCTATAATATTGTAAATCTTTGGAATTGACAAGGATAAAATTGTCAAAAAATAGAGTTTGTGCTTTTCGCGCCAACAATTTTAGTTTTTTTTTATAGTTATGTCAGTGTACAAACTATTGTTAAGGGTAATATTGTCTTTGTACAGTCAACTAACGGTCAATGTTAAAATTAACTGACGGTAGGGAATTTTTTATAAATAAATAGATTCTCGCCATCTACTTACAACAAGCCCAAATTTCAGGGGAGTTTTTTAAAAATTACCCAAAAAAATAAATAAATGTGGGATTGCCAAGTGACTTACGGTCTTTGCCCTTTTTTTTCCCTTTGGAATTTCTTGTTTTAGAATTGCGCCACTTGTTCGTTACTGATTTCTATATATACGTATAACTAGCTGACATATATTATCAACATCTTAATGTGAATTTATATCCTACAGTATACTCTTTATTTTTTGCCCTTTTTCCTAAGGCCGAGGGGTGCCTCTAGCTCTAAGTGGGTAAACCCAAATATTTTTAACCATTATCTCTTAATTCAGATATAGTAGTAATAAATATTAGATTAGCTAATAACAATCTAATCCAAACTTAAAAAATATTTTTAAAACATATTTTTTTATTAACTATTTTTACTAAATAAAAAATGATGTTAGGCTCAAAGGTCCAGTATAACTCATAAAGTACGGATTTCATAGTAGATCTGAACTATTGTACTGGGACAATTAATGAGCTAACATGTACTGAATTATTCATAATATTTTGCCACATAGATATGTATAATAATATACAATTAAAATTTAATTCATTTTATATTTTTATCTAATAATTACCAATTGTACCTTTATAAAAAAAAATTAGCAAAAAGATCAACCTAATTTTAAATTCATATCCAATGCATGAATCAGCTTTGGTTAATTATAACAGGAAAGCATGCATGATTTTAAATGTTGACAATGTTGATTTGATCCGTGAAAACTTATGGTAAAAGTTAAGCATGTCAAGAGAAAATAGGCATAGCTAACAATTAACTTATGAAATCATTAAAAAAATAATAATAATTGAAGTTGTAATATTTGACCCCTTTATTATGACTCATTAGTCCCTGCTAATATTATATTAATACCTATTTATCTTTATATCAAATGACTTAAAAGGTTAAATAGTTTTTAAGTGCACCAACATGATAATTTCTATTAATATATAATTTAGCTAATCTAATTTCTTTTAACTTTTTAAATTATTATCTCTTATTAAATATTGTATACTTTACTGTCGTAATAGAAAGAAATTAATTTATGATAATCAATAAGGGATGATGAAGAATTATCAAATCTTTTTTTTATGGTTATGGCAATGATGAATAAAAACCTTTAAAAAGAAAGAGAGGTTATAGTGATTTTGAAGATTTTTTAAAAATAAAATTTATATGTTTTTATATAGTGGATGATTAGAAAAAAGATAAAAATTATAATAAGAGTAAATTTGAGATTATGTGGAGTACGTTGAGAGATAAAGATTAATTTTAAATTTTTCTATTGGTGTTAACTGAAAATTGAGGGTTTGGTGAAATATAATAAGGATAATCAAATATCACTACTCTATTAATGGCTAAGGATGCATCAAGATTTTTGCAAAAGGCCCAGTTCAATTCATAACATGCGTATTTCATGGTGGATCCAAACCATTGTGTTGAGGTAATTATTATGGGCTGTGGTTTAAATGTAGTTTGATAATAATACCTGCATATAAGATTTTGATCAGGTGAGCAATCTTGAACTACTCGAGAAAAATAAAATGGTTTGAAGTGAATAGTTATATCTATGTATAGAATCAGAATATCAAATAGATTTATAAAATAAATTATTATTATTATTATAAAGACTGAGATCCCACTGGGCGGCCCTCAGGAAGAAAGCTGTGCAGCTTTCTTCTCTCATCTCATAAAAGGAGTTGTGCAGACTCTTTTCGTAAGGGCTGACCACGTGGGGTCTTGCTCAACGGTCGCCTCGTCAACACTCCCTACGTCCATGCATATTTCTCTCCCATAAGTAGTAGGAATGACAATCCATCGGATTCCCGAGCCCGACCCGATTAATAAAATCAAAAGTCCGACCTTAAGAAAAGCCCTTTCATTTGTGTTTTGGGGACAGGTCAGATCGGACCTGATTCAGGTATTTATTTTCGCACTATTTTGTCAATATCTTCTAATTTTATGATTACATCTTAATTTTATTTATCTTACTTTACAATTTTTGTTCTCTTTCTAGTTGCAATTCCATGAATATAAAATAAAATAAATGATTTTTCAAATTTAAAATAATTCACAACACAATATGCAAAATCTATAATATAATTAATTACAAAATAATTCACAAAACAACTAAATTAATAGGAATGATTTTTTACAATTCAATTCCACAATTCAACATTAAAAACACACATTGCAATTAAATTTAAAATACATGATTCAATTCTACAATTATTTATTCCACACACAATTCAATTCCACGAGGACCACAACCATTTTTTTTTATATAGGGTTCCGAAACCCAAATATTTGGGGCAAATCCTGAAAAATTAGGGTCGATCAGTTGGACTAAAATTAGGGTCGTGTCAAATTGTCATCCCTAACAAATAGTATCAATTATATATTTTCACAATACGCAATTTTTAACGAAATGTCAAATGTTTATATTTGTTCTTAAAAACTTACAGAAAATGTCAGGTATTCCTCTTTATTTTCTTGCGCTGTTCACTCACCTGCAATTCGAACAAACTTCTTCCCAATGTTATCACCCCGAAAGAATCCTGTAAAAGCAGATGGGATACTGTCAACACCATTAGAGATGTCTTCGAGTGGCTGAATTTTGCCAGCACGAAGGGCATCACAAGTCATCGAAATGAAATCTTGATGCAAATCGAAATGATCCGTTGATAAGAACCCTTGGATTTTGATTCTCTTGTACACAATATCGATCATATTCGGCACAGCTCGCTTGCTAGCATCCGCGCACTCGGAGATCACTCCGCAGGCAGCCACTCTCCCGAATAAGTTCATGTTAGCAACTGCTGCCTCCAGCATTTCTCCTCCCACATTGTCAAAATACACATCAATCCCATCAGGAAAGTACCTGCATGCGCACATACGTATAGTGAATTAATGCCAAAACTTTTGACGTTAATTGATATTCCAATTATACCTTTTTAGAGTTGCTTTTAGGTCGGTTTCTTCTTTGTAGTTAAATGCATCATCAAAACCGAGCTTCTCCTTTAGTATAGCTATATGTAATTTTTAGGCGGATTAAAGTTTCTAAATGCAAGCATATAATATTTGAGAATATATATGCATCTCATGTGATTCAATTGTTACAAACAAAATATATATCAATAATAACCCTTTAGAAATGAGAATCTTTTCGTTGGTACCAGCGCTGCCAACAACGTAGCAACCACAGAGTTTCGCATACTGTCCCACAAGGTGTCCATATGCACCAGAAACAAAAACTTTCTCGCCCTTTTGGGCTTACATATTTCGTAAAATCCCACGTAGGCCGTAAATCCACTTGTTCCTGCCCCATTAGCAAACACATAGCAGCTAGGCATGGATTAATTTGTCACATACCTACATGCATACATTAGTGGGTATAAATTACTTTGTCTATTGTAATAATAATATAATTAAAAAAAGGTATTAGTTAGTCCGGTGGGTATAAAATTTTAAGTGAAAATAAAAGATCCGTAGTTTAAACTTCGCTCGTATGGGTAGGACAAGAATGAAATTGTGTTACATTATGTTACAACTTAAAAAAAGAAAAAAAAACATGGTTCAAAGGGCATCATTTATAAGTTGTTACTGCTCCATTGGGCCCTTGCCCTGGTGGTTGGGCTGCTGTCCTCACAAGCGTTCAAGCCCCCACAAAAGCATTGTGGGGGCTAAATATTTATAAGTTCTTTTTTCTTGCGAAATGTGAGTGGAGCAGGGACATCCCTCGTCTGTGAGGGTTATATTATCTGGGCATGTACTTCATAAAATTTAATGTAATAATGTAAGTTCTAGTTATTTATATCTGATTGTAAATATCAGTGTAATGTCTGCTATACAACAGTTGTAAATATCTGTAATGCAGTAATCTAGTGTGTAACTAGTATTAAAAAAAAAAGGGCATCATTTATGTAATACAAAATTTAGCATTTTCGTGGCTTTATAGCTTTCCACAGTTAAGCAGATGCAATTACCTAAAATTCCAACATGGTAAGACAAAGGAAATCCCATGGGTTCCAATCTCCTAATCATGGCACCTCCTTTCACTAATTCGTACTCTCCCCAGCTGATTAATCCCACAACCAAATCATCCCTTTTGAATTCCGGATTTGCAGAAACAACAACTTTGGCCACACCATTTGCATCAATGGCCTGCGCGCAGCGGGTAGCACAAAAATTGTACTTATTACATATACTAGTGGTCCTCTTAGTAGAAAATATATCGAACTAATAGCATGGCAATTCAAATGTATGTTAGTCGCATGCACTTAACGTACTTCACCCGGAGTAATACGTGCTGCTGCACTAACTGCTTCCTGTGAAGAGCTATAACTCTTCAAGCGGTTAAGCTGGTAAAGGTCAATTGACACATAGAGATTTTTCACAATAACGTCATTGGATCCAGGCTCAACTCTCAGATTTAGAGATTCAGCTTTAAGCTTAAAATTCGACTCGCTTGGTGCACCTTCTATGTGATTCTTCATTGGCTAAAATCATGTAGCTGATTTGACCTTTCATATGTACTTTTTCAAATTATAGTACTAGTGATTTATATATTTGTAATTTTTTCTTTATACTAAAATGGTAAAACTATGTTAGGTGGGTTCACGGGTGCATAAATGGCATCCGTCCGGGCAACCCATGTGAGACTTTCTTGTTAAGTTGAGAACTTGAGATCCTAGTGATGCAAATATTCTTCTAATTTACCAAGTCAATTATAGCTCAACGAACACCAACGGGCAAACATTCCAAGGGAAAGAAATTGACATACACTACAAAATATAAATTGCACTCCAGATATTTCTGTTTAGCACTCATCAGCGCCACAACTTTCTTGTGCTTACTTATTGCTGGAGATATCAACTTATAAAGCAAAATTATTTTTTGGCTCATTTCACTCTTCTGTAATTCGAACAACCTTCTTTCCAATGTTACCACCCTGAAACAGTCCAGTGAAAGCTGAGGGGATGCTCTCGACTCCATCTGAAATGTCTTCAAGCGGGTAAATCGCGCCGGATCGAAGGTGATTGCAAGTTGTTGAAATAAAATCTTGATACAAATTCAAGTGATCAGCTGCCAGGAACCCTTGAAACTTGATTCTCTTGTAAATAACATCTAGCATTTCTGGAGCAGCTCGTTTTTTACCATCTGTATATTCAGAAATTACCCCACAGACAGCTACTCTTCCATAAGTGTTCATGTTAGCAATCGCAGCCTCTTGCATTTCTGCCCCCACATTGTCAAAATATATGTCAATTCCATCAGGGAAGTACCTGTAAAAGTAAATTCAATTAAGTTGTAAAATTCGTTTCAAATTTATGTACTTCATAGATTTGTTTTTGTTGCTTTGAACAGAAATTGTTACCTTTTCAGAGCTGCCTTCAAGTCAGTTTCTTCTTTGTAGTTAAATGCATCATCAAAGCCAAGCTTGTCTTTCAGCAATGTTACCTATTATTGAATTGTGTGGATAATAAGACATTTTTCTAACTCAAGTACATAATTAATATCTCTCTAACGGGATTCATATCGAGTCCCTATGTGCACAGTTTGGTTTCAGTAAATTGTATCATCACACATATCAGTAGATTCGAAAGGTAATGAGAAAAAGATTACCTTTTCTTTGCTTCCGGCAGAGCCAACAACATAGCAACCAAAGAGTTTTGCATATTGTCCAACCAAATGTCCGACAGATCCGGAAGCAGCAGATACAAACACTTTCTCCCCCTTCTTGGGCTTACCTATTTCAAACAATCCAGCATAGGCTGTCAAGCCACTAAATCCTGCGAGAACAAATAAAATCAGAGATGTGATATAAGATTATAAACGCGAAGGTCGGTTGATATTGGCTTGGGCCCAAATGCCCAAAAAGATGATTATTACGAATTGATTACCTAGAATTCCAACCTGGTAAGACAAAGGAAATCCCATGGGATCAAATTTCCTTAACATTCCCCCAGGTTTCACAACAGTGTAATCTCCCCAGGCGAGAAGCCCCACAACCAAGTCACCCTTTTCAAATTCAGGATTCCCCGAAGCAACAACTCTGGCCACACCAGAAGCATCGATCGTCTGTCAACAAAGAAACATCATGTACATATGATATATCAATTAAAGAACTATGCAATCTCTGTTTTCAAAAGAGTGCTAAGATGACTTACGTCGCCTGGGATGATTCGAACTGCAAAACTCGATGCACTTTGTGAGGAGCTGTGACTCTTTAGGCGGTTAATTTGGTAAGGATCGATGGATACATAAAGATTTTTCACAATAATGTCACTGGAACCAGGCTCAAGTTTTAGAGAAAGAGCTTCTGCCTTGGTCTCAAAATCTGACTCTCTTGGTGCAGCGTCTACAGGATTCTTTATTGTTATGAACCTATTCGTCACTTCCATTGTTAATTTCTCCCTTGTGCTGTAGAAGCTCTGATGTCATAAACTATAATATAATTTATAAAGACGAGGTGCCGGGGATTTTGATGAATAATTAAATTTTCCTGGCTGCTACTAGTTTATAGACAAATCAGAAGCTGACATAGGACCCGGTCGCTGACAAAAGCTATGAAAGAAACCGTTCTACAGGAAGGCAAACGTGACAAGAGTGGAATCACAAGTTTTAGCAGATTCCTGTGATGAATGATCCCACGACAACTCTCTTGCTAGAGCATTGCAAAACACAAACGCTACGAACAAAGTAGTTAAAACGTGATCATTGTTGTTGCCGTCCGGGTGATGTTTTTAATACTGAGTTTGATCTTGCAAATGTCTGTAACAAGCCGGCTCGCTACTTTGCTGGGTGGGTGTATTAGAGATTTAATTCAAAATCCCTGGGTCCAATCATAGCTTGACACGCGACTGCATTAATCCGTCGAGTGTGAATTAAAGGGCACATAATTTCTAACCCTTCATTGAAAAACAAGAAGGAATAATTGAATTATGCGTCTAAATCATTGCTATATTTCTTTTTAAGAATCAACAAGATGGCATAATTTTTAAATATCAAACTTAGGAGAAGCAAAACGTCACCGTTCGTTAGCATCAACGTCACTGGGGGCACTTCGTTGTGGAGTGGGGGGGGGGGTGGTCAGCTCTTTTTGTGTGTTCTATAATTAGATGTTAGGAAATTGAGATTCCTTTAAAGATTATTAAATTAATTTGTTAATTAATAAATAAATAGAAAAAATTAAATGGAGAATATATTAATTACACAATGTAAAATTTACGTGTAAATTTCTAAATATGGAAAAAAACTACGATTGTTGTAAAAAAACAACAAAAAAATCTAATATATAACTATAATTTCAAAAATAATTTTTTCTCACCGAAATCCTAAATACATGATCCAAAAAAATATTCCTATATAAAATAAACTCATAAGAAGCCAAATATTCTTACAATATATCTACATACCTAAAAATATTTCTCTTCAGTCAAAAAGCCTGAATGCTTCTTTGTATTCACCAATTGAATACTTTCAATTTTGGGATCTCAAGCTCTCAAATGAGAGCTTCCTTCTTTAGGCAAAATTTTGCCTAAAAGTTTCAATATTATGGGCTTAAAAAATCAAATAATGCGGCTTCTTCATTTGAGGCACTGCTTGCTTTTGACAGCCAAAACTCTTGACTTTGTTTTTTTTAAAGTCACACTTTCAACATCAGAGTCACTGAATATTGGTTTCATTGGCTTCAAATAAATCACTTCAATAGTTAGAAACTTGTTCTCATAATGTCACATTACAATCACTTCAATAGTTAGAAACTTGTTCTCATGATGTCACATTACGTCAAAATTATAATCTTCAATCTTGATCACAAGTTTTATAATTTGAAATTACTTATTTACCATCCAATAAATTTGTTTCTCAATTTTTAATAGTACTTGTAGTAGCAATTCTTATGTACAACTACAACTATTAATTACAATTAAAACCATAATTATAATTATGGTGACGATAACAAGATAATAAATTTCAGTTATCTAAATATATTTTTGTAGTAGGGGGAGTTCAATAGTTAAAATCCGTTAGATTTTCTCAAATCCGAACCCAATCAGTTGTATATTAGATTTTACACTTGGGATTAAATCTGACCTGACAACTTATTGAAATCCAAAACATTTCAAACCAATCAAAAGTAAAACCTAATTTAGTTAATCCAATATCATAAGGTCGAGATTCTCTCATTAGTAAGATTTTAGTGGAACGAAGTTGTAGAATGATCTTTGGATTTAACTCTATTCTCTTTCTTTCTCCATTAATAAATCATCAACCAATGTAAACTCGTAAGAAGCCAAATGTTCCTACAATATATCTACATGCCTAAAAATATTTCTCTTCATTAAAAAAAAAGCTTGAATGCTTCTTTGTATTCACCAATTGAATACTTTCAATTTTGGGATCTCAAGCACTCAAATGAGAGCTTCCTTCTTTAGGCAAAATTTTGCCTAAAAGTTTCAATATTATGGACTTAAAAAATCAAATAATGCGGCTTCTTCATTTGAGGCACTGCTTGCTTTTGACAGCCAAAACTCTTGACTTTGTTTTTTTTAAAGTCACACTTTCAACATCAGAGTCACTGAATATTGGTTTCATTGGCTTCAAATAAATCACTTCAATAGTTAGAAACTTGTTCTCATGATGTCACATTACGTCAAAATTATAATCTTCAATCTTGATCACAAGTTTTTTATAATTTGAAAATTACTTATTTACCATCCAATAAATTTGTTTCTCAATTTTTAATAGTACTTGTAGTAGCAATTCCTATGTACACCTACAACTATTAATTACAATTAAAACCATAATTATAATTATGGTGACGATAACAAGATAATAAATTTCAGTTATCTAAATATATTTTTGTAGTAGGGGGAGTTCAATAGTTAAAATCCGTTAGATTTTCTCAAATCCGAACCCAATCCGTTGTATATTAGATTTTGTACTTGGGATTGAATCTGACCTGACAACTTATTAAAATCCAAAACATTTCAAACCAATCAAAAGTAAAACCTAATTTAGTTAATCCAATATCATAAGGTCAAGATTCTCTCATTAGTAAGATTTTAGTGGTGGTTGATGATTTATTAATGGAGAAAGAAAGAGAATAGAGTTAAATCCAAAGATTATTCTACAACTTCGTTCCACTTTTTTTTGACTTCTTATTGATAATGTAACTTACGTAGACCGCATGATTAACTGGGTCAAAAAATTTTCTGGGCTGGATTCTGGGAAGCATACTGTCAGTCGTGGTCGGCTGGTCAGATTTTTGTTGGACTGCTCAGTTGGAGATTGAGCCCTTAGGCCTTGCTCTGACAGCAATTTTTCCTTTTTTAAAAATAAAAAACAACACTTAATTGTGATGTCATTCCTATTGGGCTCCGGCCGGGCTTGACAAAGCCCAAGCCTGGGCTGATGATTTGTTTCCATATGAATAACTCTTTTTTTTTTGTTGAAATAAGATAACTAAACTCAATCGCTTTCACACTTATTGAGCTTTTGTTGGTAGAATTTATACAAGTGGAGTCTTTATTAAAAAAATTTAGATATTTGATTATTAATGAGAGTTTTTATTAAAAATTATAAAAGTATTCTAATACAAAAGTTTTTATAAAGTTATGTTATGAAATAAATAAAATAAAATTATCAAATAAGTAAATAATATTTTAATATTTTAAAAATACTTTTCAATTTCTGCTTCCAAAAATCCAAAATATGAACTTTTACTAATAGGGGCAAATAACTTATAGTGCAAAACAACCAAACAATAACAAAAAATTTAAAAAGAACTTATGAGATTGAATAAACACTTATAGCTATTGTATAAACTATACCAAACAGTCACTTATAGTGAAAGTAAGAGCTCGTGGGTTCCAATTCAAGTAGTGTGTTTAAATTGAGGGTCGAGAGAGATGGGGTGCAATGTAATTAAAAATATATATATAAATGATCTGCGATGTAATTAAAAAATATATAAAAATGATCTAAAAAAAAACTCAGCTAAAAATTGGTTTACTAAGAAGTTTGATGATCCTTTTATTATCACAGTAGCCGCTTGACTTACACTTGTCCCCCTAATATTTCTACTCATTCATACATTTGATATATATGTATGTATATATGTCTATGTGTGTGTGTGTGTGTGTGTGTGTGTGTGTGTGTAAATTGTTAGTAATCAAAAATTCGGAATGTAATTGACAATTTTTATTTGTAAATTTTTGTTTTAATCGCATTGATGGGATCAGAACAAATTAAATTTCACTTTTCATTGGATTAGATTATATTGGATTTTAATAAGTGATTGGATCGGATTGGATGCAAAATATAAAGTCCAATATATGATGAATTGGATTTGGATTTGAGAAAAACTCATCATCTAACATATGAGCGACCTGCAATAGTTGAGACTAAAGTGTTCGACTCACTCGTATTTCTTTTTTTGCAATTACAATTGTAATGATTATTATTCCATGTAGTTGTTAAAAAAAACTTGTCTTAAAATCATGCAGAATTTAACATAGAAGATGACGAGTCAACAATATTTCCACTATGTACATTATAAGGATGACATGTTGTTTAACCTAATTTCGGGAAAATGACACGACGTCATGATGAATAACCAAAAAACGATGTGTCATCTTTGTTGTAGTTTTCTTTGTATGGAACACTCTAAAAAAATAAGTGTAAATAATAATAATACAAATTAAAAATATTCAAATTTCAACTGTTGTTCTTTTGTAACTATATTATAATAAAAAACAAGAGTCATGGAATATTGAAGAGGTTGATGTGTGTGTGTGTGTGTCAATCACTAGTAGTCAAAACTTTAGAGTGCAATTGATGATTTTTATTTGTAATTTTTGTTTTATTCCATTGATTTGATCGGAGCAAATAGATTTCACTTTTCATTGGTTTGGATTATGTTGGATTTCAATATGTAATTCGATCGAATTGGATGCAAAATGTAAAATTCAATATATGATGGATTGTACTTGGATTTGAGAATACTCATTATCAGACAGATGAGTGACCCGCAAAAGTTGGGACTCAAGTGTTTGACTCACTCGTATTTTTTTTTTTTTTTTTTGTAGTTACAATTGTAATGATTATTATACTCTATTATTATTAAAATTAAAAAAAAATCATCAAAATCATGTGAAATTCAACACAGAAGATGACAAGTTGTTTATGAGGAAATAAGAAGATGTCATGTTGTTTATTTGTTTAATGCTGAACAACTTGAGGTTTCCCAGTGCATACCATTTCCGCATGTTTGCTGATTGAATTATTCAGGAAAACAAAATGACTTCTTATGGAATAAAACGACGAGTCATCTTCATTGTAGTCTTCTTTGTATTGATCACTCTAGAAAGATAAAACCTTATTTTCCCAAAAAAATTAAAACCTTATATAATAATAATAATAATAATAATAATAATAATAGTGGTAGTAGTAATAATACAGAGTATAAATTAAAAGTATTCAAATTTTAAGTGTTGTTTTTTTTCCAACCATATAATAATAAAAAATACAAGTCATGAAAATTTACTATAATAAATATTAAGATTTGAGTAATAAATCAACTGGACGGTAAATAAGCAATTTTCAAATTATAAAACTCATTATCTAATAAATGAGTGACCCACAATAATTGGGACTCAAGTATTCGACTCGCTCTTATTTTTTTCTTATTTTTTTGGCAATTATAATTGTAATGATCATTATTCCATGTAATTGTTAAAATTGAAAAAAAATCATTAAAATAATGTGGAATTCAACATAAAGGTGACTCGTCGTTTGTTGTTTAAAAGGAAATACACAGATGTCATATTATCTTTCTCCTTATATGCCAAACGACTTCAAGTTCTTTGTTATAACGTAAATGACGAGTTAGAAATAGTATGCATCAGTGCATACTTTTCTGCATGGCAGTTGCATGTGAATTATGAGGACGGCATGTCGTTTCAGGAAAACGACATGTCTTCTTGTCGAATAACTAAAATACAACGAGTTATCTTCATTGTAGTTGTCTTTGTATTAAACATTATAAAAAAATAAAGCTTTTTTTTTTCTTAAAAAAATTAAAACCTAATTTTGCATAAGTATAAATAACAACAACAACAACAACAATAATACATATTATAAATTAAAAATATTCAAATTTCAATTGTAGTTTTCTCCAACCATATTATAATAAAAAGCACGAGTCATGAGATATTAAAGAAGTTGATATGCACGCGCGCGTGTGCGCACACACACACACACACTAGTAGTTAGAAATCGGAACTCCGAAGTGCAGTCGATGATTTTTATTTGAAAATTTTTGTTTTCATCACATTGATCGGATCATAGCAAATTACATTTCACTTTTCATTGGTTTGAATTATATTGGATTTCAATAAGTGATTGGATCAAATTGGATGCTGAATATAAAATTTAAATATGATGGATTAGCCTTGGATTTGAGAATATTCATCATCTAATAGATGAGTGACCCACAACAATTGAGATTCAAATGTTTGATTCATTTATATATTTTTTAATTTTTTTTTGTAATTACAATTGTAGTAATTATTATTCCATGTAATTATTAAAACTAAAAAAAACTTTTATTAGAATTATTTGGGATTCAACATAGAAGATGAGACATTGTTTGTGAGGAAATATATAGATGTCATGTCATCTGGCTGGTGCTACAGAGAACAACTTGACATTTTTGGTTAAAATCTTAGATCTAAATATCTATCGTTCAGTCATCATGCTTTTTTTTGTTCATCGTTAGGTTCATAATGATTATTTTACTTTATTCAACTTTTGGGCACATGATTTTGTTAGTAATCAAGTGCCACTAATTATTATATTTTCGGTTTGGATCAATAACCTTTTTCTGGGTTTCATACGATTATTTCATGACTCTCAAATAATGGTACGTTGAATTTACACTAGTCGAAATACATAATATTTTCATTTATTTTTGGATGATTTTTGTAATATGTATGGATACATGGCGCAGTGTTAGTTACTATATCTTTAGCACTTATAATTACAATATACAATTATATTACAATATAAGATGTGGATATACATATATTTTATAATACAATCAAGTTCTATTAGTGGTTTAATTTAAAAAAAAATTCATTTATTTTGGTGCGGATGGCTTAGGCCTTACATTTCTTTCATTCTTGCTTTTAATAGGACACGTTATGAGCATTGTTTCTATCTACTGTTGTCTGAAAATGATCAAACTATTAACGACCAAAGCAAAACAAAAAAATATAAACTCTCGCATAGAATGGGATGTGGTCTTGTCTTGTGAAGGGGTTTTCCGTGACAAGACTCAAGTTTGAAATCCTTCATTTTACTTCTCTCTTTTTTTTAGAAGGTGTAGGAAAAAATAGAAAAAAAATATATATTTTTTAATTATGGTATATAAATAAGTGAAGATAATTTTTTTTAAAAATATATAAAATATAAATAATATTATATAAAAATTAATGTAAATTAATTTTTGTAATTATATTATAAATATTAATGGTAAACCTCGTATAATATAAATTATAATAAGAACATTATTATAATGTAATTTAAAAAAAAAAAAAAGTTGTTACCGGCCCCCGCACTCAAATGTAAGTGAAAATCGTTTAGTAGTTACTACTTACTTATATGCTTCCGCTTCCCTTTCACTGTCTATTGGACCCGGAAGAGCAGACTGGGAACAAAAACAACTGTTAGGGCTTTATATAGGGTTTTACATCACTCCACACGCTCAACTCGTCCCCATTTCCCGCCCAATTTGTCCCCAAATTGTCATGCTCTATGCTTTCTCTGAATCCCAGGGTTTCAACATAGTGGGAAAGAACCAGAAAATCCACAAATGGTGTCAACAAAGCAACTTCTCACCACAATCGAATCCGCACTCCTCGGTCCTTCGCCTCCGTCGCCAGCTCAACGAATCGAGCTGATTCACGCCATTCACAACTCTCTTTCGTCTTTTAAGTCCCTCCTCTCATATCTGGTATACTTTCTTTTCTTTTCTTTTGCTTCCCTGCAACTCACAAAAAAAAAAAGAAAATGTTAGTTTAATATTTTTTATTTTTGTTTTACCTTTTTAGCCTCCGAAACCGTCTGACAGAGCACAAGTGCAGTCGAGAGAAGTTAGGCTTCCGGATTCACCGCCTATTTCGCTCGATGATCAGGATGTTCAGATTGTAAGCTTTGTTACCGTGTTCAATTTTTTGACTGATATGTCCCTTTCATATTATAATGCCATTGTTTAACCTAGCACACATTGTCTCGCATTGGATCAACTGTTTGGAGAAATAGTTGCTTCTTGATCGAAAGAGATTCTTTGGGATGTCTCCTTACTATGTTGTTATTAATGGATTCGCAATAGCTGAACTGTTTGTGTATTTTTAATTGCCATTTTTTTGTTTCAAAATAGCTTATCAATTGGTGTTAAATTCTTCATCATTGAGATAGCATTAAGATTGTGGAGTCCTTCATATATTTTACATTAGAAGGCGCAAATGTTGAAATGGAGTGCTTGCACTCTCGTCTATTGTGGGAATTCATTGCCAACCACATTGTCAAAGGAAAAAGAAAATCCACTTTGGAATTATAAACTTTCTTTCATTAGCTTCATTGGTATATATTATTTCAGTTCCTAAATGATTTTTTTTTTTTTTAAATTCAAAAGCTTTTTGTTGGAAACATCTAAAGGATTTGTTTGACACAAAAAAACATTTTTGATTATTTGATAAAGGTTTTAATGATTAATCAAATCTAATAAATGAAGATAACATATGCATATCCAATTCATAGTATAAAGGATGAGAACATAAATGCAGAATATGGAGAAACTTAGTAGTGAGAACTGAAAATTTTATTCATTGATTGAAAGAAGACTAACAATTATATATAAAAAGTATTAAGTGTATAACATTACTGAACAACAGTAGGAAAACAAAAACCTGGAAGATTCAAATGTAGAAAAATGTAAAAAGAATTTAAAAGGAGCATTTTTTGGATACATGGGTCTTTTGCTTTTACTCCCTGTGTTTGAAAATTATTCATTCTCACACAATTTCAAGCTGATCTCTATTCTTAATATTGCACTTGGTCCCTGAATCCACTGCAATCTGCTCTTAATTCTTTAGACATTTAATGGTTCTTATGGTCGTTGCACTTATGATTTGACTTTATGGTTGTGTGTCTTCAGTTTGATGTTCATTCAGGTCTAGTTTCATTGAACTGTTTGATTAATTAGTAAATGTAAACATTTTTCTTCTGGAACTAATAGTGTTTTGAAAGTTTTTTGCTTTTGCTTGTGTAGATATCACTATTTTTTAAGTTCTGTTTTATACCATATTCATGAAAGTTTATTCTCTAGTTCACCCCCTTTATTGCATTTGAATTGATTTTGTTATTCTGGATTATATGCGTATGGTGCTTGACTTAGTGTTGAATCTCGAGGGAACCATGCTTTGCAGACTTTACAGTATTTGATTCAATTTCCTATGTTATCTTTATTACTGTTTTTATTTTGATTTTTTGGTTTTTTTTTTTAAAATTATTATAGGCATTGAAATTGAGTGATGACCTCCATCTCAATGAAGTAGACTGCGTTCGTTTGCTTGTTTCTGCCAATCAAGAGGTATGATCTATTTGCTACTCATATTTTTCTGTGACTTATACAGCTTATTATCATATTTTAACTGAATTTATGTTTTTAAATTTTCTTCTATTTCTAGTGCGGTCTGATGGGCCGAGATCCTATAGAAATCTTACGTCTTGCATCTGGACTCTGGTACACTGAGAGACGAGATCTAATAACAGCTCTTTATATACTATTCAGAGTAGGTTCCTTTCTGTAACCCTGTCAACCATCCTTGTCCAATACAGTTTTAGTTGGCCTTTTATCAATCTCTGCCAAGAATTGTTACTATGATACTTTTGTAGGCTGTTGTGCTTGATCAGGGACTTGAAGAAGATATTGTGGTTGACATTCAGAAGTATTTGGAAGATCTTGTTAACACAGGGCTTAGGCAGCGGCTGATTTCCCTTATGAAGGTTTGAACCAATTTGATGTTCCCTTTTACGTTATGCCTTGTAAATGTGAAGAATTTCTGAGTGGTTTATAGATCATTGTCTTGTACTGAGATTTTCTGGATGCAGTATTTCATGATTTTTGGAAACCCGGGGGGGGGGGGGTGCGGCTACTTAGTTGTACATGTCATTCGGGTAGTCCATTTCTGCTTTGCTTTCTTTAGTCCCTTCTAAAATTCCTTGAGCGAATCATCTTTGTTTGGCTGATGAAATAGGCTAATGGGTTTATAATATATATATATTTTTAAATTATTAGTGCAATGTCTACTTTTATATTCTTGGCAATGGAAAGTCTCAGCTTTTGTGTTGATTGATCGTTTCTATCATGGACTTGATTTTATACTTATTGTTTAAAATAGCTTTCTTTAATATACTCATAACCTTGTCAGTGTTGGATGGCAAAGTGTTCTTGGTATTAAAGTTATTTCAAAGTTGTTCATGGAGCAACTCTATTTGTCATGCTGTTCAGAGTTCATAGTCTTGGCTGGAAGTTTATAATATATTTTATTTTCACTTTGTTAAGGTTTGAATTTATGTGATAAATTTAAACTTCTGGTAGCAACTTGTTAACCTGTAAGCTACCATATTCTGATTTTTTGACATCTTTCAAGCTGCACTTCTAATTTTATAGATACATCTCCAAATCCTTGGAATACTATCCTCTTCTACCTCAGCATTAGAATCCAATGTTGATCATAGGAGTCCACTTGCAGCATTGTTTCATGCATTTCTTGGTGTGGTTCTTTGTTTCGTGAACCAAATACGAGAATTGGTCTCTGTTTAACATTAAATTTGTATCGATAGAAAGACTTACATATGAATCAAACTGTGGCTTCATGTATAAAATATTTTCATATCAAGGCATACGATCTTAAATTTTGTTCCAACAATGTTAAGAGAGTGGGTGTGGGAAATAAACATTCATTTACAATCTCCTATTATTTAATTTAATATTGTATTGAATTTAAAAAATCAAATTAGAATTTGACACAATTTTTTTTTTTGGTTTGGTTTTAGGAACTCAATCGAGAAGAACCTACTGGTTTGGGTGGTCCCCTCTGTGAGCGCTATGTTCTTGATTCTAGAGGAGCTCTTGTTGAGCGCAGAGCTGTGGTTTATAGGGAAAGACTAATACTTGGACACTGCCTTGTCCTCTCTGTTCTGGTTGTGCGGACAAGTAAGTGACAAAAACTTTTGATGGGTTTACATGTTCTATTGTGTTTGATGAAGGTTTGTGGTATGTTAGTTTGATGTCAGTGCCTCCAACTTATGTAATTACCTCTGAGTTCTAGTATTTCAGGGTTTTGGTAGGATCTTCTTAATCAAGAACTAATAATTTGTTACAGTATTTTTGAAATGTGATGACTTTCTACTCTCCTTTCTCACTCTAGAAGCTAAGTTACCAGGACAGGTGACAAATATTGCTGCCTCTCACCATGACATTAAGTTAGTTTTTCTAGCATTATGAATGGACTCAAGATGTTTTCAGCATTATGAATGGACTCATCTCTCTTACGGATGCTTTGTTGTTTCTGCTTGAAGGAGAATAATTTTATGGTATTATGCACTTACATTGTAAAATTTGCTTGTTGCAGGTCCAAAAGACGTAAAGGATGCCTTTTCTGCTTTAAAGGACAGCGCTGCAGAACTTAGTGAGAACAATGACACCTTGAAGCATCAGGCATGCCTTTTGTTTTTGTTGACTGTATGGATATGTACTGCTTGTTTGTTTGCAGTGCTGCATGTATCTTTACAAACATGGACTTGTGTTTTCAAACTTTTTTGCCTTGCCACTTAATCTTATATTTTTCCTTTCCTCCTCCAATGCAGATTACATTTAGCCTTCTCTTTTCTCTTGTCATTGCTTTCATATCAGATGCTCTGAGTACAGTACCTGATAAATCATCTGTTCTGTCCCGTGATGCTTCTTTTAGGAAGGAGTTTCATGAAATTGTAAGATTAACAATTATGGAAATTTTCCTAGCCATTCGTGGTAACCTTTCATATTTGATGATTTGCTAGTTGCTGATGATTTTCCTTGCTTTAGGTGATGGCCACAGGAAGTGATCCAATTGTGGAGGGCTTTGTTGGTGGCGTAAGGCTTGCTTGGGCTGTACACTTGATGCTGATACATGATGAGATTGCTGCAAGGGAAACAGTTTCAAGTTCTTCATCTAGTGAATTGAGTAATATACGCTCATGTCTGGAAACAATTTTCTCGAATAATGTTTTCCAGTTTTTACTTGATAAAGTTCTACGAACTGCTGCCTACCAGGTCTGTTTTCGTCATCTAATTATTTTTGTTAAAAAAAATTCATTTCTTAATAAGGCACCTTCAAGACAATTGTTTTCTTTATAGTTCAACAACTTGAAAATTACTCAAGTGCTTTCTTAATATTGCAACTATGGTTATTTGCTCCATTTGACTGTGAAATGTATCCTTTAAAAGTCATTTGCATGTTTGTGCTGGGTCATTGACTCTATGCCGGATGTTTTGGAAAGTTCATATATCATACTGTTGAAACTATTTTATTTTGCACTGCTGGTGCGTTCTTGATCCCGTGTCTTTGGGTTATCTTACTAAATTTCTTCTCTAGTAAATTTTCTGGTAACAATTTTTTTTTCCCACATTCATGCCATTTATTGTTCCCATCTTCTAATGTTGTTTGGTCTGGTAGCACTTTTGTTTATTTCTCCTCCCTTTTAAGCAAATTGTGCACTCTAGGTCATACACATTGAGATTTAGTTTCTCAATATGGGATAATGGTCATTTTTTGGTTTCTTGTCTATCATGTGGTGGACATGTTGATACTTGTAATAGTTGATTAGCCACTGGAATAGTTTAAAAGCTGTTGTCTATTTTTAATGTCTACAGAACGATGACGAGGATATGGTCTACATGAATAATGCTTACTTGCACAAGCTGATTACTTGCTTCCTATCTCACCAACTTGCTAGGGACAAGGTCAGCTGAATTCTTCTGGTTCCTACTCTATTGTAAATTGACACTTTAGATGGTATTATTTGGAGGACAACTAAAATGTCTATCAAATGAATATGCCACTAAATTATCTAAGATATCTGTCAATTTTTTATTGCTTTTTTTGGTAGTTCCTTTCTAATACTATTAGTATCCCTTTTGTAGCATTTGGAATTCATGTCTACAAATTCAAAGATGATTTAGTTTCTGTGACAAAAAACAGGAACTTGCTGTCTCTGTGACCTGGTGTCAGCTAATTTTAATACATTAACGCTTCATGCATGGAACCCAGATCTTCTTCTGCTCTTCTGCGTGTGTTGGTCTTGAAGAGATTTATCTTGAATTATGATTGTTATTACTTTGATAAAGCTTTTTGATTCTATTTTATAGGTCAAAGAATCAAAGGATAAAGCCATGAGTGTGCTTAATTCATATCGTATAGCTGGATCACATGATTTTGTGCATGATAGCAACTTGCCTTCTCAACAGGATACTGAAATAGGCCCTTTGCCTTTTGTCTCTCTCTTGGAATTTGTCAGTGAAATTTATCAGGTTTGTTTTACAATAAATGTGGCACTGAAAGAATTTCAAACTAAAGAATGTAGTCTTGTTTCTTCTTAGTTTAGTATATTAGCAATCTAAGTAAATGTTGAAAGAATTTAAGTTTTAGACTGTTGTTTGAACAAAAACACTTCGCTGTTTGGACTAAGCCTACAACACTGATTTGTCAATTTTCCAAAACTTTGTGTACAATTTTTAAATTTCTCTTCATTCACACTTGTTGGTTATGTGACGCTTAAATAAGCTCCTCTATTGTAAATTCGGAAACTTTTTCTTTAGACTTAAGTTTTCATTTGATTTGTAACTGGTATTAATTGCATCAAAATATCCTGAGTCTCTTCTATATCAATAACTTTCTGCTGTAACAATTAATTAATTAATTAATTTTTTTTTTTTAAATTTCATGCTATCTTGCTACATCATTTGCTTATTTTGTTATGATGATACTGTAATTGAAACAAATTTCAGAAGGAACCAGAGCTATTGTCTGGCAATGATGTCCTGTGGACATTTGTGGTTTTTGCGGGAGAGGATCATACAAATTTTCAAACACTTGTGGCCTTCTTGAAAATGCTGAGTACCTTGGTAGGAGAATATTGTAATTAAATATGTGAGACATGCCTATTTACCCTCTGTTTTGATGTCTTATACTCAATTCCTTGATATGATGTTCTTTTCAGGCTTCTAGTCAAGAAGGTGCTTCAAAGGTTTATGAGTTGCTCCAGGGTAAAGCATTCCGCTCCATTGGGTGGAGAACATTGTTTGATTGCTTATCAATTTATGATGAAAAGTTCAAACAATCTCTTCAAACTGGTGGGGCCCTTTTACCAGATTTTCAAGAGGGGGATGCAAAAGCACTTGTTGCATATTTGAATGTCCTTCAGAAGGTTTGACATCTTTCCCTGCACAGCTGCTCAATTTATCATCCCTTTTAGGATTATTTTTTCTATCAATATTTTTCTGTATGCCGATGTTTATATATAGCTGATTGCTTTTTTGGTGGCTGGTTCATCTGTTTCATGTTGTTTAATTACTATTGCATTCAAATTTTAGGGTTGTCAGGATAACTGAGCTGATGAGTATCCATTAACTCATTTTGCTGTTCTAGTAAATATCTTCTCTGCACAAACAGAAACACTTTGTGGTTGTGCGCCATTTCTTCCTGCTTGCCCTTTTCAAAAAGACCCCCCCCTCCCCCCAACAAAAAAAAATCTCCGCTTTTTTTTCCAAAACACTCAAGGAAACAACTAGAGTTTCTGCAATGTCCAGTGGGACCTTTCTTTCCAAACTTTAGGTTGTATGGCTATTTTTTTTTCCCTCTTTCCCCCATCTCGTTTCTGAATGTACCAATGCATCACCTTGATCTTGTTTCTTTAATTGAAAGGAATACTTTGTTTTTCTGGTGTGTGCTGCAGGTTATGGAAAATGGAAATTCTATTGAAAGGAAGAACTGGTTTCCTGACATTGAACCATTATTCAAGCTCCTTAGTTACGAAAATGTGCCTCCTTATCTGAAGGTCAATAGCTGTGATTAATGCTGAGAATATTCTAGTATAGCATTTGCAGATTAGAAGCTTCCACTAAAATATTATGCATTCCATTTAAAATCAAATATACTACATGCTTTCTCAGGGTGCCTTGCGGAATGCAATTGCTGCCTTCATTCATGTTTCCCTGGTCATGAAGGATAACATTTGGCGTTTGCTTGAGCAGTATGATCTACCTGTAGTTGTTGGGACTCATGTTGGGAATACTGCACAACCAATTGCAGGGCAGGTTAGTTTCTTGTGCAATGTAAAAATTTGGTATTTGGTTGATGAAGGGTACTTGGAAGGCATCAGCTTAAGGCATAGTATTTATTTCTCTTGCTTATTGCTTAAATGTCTTTGCTTGGTTTTTATTTGATATTGTGGCATTATAATTACTTATGCCAAAACATGATGAATTTCTAGATTCAAAAACATTAATACACAAAAAGGAAGGATTACAGGTTGTACACCAAGATAGAAGACGAAACTGCTACATCCCATTATATAGGTCCATAAAACCTCTACGTGTGCCTCTTAGCTTTATCAAGGGAACGGGTAAAAGCGGGTGGGGGTTGGGGGAAGTGTTCAAATGTATACATTGTAGAAGCGCAGAAAATATTTTCAAGTCATGTTCTAGAAGAGTTAGCGATTTAAATAACTCGTACTACTAACTGTCAAGAACTTGCACATACTATAATATACTAATCAGTCAAAGCTAGATAAATATGAACACTTCAAACCACCATTAAACCAAGCAACAAGCCAGATGTGAAAAATATTACCATCTTCCTTATATAAATGGCTATTGATGGGAGAAACCGGAGTTTGATTCACATAGAAATTTGGACAAATGGATGTACTCCTTGTACATATGGTTTTGGGATGCACATCTTTCTCTCTCTGTTTATGAGTTTTTCTTGTCTTTTTGTGATGCCATTGTTTTTCATAAGATGAAGTATATTTTTTACGAACCACAGGACGTGATATTGGTCCACCGGTTCTTTAATCTTTATACCACCAGATGAAATGGACCAAATGAATGTTACTTGATAAAAAAATATGAATTCATGGTTAATGTTACTTGATGTAGTATTACATTATTGATTCATACACACCCTCCCTTTGCCTGTCCAAGATTGTCTTTTTACTTTTTGCAACTATGCTGCCTTTTTTTGCTAACAAAATTCATCGTAGTTTACTTTTCACTTCTGTTTATTCTTTTTGCACCAATTTAATGGTTGTCCAATTGCTGATTATTATTATGTCTCATGTGATGCATATACTTTTTATAATTTAATTTATCAATGTTTATTGGTGCACGTTAAAGATGTTTGCTTTTCATAGTTTCTACTTTCAGTTATATAGGACGACAAATATTGCATGAATTTTGTTAACAAACATTCATTATTGTCTTACGTGATGCATATACTTTTTATAATGTAATTTATCGATGTTTATAGGTGCACATTAAAGATGTTTGCTTTTCATAGATTCATCTTTTTCCTTCATTCATCTAAGCTGGCAGAGTGTTTTGAGATAGGTGTCTAGGCTGGTCTAGTATTGTAGAGGGGTGATTGGTATATTTTGTATAGCACGGAAAAGTTTTCATTATTTTTTCTTTCTCAGAAAGTTAATGGTGATTTGTACAATTCATCATCATTAACACAATTTATAGTTTCTTATAAAAATAAAATAAAATAAAATAAATAAAATACATGACTTTTCTCATTATATATATACTGCTGAATTTGATCTGTGGTAATGCCCATAAATCTTGTTATGGCATTTTTTGTTAACTAAATTAAGAGGTGGTATGAGAAAACGGTCTAGGAAATGTATGGATATCAAGTTGTTAACTGTGCTGCGTTCAGGCAAGCCTTCCAAAATGCTTGGACTATCACCATTAATTATTACAGGAAATAGTGCTTGTCTTATTTGTAATTTGTATGAGCTTATGTCATATGGTGTCATTGACAGGTTTACGATATGCAATTTGAACTGAATGAAATAGAAGCGAGGAGGGAGCAATACCCTTCGACAATATCTTTCCTTAACCTCTTAAATGCTCTAATTGCTGAAGAAACAGACGTAAGCGACAGAGGGCGTAGGTATTGGATTTGGTGTCCTATTCTTTTCTGGGTATTAGGATGTCTCCTCCTCCTTAGTAACTTTAAAATTAAGGGTCTTTTTTTGCAGATTTGTTGGCATCTTTAGGTTCGTATATGATCATGTGTTTGGGCCTTTCCCTCAAAGAGCCTATGCAGACCCTTGTGAGAAATGGCAATTGGTTGTTGCTTGTCTCAAGCATTTTCATATGTGAGCATTTCCCATAGTTTATTCTGGAAGCTTTTCCCTGTGATTTTGAGCTTCTACATATTTTACTTGCGAGTTATTTTTATTTTGTTAGACATTTAGGTTGGCTATCTAATCAACTTGTCTTTATCTTTCTTCAATTGCAATCATATGCTTGTTTTTTATGCCTTTTCTACCTCTCTATCTGTTAGAATTCTCCCACACAAAAATATGTGAATAAATATTAGGCCAGTTCTGTAGAGGCAGTGAGTTTATTGAATTCTGAACTATGACTATATTTGGTTTGATATTTATGTTTGATATCATTTACTCTGCAGGATATTGAACATGTATGACATTCAAGAAGAAGATATTGACAATGCTGTGGAACAATCATCAACACTTACTCAATCATCTCCAATTCAGATGCAGCTCCCTGTACTGGAGTTGCTAAAAGTACGTGCATATTGTTTTGAAGGTTTCTTCTTCTTTCACACCATCAATATAAGCCAGTTTTCATACATATATGTGTTTGTGTATGAAAAAAGACTTAGAAATAAACAGTTATGCAGAGAACATTAAACACAAAGCTTGGAGCAAAGCACATGCATATTACCAGTCACTAATGTTTACGGCTTGATGTTAACATTAGTGACTAGTAACATGCATGGATATCAAACAGTTATGCCATTTCTACCTCTCTATCTGATTTCATTGTTTAATATAGTCTATATTATTTCTACAATTATTTTTTCTGTGCTAAAGATACTTATTACTTGTACTACAACTTTGGTACAATCTTTGGATATAAAACTCAGATTAGTTGAGAAGGCGCTTGTGGGGTTGCTCCCACAGGGTCTGGGTTTGATTTCTTGGAGCCTCCTACCTAGTAGGTAGATACAAGTTTCTTGTTTGTGTTTAGGGGATTTTTGAGGTATCAAAATAAAGAAAAAATGGTTATGAATTTGTGTCATTCCAATTGGGCTTGACAATATGCTTTATCTCCTTGGACTTATTTTCTCTTTATAGCAAATAGATGCTTTGGCTGATTGCCTTCCATAATATTGTTGTTTATCTAGTTTATTTACTAGCGGAGCTGCATTGTCAACTCGAGGTTGTGCTAGTAATTGAGCTCATCTTCTTGCTGTATTTGATATTATGCTTTTCAGGATTTCATGAGTGGCAAGGCTGTTTTCCGAAATATTATGGGGATACTTCAGCCTGGAGTTGATTCAATCATTACTGAACGGAATAATCAAATATATGGGCCACTTTTAGAAAAGGCTGTGCAACTGTCTTTGGAAATTGTAATCCTTGTCTTTGAAAAGGATTTACTTCTGTCTGATTTCTGGCGTCCTTTATACCAGGTAATTACTTCGATGTTGGATGTTTGCTTTTTCTCAAAAGGGAAAAAAAAAAGTTGGATCTTTGCTGAACATTTTAGCTAGGTGGAACAAATGTCAATCTTCAAATTCATGAATGGTGAAGTATCATATAGTTCCTGAGAAGTTATCTTCTCATGACTATGCCTTAGTCATGTGAAAAAAACTTCAGTGAGGTTTTCATTTCTTGCTCATTTTCTGTGTAGCCCGTGGATGTTATACTATCTCAAGATCATAATCAAATTGTAGCTCTATTGGAGTATGTAAGATATGATTTTCTTCCACAAATACAGCAGTGTTCTATCAAAATCATGAGTATTTTAAGGTATTCCCAGTGTGTCAAATTTCTTTTATTTATTTTATTGGTCTAATTTATGATTGACTGATTTAATATTGTTTTCATACTACTTTGGGACGACAGTTCTCGCATGGTTGGGCTTGTACAGTTACTCCTAAAGTACAATGCTGCAAGTAGTTTGGTGGAGGATTATGCAGCTTGCCTTGAGTTGCGGTCAGAAGAAAGTCAAATTATAGAGAAAAGTGGGGATGATCCTGGGGTTCTCATAATGCAGGTTTGTCTCATATCCTTACTTTAAGATGTAAAGAATGTTTTCAACAATCATCTATGATGTTTACATATACTATATACTCTCTTATATGTTTTGGCAGCTTCTAATTGATAATATTAGTCGGCCTGCTCCAAATATCACACATTTACTGCTTAAATTTGATCTTGATACGCCTATTGAACGGACAGTTTTACAGCCAAAGTTTCATTACAGGTTAGCTGTTTATATGTTGCCTCTGTTGACTTTTATTATCTCTACGTTTTCATGTTTGATTGTGCATTTATTATGTCATTTTCAGTTGCTTGAAGATTATCCTTGAAATCTTGGAGAAGGTTTCAAAGCCAGATGTAAATGCATTGCTTCACGAATTTGGTTTTCAGGTGAGGTGCCATCTGATCACTTTTCTTATATCCTTTTACTAAACATTAAACGTTAAATGTATCTATCCTTTCCCCCTTCTTTTTTACTTGTTCTTAGGGGTCTCTTTATCATTTTCCGTTGAGAATTTGACTATTTGCTTTGCACAGCTACTTTATGAGTTGTGCTTGGATCCGTTAACGTGTGGTCCTACCATGGATCTCTTGAGCAATAAAAAGTATCAATTCTTTGTTAAGGTACAACATGCACATGTTTTGATGATTTAAAAGCCGTTTAGTAATACTCATAGATTCTTACCAATATATATATATCTGCTAATACTGTAGTTTTTTTGTTGTTTCCTTTGTTTTTTTTATCATTATTATGACAGCACCTTGATGCTATCGGTGTAGCACCACTCCCTAAACGAAATAGCAACCAGGCACTCCGCATCAGTTCCCTCCATCAGGTACTTTTATGCAATATTCCAATTTTAATGATTTTCCTCATGTATTATTCCTAATGTTTGTTCTGATCATACAATTTCTATGCTTACAGTTTCTGGTAAGAAATTACAGGGGCTATATGTAACTTTTCTTATTTGTCATAGGAGTTGTATGTTTTCTTTAAAAAAAAGGGCAGTCACATTGATCATAATTGAACCAACCTTTTGTATTGTTATTAATTGGTGATGAGTGAAGCCCTTGAAACACACTGAAAATATATTGTTTCTTATACCTTCTTTCCCTCCTTTCCCCTCCCCTTGCAAATCGAAACAAAAGAGTGATTTCATTGAGACCTGATGATGCTGTTATATTCTAGATTTTAGGAAAAACTTTCCCCTATTTTCGTAATTCCTTGGCAATACCAGCACGTGTGCATGCAATCTCATGAATTCGCGATGCGTGCTACAAAATGTCTGATTCAGGAATCAAGTGTTGGTATCCAGGGGTGCTTGCTAATTGTTGCTACGTAAACCAATTTTCATTCATGTTATCTCTTATCTCCCCCAGAGAGCATGGCTATTGAAGCTTTTAGCTATTGAATTGCATGCGGGTTATGGGAGTAGTTCCACTCACCAAGAGGCATGTCAGACCATCCTTGCTCATCTTTTTGGGCGGGATCATATTGAAGATACTGATCGCACTCTCTCTCTCCCTTTCATGGTTCAAAATATCACAGAACATGCTGGAACCAGAACTATCAGCAAGAGTAAGGTATTGTTAGTTACTTTCATATTTGTCATGTTCTATTGCCACCCCTTTCTCTTGTAAAAATCTTATATGCATATTGCGTTTGCGTGCATTGTTTAGTTCTCGGAACATATTCGTTGTGGTAGTGTTTTATTATTGATATTTAGAACAAGCTATCTATCAGGTGAGGAGACAATCTAGTTTTGAGTTGCTAAAAGGCCTTAAGACAATGCTCTTGGGTGGATTTCCCAGGTCCCATAGCCTACTTCAACATAGGAAAATTTCTTAAAACACTTGATATTCTTGAAAAGGTTAAGGACCTTAAACACAAAACTTGGGATCGAAGAACAAGGTATATACGAGGGGATGGCTTCTTTTGGAACATGTGTTGATGATACAAATCACATGCATGTTATTAGTCATTAAACACAAAGCTTGGAACAAAGCACATGCATGTTATTAGTAATTAATATTGCTTTTCTGTAGAAATCGTTCTACACTAGGAACTTGTTTATTTAGACCTTCAGTATTGATGTTCCTCTCTCCCTCACCCACACACATCCTCCATAGCAATTCAAATGCTGTTCGACTGATACCTCCATAAGATATTTTGTCGATCCAATTTTCTAAACTATCTAATGGAATGTGGACTTGAACCTAAGACTGTATTATGCTTTATGAATTCTTTTATGTTTTATAGCTGGTAGAATGAGTATTGTGTGTATATCATTTGCCTTGATAACGTACTTGTGGAAAGTTAAGTGAGACCTGGTTTCTTATTTTTATTTCTGTTTCTTTAAATTTGACTCTCTATTTTGGGATATATGTAGGTGTTAGAGTTGCTAGAAGTTGTCCAATTTAGATCTCCAGATACTGCTATGAAGCTTTCTCAGATTGTTTCTAATATGAAATATGACTTGCTGGTAAGTTTCTAGCCACTAAATTGGATCCTTTTTTGTCCTCCAGAAATGCCATATTCTCATTAAAATTGTGTTATAGGCTGAGGAGATACTTGGGAATCCAACTACTTCTGGAAAGGGTGGTATCTACTATTATTCAGAGCGAGGCGACCGTTTGATTGACCTCTCTTCATTCAGTGACAAACTGTGGAAGGTTTTTCTCACTAACTTTAGAGTTCTTTAATCAGGATTTGTTATTTTACTATTATTGTTAATGTTCTCTTCTTGAAACTATGGAAGGAGGATGCCATTGCTGATTTTATTTTGTTATTCCAGAAATTCAATATTGTTTATCCCCAGTTGAGTAACTTTGGCAGTGAAGCTGAGCTAAATGATGTTAAAGAGGCAATTCAACAGTTACTAAGATGGGGATGGAAGTACAATAAGAACCTCGAAGAACAAGCTGCCCAACTTCATATGTTAACAGGATGGTCACAGGTTGTTGAGGTACATATCTTTCTTTGTTCTAGATTTTAAAATTTTATGGGAAAAATCTTTGTATTGCCCTTCTTAGAGATGGTTGAAAGAAATTTTTAGTAAGCTTTCTCTAACTTTGTGCTTTTCCCCACAAATTGCTTTTATAGGTCTCTGTATCGAGGCGGATTTCTGCTCTTGGAAATCGATCTGAGATACTATATCAGTGAGCCCCTATCACTATTAGTACTTTTCTCCTCCTTTTGTAGACTTTATGTAACTTTTTTATGGTATTGACAGAATTCTTGATGCATGCCTTGGTGCTTCCGCTTCTCCAGACTGTTCATTGAGGATGGCATTTATATTGTGCCAGGTATTGTTGATCCATCTGCATTTAAGTCATTCCTGCAGATTGTCCTTTCTTGTTGTCTATTTTGATTAACTTTGTTTAACTTTCAACAATGCTAGGTTGCACTTACATGCATGGCTAAGCTACGAGATGAAAAATTTTTATGCCCTGGTGGTTTAAATTCTGATAGTGTCACATTTCTTGATGTTATAATGGTGAAACAATTGTCAAATGGTGCTTGTCACTCGCTATTGTTTAAGCTTATAATGGCAATCCTGAGAAACGAATCATCAGAAGCCTTAAGGAGACGGTATGGTTCTTTTAGGAGCTCTGGTCTCTGCTTGTTGTAGTCTATTGTTGGAACCTGACCTTGATCTATCATTCTTTGTTCAGCCAATACGCCTTGCTACTGAGCTATTTTCAGTATTGTCAACATATGCTTGCTCCAGATGTTCCGACAACAGTTTTGCAATATTTGTTACTTGATGAACAAGATGGTGAAGATCTGGATCTCCAGAAGGCACGTAGTTTCTATATTGTATGGGAAGTCATTTCTTTTTCCTTGCTATTTTCTTTGATGAAAGAAAGATTTAATCAAGAAATATCGTGTTATATTTTCTTCCAGATTGATAAAGAACAAGCCGAACTAATGCATGCCAATTTCTCTACACTGAGGAAAGAGGCTCAAGCCATCTTGGATTTGGTGGGTATCAACTTTGACTCACAGCAATGTTTTATCATCAGTAAGAAGATTAAATGGATTTTAATGGATAATGAAGTTCTAATTAGGTCAGGGTTCATAGGTGGGACGGGGTATGAGCTATCATTAGTTGGACTCATTCCCTGCTATTAATTTTTATTTTCCTGGTACTTTAAGATGTGCCGCTCTTGTCCATTGGGGAGTTCACAATATTCACCTGCACTTTATGGTCGCTCTGTTGTTCATTCTCTTATAATCAAACAAGTTCTTGTGCGACTATAAAAGTCAAACAGATTCATTCATGTCCCTAAATATTTCGATGCTCATATCCATGTCCTCAAGTTTACACTATAAGATAATTTAATATTTCTCTGAGTTGAATTCACTACTTTTATGAGACTGAGCAAATGAAAATCAAGAAGATGAGTTGATTTGAGTCTAGTTATCGATAGCTTTATTCTTATATCCTTTTATTCTTTTTGGTCCATTGATGGCTTAATTGTTTCTAACGATTTATTTTTTTATTTTCTTTGTGATTCTTTTTAAAATATTATTATTAACTTAAATTCTAATTTTTTCTGCTTCACTGTTGATTTAGTTATTTATCTTTTATTTTCTGTTAAAGATGTTTTCTCATTTTTCAGGTTCTCACGTGGTACAACTTTGATCTTTATGCGGTTCGATAACTGTTTTTCTTTTCTCCTTTCTGTTTCACATAATCGTTGTTTAATTTCAATGTTTCAGGTCATAAAAGATGCAACCCAAGGCAGTGAACCCGGGAAAACACTATCACTCTATGTTCTGGATGCATTGATTTGTATTGATCATGAGAAATATTTCTTAAATCAACTTCAAAGTAGAGGGTTTTTGAGATCCTGCTTAATGAACGTCAGCAATGTTTCCTACCAGGTGTCTATTTTCTCTGTATTGCATCATATCATGCTTTTACACAAGTAACATGTAAATTTAGATTGCATAACACTAGAGATCACAAATGTTTGTCGTAAACGTAATGAGATATCTTCTTGGAAGATTATATTGCTAATCATTACACAGTATGAATGTTTTCCAGTTAAAAAAAAAATGATGAATTTTTTTAGAGATCACAAATGTTAGTGATGAATTTTTTTTTTTTTTTATTTGCTTGAGACATTCTCAATTCTGAATATGGTTTCACAGTGTGTATATGATCCTGCTAACCACCTGATCCTTATGCATGAAAAGTAAAAATAAAAATTGCTTATTCAGGCCCCACAGGAGTTTTTTTCCTGGGGTGTTTTGCTTGACCACTACTATTTGTGTATATGTCAGAGATCTAATTTAAAATGAATTTATGATTTAGGATGGCAAACGCTCTCTAGATACATTGCAACGAGCATGTACACTTGAGGCTGAACTTGCATTGCTACTAAGAATCAG
This sequence comes from Citrus x clementina, assembly GCF_000493195.1. Lineage (NCBI taxonomy): Eukaryota > Viridiplantae > Streptophyta > Magnoliopsida > Sapindales > Rutaceae > Citrus > Citrus x clementina. The sequence goes on along the minus strand of NW_006263303.1, from coordinate 4,551,079 downwards.
TCACAAGTATGGAAAATCTGGGGCCCAAGTTCTATTTTCCATGGGTTCTCTGGAGCACATTGCTTCATGCAAGGCAGTGGGTTTGCAGGTGATACTTCTAGACTTATGCTCTTTAGTACTATTTTTCTTGCCCTTTGATTTCTCAGAAATTGAAGTTAACTGCAGGGAAGTTTAAGACGGGTTGCTACAAAGCCTAGAAGAGCATTGGGTGGGGACATTGACCGTCAACGAATGATCGTAACTCCTATGTTGAGATTGGTGTTTTCTCTGACATCATTAGTTGATACATCTGACTTTTTTGAGGTTAGCCTTCTTATTCTTAGATCATGTTTCAACTTTCCTGTTAACATACGGAAACAGCAACTTCTCCAACGACAGGCGTATAAGAGAGTCAGTGGTTTCCCAATTCTTCTTAGCTGATCGCATGTGTAATTAGCAT
>NW_006263303.1:4501487-4549771 GCF_000493195.1 Citrus x clementina | reverse complement strand
ATGGTGATGAGTGTTCCGGCTGTGTATAGCAAATCTATGAAATGTTTTTCCTTTTTGGAACTTAAGGCGTAATTCCATGGTATTTGTCATTATTCTTTATGAGACCCGTCAAGCCTAGTATGACTTCAAGCTTGTTTGATCACAAGCTTATCATCACTATAATTATATCCCAGTTTCATAAGATCGTAAATATTTGCCAAATGTGATATTTGTTCTTGGATGATAAAAGTTTTCAAGGAGAATAAAATTTGTTTGTTCCCTTGTTTTGGATTTGCTTATTGTTTGTTGCTGTCACTTTCCTTTCTTTCTCTACGATCCTGGTTTTCATTTTCTTTGCATGTTGTGTATGAGCTTTCTTTTATCTTTTTAATTTGGTTTGATAGGTAAAGAATAAAGTTGTTCGTGAAGTCATGGATTTTATCAAAGGACATCAATTGCTCGTCGATCAAGTTCTTCAGGAAAACATATCTGAAGCTGATGAATTGACGATGGAGCAGATTAATCTTGTTGTTGGTATACTTAGCAAGGTAACCGCATTTGCTACTAATGTGATCTGGATTTTATGGTTCAAAGGTGTGAAACATGATGCTTATTGTATCTACACTAAGTTAGCTTGATACTTTCAGTTGGTAAGTTATGTAATATTTTTGCATGACTACAAGTGGCTTTTGGATGTTCTGTGACCTAAATGATATGTAGTTCAAGCACTACGAAATTTACTGAGTGGCTCTTGATTCCCTCCCCCGCCCCCCCCTGCGTTAGAAATTTCTCTGCTACAACTTTTATCTGCTGGCTTTTCAAGCATTTTTTTAAAAATGTTTTTAATCTGCTTATATGAGCCAACATTTTTGTTTATAGGTTTGGCCTTATGAAGAAAGTGATGAGTATGGCTTTGTGCAAGGCCTTTTTGGTATGATGAGCTCTCTTTTCTCAAGTGACCTGGAGAATTTGACTTTTTCCCAATCAGCACGATCTCTTGAGGTATGCTCTTGTCCTTTTCAAGTGTAAGTAAACATCAATGCTGTATATTTACTTATGGTTTACTTTTCTTTTTGTGTAAATTTACAGAACCAGAGAAAGTCGGAGCTGAAAAAATTCCAGTTATGCTTTAGTTTGAGCTCCTATTTATATTTTATGGTCACAAAGAAATCTCTTAGGTTGCAGGTAGGTATATGAAGGTTGAGATGGTGAATCATTTATTTGAACTTGGAATTGTTAGGTTTAATTGTGCTTTAATCTATAAGTTAATTCTTCTTACCTGGCCTACCTACCTTGTTGTAGGTTTCAGGCAGTCTGGATGATTACAATACCAATTCAGGATTGCAGCAGCTCACATTGACTTCGCTTGGTTCTCTTCTTAATTCTGCGACTGCAGTTCTGGAAAGAGCGGCTGAAGAAAAATCCTTACTACTTAATAAGGTGTAATAGGATTGCAAAAAGAAGAAAATCCCTGTTTCACTGCTTATGTATTATACTGGGACCATTGGCACTAAAAATTGTGGCTTTTTGCAGATTCGGGACATTAATGAACTGTCAAGGCAGGAGGTGGATGAAGTTATCAACATGTGTGTTAGAGAAGATTATGTTTCATCATCCGACAACATACAGAAAAGGTATTCACTTGATTTTTTGCATTGATTTCCCAATATTTTTTTCTTGCTTTTACCTAAATGTACTAATTGATCCCCCCCCCCCCCCCCCCCAAAAAAAAAACCACAAAAAAAACACATGTTTACCGTTATTAGGCTTATTTCTTGATCATTTACTGTTATTTGATGTACTAATTGAATTTTTTCCTCCCCGACACGTGTTTACTCTTATTTTGAGTATTTGTTGGGAATAATCTACATTGTTTGAAGCCTGTGCATGGGTTGTAATTATTGCATAAAATTATTAAATTTAATTAAGTCTACTTCCCTGCAACCCCACTTCCCCCTCTTTCTTGTTTCGTCATCATGTCATTATTCAAGAAGTTTATTATAAGTCCCCCAAAGAAAGAAGACTATTCTGTAATGTGCCACTAGGTTCTAGTTTGTGCATTACACTGGATCGACTGTTTAAGTTTCTAGTCCATTGATTGATTAAGAGCTAGTTTTGGGATTGCTGCAGCTTATAAAATAATGTTTTTCTTTATTGAAGAGATAATCAGCTGTACACAAAAGCAGATAGGTGTTTGCCAAAATGTGTTGTCGAGTGTTTTCAGTTTCAAAAATCAAAGTGCATATATTTGGTAAATTTTATTATTATATTCTTGTGGTATTTGTATATCGAGTGTAAGTTATCCATCAGACATCTTTTTTATTTTTCTAACACTCCAATTTCAACAGTGAAAAAAAAAACTCCATAATTCATATAAAACATGGAAATTATGATATATAAGCTTTATGATTGATAAACTTGGGTTTATTGGGAAATATGATATAAATTTTCTTTTTTTCGTTAAAGTAATAAGGTTAAAAAAATAACTGTGAAAGTAATATTATTTGATAAACTGTTTCTAAAAACTAACCCTGCTTGCTTTTGAAAATTGTGTTCGATGTGGAGAAAGTTATGAAATACCTTTTGTCATAAGTTGTGAAATAAGCTGCCTTCTCAACTTTTTATTAGCAATCCCAAATGCAGCCTAAGTTCTTAGTCCACAACACTCCAAATGAAGTATAATTTTGTACTCTGCTTAGTTGCTACGTAGTTTCTTTGTCCTACGTTTGTACCTTCAATGAATGGTTTTTATTATTCTCAGAGTAATTCAAGTTACTTGATTCTGGTTCCAAAGGATTTTGCACTCCTGCAGTCTGCTCATCCAGTATTGCAATTATTTACTGTACTGTCTTAATGGTCTATATATGTTCAAATTCTGTTTATTGAGGCTTTGGAGCCAAGTATTTAGTCATTATGTTGTCACAACCATCATATTCTTTGTTCACTGGTGTTCGTATTATAGCTTCACTGCAGCAGATATGCTTGCTTGATTGCGAAAATTGTCCATCTGTGCTTTTCTATGAATGCTTAACTTTGTAATTAAATCTTATTGAACAACTGCTTGGTTTGCAGATATTTGCCTCATATTGACTTTGGTATCAATATAACCCAATTTGTTGGTTATTTTTCCCTCCCTCCACAGGAGATATGTAGCTATGGTGGAAATGTGCCAGGTTGCTGGCAATAGAGATCAGCTAATTACGTTATTACTTCTTCTTACGGAGCATGTGCTGAATGTGATTCTTATCCATTTTCAGGACAGGTATGCTTCCTCCTGAAAAGCTGTATCTCAACACTCTGGGGTGGGGTCTCCCTAATATATATGTTCATGGGTTTAAACTCTGACCTTTAACCTGGGAAGCTTTGGAATCCTCTTTATCTGAAGGGTTGATTGGTAAATGGTCTGTAGCTTGATGCTATATTGCTGCCAAAGTTAGCTTCTTAACATTTTTACTGTTTCCCTGTGGCAGTTCTATCGTATCAGCTAGCAGTGAAGCTATGAGAACGATAACATATGGTGCTAAGTCTGACTCAGGACAGGACATAAGTTTGTTGAGTGGAAAGTTAATTCCAATATTGGAACGGCTTGAGCTACTTGGTGAGGTATGCTGCTTTCCATACCTTCTTGTTTAAGCCTACTAGTCTGATCATTCCTAGTTCCAACTTCCAGCTCAATAATTAAACAACGTAATCATCCGGACATTCCAATTGGCCCCTCCGGGTGTAGCTCAGCGGGCCTTGAATATGCTTTGCGCTCGATATCACCCGAGTTCAAGTAATAATAGCGGGCGAGGGTTGATGTTTAGTGGTCCATATTTCTCATTCCCATCCAAACCTTAAAAAATAATTTAAAAGAAGAAAAAAAATTTCCAATTGGTGGTGATAGGATTATAGAAATTAGACGTACAGACTTGACTTTGTGTTTACAACGTATTTGTCATTGCCTACATTAGTGTTCTGTTTAGGAAAGTGACTCTGGAAAATCAATGGCACAGATAAAGATCCTTCAATTATTTCCGTTAGCAAAAGATTTATGCAAACATTGAGATTTTTGTACGGTGGCTCCAATTATTTGGAAAGACTGTTGGGTTTTAGTCAAAATTGCAATTTGATTATTTTTTAATTGTTGGTTTACTCAGGATAAGGTTGGCCGCGACCTTAAGGTGTTCCGCCGATTAGTTACTTCGCTTAAAGAAATGACGATACAGAAGTTGGCTCTATGAAATGTCTTGAGCGGTGAAAATAGATGGTCAGGTTACAGTTTGTTCATGTTTTTCCTAAAATGACGTCAGCACTGATGTGCCGGCCGTTTGTAAATTGTGATCCTTCATCTGTAATATGATCTGTATTCATCGTTTCCATGTTTATATAGGTTCGATTTGTTTTGTTGCCATGATTTTTTACGTTAGTTTTGCACTATGCGGATTCTTTATCTTGGTTTAGAAAGCCAATTGTTACGGAACAACTGAGGGAATGTGCCTCCGAAGTTTCCTCTTTAATTGGGAGTCCAAATGTGCTGTCATTCATTTATTTAGTTACCAGACATTGGAAAATAGATAAAGCAGGCTTGGCGTAGTTGAAATTAAGGACAATGAATTAATCAGCAAACATATTTTAGTTCATTAAAAAAAAATAATAACGATAATCATCTAGTACTAAATTTAACACAATTCAATTCAATCCCATCGTTCTAGAATTGCGCCAAATATGCCTATATATTCTTCGACTGAGTAAATTCAATCAAGGAAAAATGACCTAACTCCACCACCACCCAAAAGGCCAAGAACATATCACTCAAAAATAGGATTCAAATCCATCTATGTTCTTATTTGGTATTGAAACCATGTGGTTTAAAAGATGTGGACAAAGCAAAAAATTGTAGTTTTGAAATAAAAATTGATAGTGTGTGTAAGTTTTAGATAAAATCAGTTAATTTTTAATTCACATAAATAGATACATATACTAAATACTTTAATATCGTATCTTTTTAACTATCCAACTACAATATCAAATAGTTCCTGGCATGATTTAGTGGAGTTTATGTTTGATTTTTTAAAACTACCAACATATTTAAGTAAATAATATTGATAAATCAGATAGGTTAGAATATAAAATTTCTATATCAACTCAACTAATGAGGGCATGTCGAACTCATTAATTCTACCAAAATTTTTCTTTATCTTAAAATTTTGACATAAATTTTAGGATATTGATTTCAAATAACCTGATTAATATCAAAACTCCCTATATTTCTAAATGAACTTGAACACGCGGTAATAATTTGTAACAATGAGAATTAGCGTACCCTTTTATATGTTAGTTGTTACTTGTCTTATCATATAGTTATCACGTGGTAAATGGTATGAAGGGCAAATGTCTGCAACACAATTCTTCATAAAATACCAGAAAGGGAAAAAAAAAATTCCAGTCAAGTACTCGTGGTAGTGGAAGGGTTCGAGCCTTCATAAAAATTTTATGGGGGTTAATTTCAGTATTCTCTTATAATTGAGTGAAGACATCTCTCCCTTATGAAATATAAGTAGAATAGACACATTCCTCGAATATTAGAGAGAATTTAAAATATATAGGCAAGTGATTCAGTATATTAATGTATGGCGGTGGTCCTAATTATATAATATAATTATAAATATTAATTGTAATATATGATGTAACATCTCTGAATTAAAAAAAAAGGAAGTACTCGTGGTCGTGTCGAACTAAACTCTCACTCGAACGAAATTACTATAGTATCCTTTTACCAATTTCATGAGAACATAAGCGGACCCCCAAGCCGAAGTACCAATTTTTTCACATCATAGGTCCGGCAGTCCAGTCCCCAAGCGCAGAGAGTCACTGTAACACATTAACACTATTTCAGACTAAATTTTCCATCAGCTTTTCTCGGAAAATTTCAAGGTTATTTAACTTATTTTCCCTTTCCATGGCAAATGCCTGGAAGAGAGACACAAAACACCCAAAACTCACTCCCAAGATCCTCCTCTCACTCCTATTTCCCTGCCTCCTCCTCTTCTTCATCTTCTATTTCAACAGTCACTCATACAACCCAAACCCTAATCCTTATCTTTCTGTCACATCCAGTTTCCATTCCCCTTCCTTCCCTGCTTTCAATTGCCTAAAATGCCCCCAATCTCACCCCATAATTGCCAACGTGGTCGAAAATGTCAAATACCCATTTATATACTCTCTTTCGGATCTGGGAAACTTGCCCGACAAGCCACACAAAAACATTGTCAGGCTTCTAAAAGGGAAGCCCTTTAGGAAGCCCGATATATCGGTGACGATTCAGGAGATTTTGGAGAAAATGAAGAAGGAAGGTAAGAATGGGCTAGTTGTAGATGTCGGAGCTAATGTGGGCATGGCGAGTTTTGCAGCGGCTGTTATGGGATTTAGGGTTTTGAGTTTCGAGCCTGTTTTTGAGAACTTGCAACGGATTTGTGATGGGGTTTGGTTTAATAGAGTTGGGGATCTGGTTACTGTTTATGAGGCCGCTGTGTCTGATCGGATTGGGAATATTACATTTCATAAGGTAAATTGCAATATCTTATTTTTATATGTTGATTACATTTGTGCTGCTATGAGTTTTTTTTTCTTTTTCTTTTTCTGAGTGTTAAGAAGTTTATATGAAGTTTATTAAGTCTTGAATCTTGGAATTTATATAGTATCCTGAAGTTTGTGGTAGGTTATTGAAGTGCTATTTTAGCTTACTTGAACTATTGATCCAGCAGATGTATCTTCATGAGCAGCCATTTATGAAGTTTTGAGGGAAAATGTCATAAGTAGGAGATGATGTATCTGACGAGCTGTGTGGGGACTTTTTATATAGTTAAGATAAATTTGGATGAAGATCATGGTGCTCAAGCACCAGTAGTTTTTCTGCTTTTGATTTTAAGCTTGTATTCCTTTAGGATTTGCTGTAGGTGTTGCATGGAAGCATGGCATAGCTAGCTTCTGAATATAAAATTATAGCTATAAAGGGCGTTGGCTGGTTTTGTCCAATATAAATGTTCAGATGCTGAAATGATACAAAAGACCACCAGGTCTTATGAGTATTTATGAATTTTGTATAATTACTTTCGTGATCTGATTTTTGTTAGCCTTGCTTTTTTGTGCCAGTTGGTCGGTCGTCTTGACAATAGTGCTGTTTCAGCTACTGGTGCAAAATTGGCATTCAAGTCCAATGAAGAAATTGCACTTCAAGTAAGGTCCATCCCGCTTGATGAAGTAATCCCGGAGGCCGAGCCTGTGCTTCTCCTAAAAATAGATGTTCAGGGCTGGGAATATCATGTATTGAAGGGAGCCACAAAGTTGCTATCAAGAAAGAAAGGTGAATCTCCCTACCTAATCTATGAGGAAGACGAGCATCTGCTGCAAGCTAGCAACGGCAGTGCCAAAGAGATTCGGGAATTTCTTCATAGTGTGGGTTATCACCATTGTAACCAGCATGGTACAGATGCCCACTGCACCAAGGATTGATCAAAGTTTCAACTTAGCATCAGGAAAGCAAATCTAACTGCACCTCTGTTAGCTTGCATGCATTCACCCCCAAGGAAATCAGCTGCTCGGTGATAACAAGTGAATATATATATATATATCTTTTTTCAAAGAGAATACTTGACAGTGAAGAGGTTTTGATGATACTATTATCACACTGGTTTGCAACCGTAGTCTATGCAAATTTATTAGTCAAACTTCAGGCTTTTATTCATAACGATGAAAGCAACTGACTCAATCGAGGTTTGTAATTCAAGCGAAGGGGAGCCCAGCATCTGGGTCATATCTGTTGAGACTCCATTCTGTTATGAATCATTGGTCATCATCTGCACTGGTTGTTTTTGGAGCATCTAAAGTGTTATCTCACTGTTTACCTTCTATTCTATTCTCCTAATTTGGCAACTAATGTGTTGTTTTATTAGATTTTGATATGAAAAGAGTGAATAGTTTTATTAGAGTTTGTTATGGAGGAGTTATGAGATTGGACGGTGTTTAATATCTCTGGCTCGGATTTGTTCCTTAACAAAATGTTGCATTTCTAAGAAAACTTGCTTTTGTCATAGAATAGTGGAATGTTTTATTTTTAATAATGATTTTAGTCCAAGTTTTTACATTGTTGTTAACTGGAGTCCACTTGCCTCAAATATTATTGTTAAATAGCCTTCTGTCTTTGGTTTCCTTTGTCGGAAAAAAGCAAACTTTGTTATAAGACGTGGTTTGTGCTTTTTGTCAGCTTAGCTTTGGCCACACATCTGAATATTTGTCACCGTTGTTTACTGAAAAATCTTCATTAAAATGATAATATAACTTTTAACTGACAACTAGCAGTGTTTGTCAAATAACTATAGTATTTGCTTTTACGGCTAGAGTTTCTTCTTATTCCACAGACAGCATACCAAAATGGATCCTGTTTGACGGCAACAAAAGTTTTACAAACTCATCAGGTGAATGAATCTCGCATAACTAAGCGTAGAAAAGAAAATTTTCCAAATAGACCCCAGCCCCAAAAATATAGGCATATGTAGTATGTACAACAAAAATTATTTTTTTTTGGTCTGTTAGAGACATACATTTTAAGAACTGACATGATCACAAGCAGTACTTCATGAGGTAAGACTTTAATCACTGATCTGATTTATTCAGAGATCATACAGTAATATATAGATCAATGTAGCTTCATCGGAGAGGGCCGACACTTGTGAGTTGTGACCCTGCAAGAAAAATTTAACACAGAACTGTAAGAGAGAGAAAGAGATACTGAGTGGAGCCTGGAACATGCATGTTTGGATGGTAATAGAAGCCTAGAGGGTTCTTGTCATACCATACAATTCAATGCTCATCCCTTACAGTGGCAATCGCAAGCCAAACCGGTGTGATTATTTTGGCCCACTAGTTTTTGAAGGACCCGCTCTCTCCACCATAACATCATATAGTTGCTTGCCATTCTAGGTGTAATAAGGAAACAGCACATATCAAGGACTTCACTATGGAATTGCTAGCCCTGTAAGTTCACCACCCAAGTAATAACTTGCAAAACTTGCATTTAATGATAAGTGATAACTTACAAAAATTACAGGGAAGAAGTGAACTTGTCCTTCTGGCTTTGTTTGCGTCTCTTTAAAATACACCAGAATGGGGAAATTCGGCCACCATAACTCCCAATTCACAAAAGTTGAATATCTGATGAAGAATATTTAGGTAAGTTAGTCACTTTTTTTTTCCCTCAATTCTCGTGGAAGAAATAGAGTACTTACTTCCAGCGGTTTTTTCCACCCACAAACACATTTTCACCAGACTCATTGAGCTCATCTCCTACTTTGACCTCCTACAATCACAAATATCATTTGCACATGAAGTGCAAAGAATTTTAGAGGCTACTAGAAATATGCAGTATCAGGCTTTGAAATTCCAACTCTATATGTTCCTCACAGGCACAAGCAAACACTTCTTGTAAATTTAAAATGTGGTTAAATAAAACTGAAACAGAATCCAGTGTCCAATGCAAAACGCAATGATATAGACTAATCTGAACAGGTAATCCAGTTGAAACCATCATCAAAACACCTGGTCTACAGAAGAATAAACCATCATGTTGTCTAATGCAGATACGAGACATAAAAGACGAAATGGCTGGAAATATTGAGTGAACTGACCAGAGCCTCATCATCAAAAACAAACCTCACTCTAGTAGTCTGGAAAAAGGAAGCAAGTGTTAGCTGACTTTAATTGAAAGGAGAATCAGTAAAAAGACAATACATCATAATTGATAGAAAGAGAGAGCCAATTTTACTAAAAAATCTAATCTCTATGCATATTTGTCATTATGAATGGTAGATCTCACCTCAGTGATTTCTCATAGGAGATTGTAAATGTAGTTAACAGTACAGAAGTAGTTGGCATGATCACCTATTACTATAAGATATAGCAAGATTTTGAAGTCTGCTTCTTACTGTCTTTTTTAGGTTATAATTACCTGGAATAGCAGAAGTAATCCAAGGAGACCAACTGGCGCCGCCGGTAACAGATTATTTGTATAAGCTAACCCACCAGCCGCACCTGTATTATAAACAATTTATATAAGATATAAATGTTAAGCATAAATATAATCAAGTTCAAAGAAAGGAAGAATGAATAATTAGCAACTATAAAGGTACAAGGTATCAGATTTGTCTCATTGACTAGTGAGAAAACTCAAATTGTATCCTGACACAAATGGAAAAAAGACTTGCTGACAGGCCTGAGGGCAAATGGCATTTGTAATGTTAGATTTGCAATGGGGCTGGCTCCCACAGTCTACAATTTTTTTATGCGTCTACAAACAATGAAGATGATAATTCAAGGATTCTAGAAGTCTTAATTTTAATAATACTTTTATTTTATGAAATTTACAGTCAATGAATGAAACAAAACTTGAGATAAGAGAACCTGGCTTGCATTTCAATGGCATTTTAATATAGCCCACAGCCTATCTACAACAGATAATTGTAAGCTTTGTTTATTAGAATGCAGTACACGATAAAACATACGCCAAAAGATTACTTATTTTACCCACCAATAAGTACAATTGGGATTCGATAATCTGGATCGGGAACCACAGTCTCTCTTTTCTTGACCTTTCTTCCAAGCTGCCAAAGTCAATAAAAATAGACCCATAAAGGAACTCGTTGATCAAGTTCTTTTAAGTATCCAGAAATAAGCTGTTCAAATCAATTCAAACAAAATTCTTATTCTGTACAATGATTTCCCGTTAATTTTCTATTGTCATTTCCAAATTGGTATAATTTACTAAAATTTCAACAGTTACAAGGTGATCAACGGTTAATTGTAAGCAACCAAAAAAAAAAAGGAATCTAAAATAAAGAAAGGCAGAGTATTATAAACCACTGAGGCAACCACAATGCGGCCTCCAACGCTGCTACTGATTTCTGTTCTTAAAAAACTTTGATCATGTATCACTTTGCCATGGAATGAACTCTTGCAATGCCTCAAATAACCACCACCCACTTCCTTATCTGTTTAAAATAAGCAGATAATTAGTCCCATACAGATTCATTTCTCGCTTGAATAATCAAAAGAATAGTTCACAGTTCAGAAAAAACTCAATACTTGGATTTTTTTTTTTCAGCAAACTATAGGAAAATGCAAAAAAAAAAAAATGCAAGAAAGATACTAAAATGGAGCAACATAAAAAAATACTACAAGGACATAACAGCACAATAAATAAACGCAAATTCATAAGTTTGAAGATTAAGACACTGTAGAAAGCTTACTGAGTGAAGGGAGGAATCTGGAAGTTGATAAGAGAGCGCTAGCCATTTTTTTTTTTTTGTTTTTCCAAAACAATTTCTCCGGTTTTCAAATTGATTTATGTACCTTGACGTAAATACACCCAAAACGACATCCTTGGAACTGCGAACGACCTTGTCTGGACTTCTTAGACAAGGTCATTTACGTAATTCAACAATAAGACTGCCCCCTTGTCTCTCTGTAGTGTAGTGTAGTGTGAGCCTGCCTTATCTGCTGCTGATATCTGCATACGCAATGTATACTCGTTACCACCAACACTGAAACATATCCAAAGCAAAAGAACTTGAACTGAAACTAAAACTCTCTTAAGAATGTCAAATTCTCTTTGTTTCGCACCTGTTTCTTCCTTGAAATCTTCAAATAGACCCGGTATGTACTTAAAGACATATACATGTATTCAAATATGTTTATGTTTCAGATTAATTGCTGTATTTCTTTTCTTTTCTTCTGTGATAAGTATTTCATCTTTTCTTTTTATGGGTTATTGCAGGAATAGCTATTGAAAGCTCAGTTGCTCGAAAAGTTAGTCGGGTAAATGAAGTGTTTCACAGCTCAAAAACTGTCAAAATTCGATCTTTGAAAGTTAAGGTTAGAATCTGTTGTCCCAGATGCTAAAAGCTGGTTCATTTATTCAGTTTAGCCCGGATTCAATTTGATACCGTATAAAAGATGCTTAATTTCCCAACTTGTTTGTTGAACTTGAGTACACTGAGAAATAAGTTGAGGTTGCTTGACCCTTTTTGGCCATTTAAAATTTGAATTGAGAAGAGATGCTTTAGAATTCTAGGATTCGATGAAACGGTGCGTTGCTTGTATAGTAGTTAATCGTATGTGAAATTACAAGTATAAATACGGAGATAACGAAGGTTGATCGCCCGAGTTAAGGCAAATTAGAAACCAAACTCTTTCCATGGTTATCTGGTACCCCATCAGGCATACTAGAATGTTCGAACGGGCTGATGATGATGCTACGTTATGGTTGAAGGTGCTACAGTACTAGTGGAAGGTTGAGCAATCTTTTTTTTTTTTTTGGGGGGGGGGGGGGGGAGATTATCACAGAATTGAAGTTGAATAAATATTTTGGATGGTTATTTAATGAATTTAACTGTCTAAACAAATAGGTAGTATTCTTTTATGCTTAACTGCAAACAATTTAGATCTGGCTTAGCAAATAGGGATGGTGTTGTTGATTTGAGGTGGAAGTGCATTCGTTGGAAATTTTGTTTGTTAGTTTGAAATTTTGCTTATCTTCCTTTACGACATTCATTTTGGCTCAACAGGCTACGGATAGTAATCAAAGCAGCACAAAAACAAATAGCATAATCTGTCCTGATTGTGATGGGAATGGTAAGTGAAGTATGGGTTAGCCTTTTTACATTAGTTTATCTTGATTTTTTTCAGTTGTCTGATCCATGAGTTGTGAGCATGAAATAATTTCTCATTTATAAAACCACTCAGTGATGTTCTTAAATTTTTCTCTGTCCCTTTGTGTGTGTGTGTTTTTTGGTGGCCAATGGAATGATATATAATTTCCAATACATTGTTTTTGAGAAAGAGCAATTGCTTTCATGTACACCTGACAAATAATGTTTATGATCTTTTGGAGCTACCCACATGAGTGATTCTAGTTTGTAGCTGTTCTAATCTTCCTATATGACTACCAGGTGCCAAACAATGTTCTCAATGCAAAGGCAATGGTGTTAATTCTGTGGATCACTTCAATGGACAGTTCAAAGCTGGCGGATTATGCTGGCTCTGCAGGTATGCATATAAACATGTTATTTTCTTTTCTTTTGTCGTAAAGTGCCGGATTTTTTGTACCAGTCTAAAGTACCACCATCATCATGACCTTTACATTTCCCTTGTAGAAGTAGCAGTGCTTAACACCTGGTTCATTCTTTTTGTCCACCCCTGCTTCCTTTCTTTCATGTTAATTCACAACTTTCTAAGTTTGATATTGATCTCTTGCTTGCATGACCTGATGCTTTCTATATAAGACCTAGTCTATGGCAATCAGTCGTTGCCACTTGTAAAATATCATGGTTTCAAAGCCCAGAAAAACATGTTCTTGTCAGTTTTCAATTCTTTCTGATGTTCATCTGCTATTTTTTCCATCATGAGTTCTCTAAAGTAATGTCATTGATCATGACAACAAGGAACTAGGCTTTGTTTATGTCTCATTTCATCACATTTCCTACATGCACTTCACTGACATAGCATCACTTTCATTACAAGACCTTATTTAACACATTTATCACTTTCTGTTTCAAATCTGGGTATATAGTTTAAACTCACGAAGCTAGAATGTTGAGTTTTTTTCAATCTGGAAAAATACTGTGTGGCTTGTGCTGCTACTTTTCTTCCACTAAAAGATATGCAGCACTGAAGACTGTCCATATGATACTTCCCAACAAAACAGTCTGCCCCTTGTGTTCTTATTAATTTCCAGATATTTAGATGAAACGATCTGCTGAATTGAGAGATGTTTCTGCTTTGTATGAGCCTTCTGTTCTGACTCCCTGATCAGAAGTCAGCTTCCTATGTGGCCCTTATAAATTATAAGTGCCTTCTCTCATTTGAATCAACATTTGATACTATTAAACGCGTGGTTTCTTGCAGGGGAAAAAGAGAGATCTTGTGTGGGAATTGTAATGGAGCTGGCTTTATGGGTGGTTTTATGAGCACAGGTGATTAGCTAAAAGTCAGCTAGGAAATTGAGTTTTGGATGGATTATGCTTGCCTGCAAGCCTACATGTTTAATTTCATTTTTCAGTCTTATTTGTGTATCTTGAATGATTGTCACGTGCATTCTTGCTTCTTGGACGTCCCCCATGTTCAATGAAAATTCTAAATCATTTTGATGCAGTGGTTTAAAAACTCACAAGTTCCCTACCAAAAAGATTAAAATGAAAATGCCTAATAATATTGTAATTGTTTTTTAAGCGGAACTTATTGGTTGAAATCTGTGCAAAACGTGTGCATGGTCGCGCCAGGTAGGGGTCGAACCTACGACTTTCTGCTTAGGAAACAGACGCTCTATCCACTGAGCTACAGGCGCCGCTTGCGGTCTACTTGTTTGTAATAATTTTTTTTCAAATGAAAAATTGTTTCCAAATGACGTAACAAAAACATGAAAATGAAACGAAAGGCACTAAAAATCAGCTGCAAAATGCTTACCAATTTTGTGAAAGACATTAAGACAATAACTAATCATCAGCCCAAATTAAACAACTGACAGCTTCATATGCGCATAAAAGGCATCCAAAATCAGGTGCAAAATGATTTAACAATCTTGGGAAAGACATTAACTACGGGCCACAATACAAGAAATTGCCAACGTGACAAGCATTTAAAGACTGCAATATCCTTGACTTAACATCGACCGAAAAACAAGAAAAATTAATGGCAACAATTATGTCGTCGTCATCTACACAACTGCGGAGCCAGAGCCACGGCGACACTGATTGAAACCAAACCACACTCCGTCTGGAATGAACGTGTTGTAGAAGAAGGTCACAGTTCTGATATTTTGACCGCAGATCTTCACGCTCTCTGGCTTCCATCCGTCCGATCCGCTCCTCAGCAAGTACTGATAACAGATGTCGTAAGTACACGGCCCGCTTATTTGGAATGTATCGGTGGAACAGCTCTCAAATGTTCTTGAATATGGGTCATCAAGCCTCTTTATATACACCTAAAGAACATCAAATTTCAAGTCAAAAACAAATTTTTCCAAATACCCATCGGTGCGAAAGATATTTTCTTTAATGGGATGCTTATCTTATCTTTTTTTTTTTCAAAAATATTTTGATTATGTTTGACTCCTAACAACGCAAAATCAGTATACAAACCTCGTTACCATAGGCGTCACCGAATGCGAGACTGATCTTGTCTCTGGTGTAGGACTTTGAAGAGCAGCTGGTCTTTATGATCACAGTGTATGAACAGCTCTTTGCAGCCACCTGCAGCTGCAGTGGGTAAATTTTTTGGATTGCGATAAACTAATTAAAAAAAAAGAAAAAATAAAAATTATGTTTGATTTTGAACAATGAGATTATAAATTTGTTGACTTTGAGAAGAAATACCTGGACTGTCTTGGGCTCGAAGGATTTGATTTCTGTGGGACTGATGATAGATGATCCAGCATGTGAGAAAATGGTCGCGGTGGCAAAGATCAGCAAAAATAACAAAAGTTTCACCATTTTCTTCGGCTTCTTTCGTTAGATTTGTCTAGGGAGAGTTTGAAGCGCTCTAGATATATATCAGTTCATTCCACACCACACACACACACAAGGCAGCTACAGCTACAGCAACAACATTAACTGATATAAAAATACAAAAAAAAAGGAAATTGCCTCTTTATATAACCAACAAAGAAAGACACGTTCCCAAACCATTCTTTAATGGTAAAAATTAGTTTTCACTCGGTACGTCAAATAGTGATCATCATTGCATTAACTATACTTTCTTAAGTATTACAAAGTTGGATACCTAATGTGTTAATTTATTTTTTTAGTATTATAATATAAAGGTACCATCAAAGTTGGATAACTTTTAGATGCCTCCTTGAGGTTACACCTATTTATAGTTTAGCAGAAAGCATGGACCTATTTTTACACACCTGCATGTCGTTAGTGTTTCTATCCATTAACCGTTTGTGGGTTGACAAAATGACCAATGCACCCTTCTAAGGCAAAAAGGCCATTGACAAGTACAATTTGACAGCTAATATTTGGGGGCAAAATTTATAAGGGGACTGAAAAGTTTAGAATACCCACGTCCAAGTAAAATTTTACAGTACTTAATAATAACAAGATTTGGTGGAACAATATATATCAAAGTTGCTATATTGGTAGCAACTTTGCCTATAAATACTTCCATCACCAAGCATGAGCTACCGTCACCATTTCACATTTATTTTCATGCAAAAGAAAGCACCACCATTATAGCCTTAGCAAGTTCACGTTCAACACTTCTCATCTTCTATTCTCATGCACTCACAACCAAAAAACTAAACACATCAACAAATACATGTATTTCCAAAGCTCAAATACATCATGCAAGTCAAACATGCAACAAGAATATGAACTAACTTATTTGAAATTGGGTTAATGCAAGACTGATCTAAGTTCTTAAATCGTATATGCAGACGACATATTAAAGATGAAGTGAAGATATCATAATCAAATGATAACTCTCATAAGCTTTATTACATATAAGTGAACAAATCAAAATGTGGATACTTTAAGTAGTGAGTTTTAAATTAAGATGACTTAAGACATAGGATTGTTTTTTAAGGGAATATGGTTGGCATAGTGGTTTCTCATGTCATAAATATAATTAATACTAATATGAAGGACGTGAAGAGCATTGTGAAGAAGTTATAGAAACCTGGTCACTTTGAGTGTGCAATGAAGACAATGATATACTGTAATATAGTATTGTTGGCATTACTTGTCTCCCAAGGTAACATTACTTCAACTCTCACTTTAATGGCATGCCTAATAGGCTAATCAAAGCACAAATCTTCGATATTACCCAACAGTTTCTTCAAGTTGTACTGCTCTAGTATCAGTGATGCAACAGTGAGCAAGTCACCTCCAATAACAGCCTCTATATTCATGTAACAGTGGCTTGAAAAAAAGAAGAAGATATAAGCATTCATTTAGATTCAAGACAGTCATATCATGCTGTAAGCAAAAATAAAATGACATATGCAGATATATATCATAAGTGAAAACATAGCATAGGCATATTAGTATATTAGTTTCTTAGGTTTCAAGCATTATATATCTTCAAATAATTCAATAGTTTGCCGCAAAAAGTTGAATGTACATGGCTCGTTATATTTATTGAGATCACAAGTGCGTTAATGATATTACACAACTTACATTTTCAACCCAACAACTTATGCATTAACTACTCCATCAAGACAACAGTACAGGTGGTTATTAACTCATATATCTATCACTATATCATAAAGCTTAACTACTAATCATTTGAACTATAAAATCGTCAGCTGCACGCTTTCAGAAACTGTACTATATGACTGAAACCTACAGTGGCCGCACTTTACTGTTTTTGGCAATACCAGCAAATAAACATACAGCCATCACCAAATAATGAACAAACATCCATTATACAGACCAAGAATCCCTTATCATCTTCCCCATCATGGCAAAAAAATAAATAAATAAACAAAAACACGCGCGCACACACAGAACCTTTGACTTAAACACCAAATCCAATCTTTTTCATCCCAATCACATAAAAGTTACAAATTTGTGCAATTATATTCTTTATTAACCTCTGAACAGCATAAATGAAAAACTAAAAAAAAGGATCTAAGAGCATGATTAATCTACTAATTCAACATACATCCAAACTCGTTTTCCTTATCAACAAGTTCTACAACAACGGCTGTAATATTCAACAAACCGGCTCCAATTTTTTTCATTTCATGTCTCCAAAATGCAGAAAACCAAAGCTAAAAATTGCATACAACAAATTTTAATGGATACTAACCTGTTTGGAGTTCCAATACCAAGCGTGGAACCAGGTCACCATCTGCCACTACCCAAGTTTGTCTTGTTCTTGGCTAAGCTGAAAATGGTGATGAATCTTGTTCCTTACGCTCAATAATCCTTAAGTGTTTGTAAATGGTTGCTGCTAAAAAGTGAAGGTGAAGTGTGAAAGTGAAATTTTTTTTGCTTAAGTTTGGTTTCGTGAAAGAGAAAATGCATCTATTACACAATAGATAATAAAATGGGGTGTGATATAGCGTGTTACAATAGCTATTTCTTGATTATCAATGCAATTTCCATTTAATTTTTAATAATTTTTTTAAGTTTTAAATGGGCTTTTATGAATTTACCCCTTGTGTGCTGATGCTATACATACATTTATACTAACAGCAGAGAAGGTCTGTAAAAATGCACCCAAACTTTCTCTTAAACTGTAAATACATGTAAGCAGTCCAATATGTCAAAGCTAGGCCCACAATAGAAAAATCATGCCTCCACCTTAGAGTTCAGAGAATGAGGTACTGGTTAACCCAATTGAGATGCTGTTGGTCTGACAAATTTTATTTTTTTTTATAAGGAAGTTAAGTTTTCCATTAAACAAACTTTGACAGTAGCATCATAACATGAACTGGGAAATTTTCCAGCCAAATACAATGGTTTTCGACATCTAGAGCTTTCTTTGTTATGGAATGAGTAACTACAGTACAGCCCCTTGGAGCAAATTGGATTGATGCTTGAATCCTAAGTTTTGTCTGGATTTCTGCAATAATCCATTCTCTTTCTATCTTGCTTTCCTTTCTATTTAATGAAAGATCCACTACCTCCTTTGAATCTAACTCAATGATCATTGGCACACAATCCACCTGTTGAGCAGTTTGAATTCCAAACAAAACAGCTTCAGCTTCCATACAAGCTACATTTCCTCAAAATGGAACATTTTGAACTGTTACTGCCGCAACCCTTCCACTGGAATTTCTTATAACTACTCCTAAGCCTGCCTTTTGCTCTGAGACTTTTACTGCATCATCCACATTCACCTTAAAACAACCATTTGGGGGAGTTGTCCATGTTAGCTGATTGATTTGCCCATGCCTTGAGATTGCTTGATCTTTTGGGATTTTAATCCTCTTGTAAGACTCTACAATAGCTGCTGCTCATGCCAATGAAATAAGAGGATCCTCTTCTTTGCCATAAAAAATAAAGCATTTCCTGGAGTACCAAATCGCCCAACATACTGCATTAATCAATTCTACATCTTTCTTCATTCTCTTCGAAGTCATTTCTTGGAGCAAACTCAACATATCTTGATTGGGTATCTACTTTACCTCCTCATAAAACTCTGTCGCTTTCCACACCTTCTTCACAGCCCTACATTCCAATAAGGCATGGAAGACATCTTCACTCCTACAGCTACATCTTTTGCATATTGGATCCATTATCACTTTCCTCTTCAACAGATTTGTTGTTATTGGTAACAAATTTTTTGCTGCTCTCCACATAAAAACGTTAATCTTTTCAGGGATCTCATTTGCCCAAACAACCTCCTAGTGGGTTTTGGTAGTGTTTGAGCAGCCTGGATTGTCTGAGAATTTTTGCTTCAAAGTTAACTGGTAGCCACTTTTGACAGAATAGCTTCCATGTTTGTCAAACTTCCAGATGAGAATATCCTGCTGAGGGGTTCTCGGCAGAGGGGTCTGAAAAATCCTTTCTGAAGCTTCCTTTGAGAAATGCGGGCAAGTTATATCCTCTTTCAACTGATGTCTCTCATCTATAAAGTCAACAACTACAATGTCATTGGGAAGTTCCATATGTATGTCATGTCTCTTGAATTTATGTTTTTGAATCCAGTTGCTGTTGTAGACTGAGATTTGACTCCCATTGCCTATTCTCCACCTCAAGCCCTTATGGAGCACTCGTTTGCCCCATAGAATATTTCTCCAAACAAAACTAGCATTTGACCCCAATTTTGCATCCATAAAGCTTGTATGCTTGAAGTATATTGCCTTTAAGATTTTTGCCATTAAGGATTCCAGATTATGAAGGATTCTTCACCCTTGCTTAGCAACTAGGGCCTGGTTAAAGCTAGAGAAGTCCCTAAAACCCAGCCCTCCCTTTATCTTAGCATGGCACAACTTCTCCCATCTTGTCTAATGGATGCTCTTATGAGTATCGGATGAACCCCACCAAAATCTCGCTATAGCATTTTCAATATCATCACACAAGCCTTGGGGGATTTTAAAAACGCTCATAGCATAAGCCGAGATTGCTTAAGCAACAACTTTAATCAAAACTTCTCTCCCTCCACTAGAAAAACACTTGTTCTGCTAGCTTGACAGCTTACTCCAGACTCTCAATTTTACATCATTGAAAAAACATGTCTTTTTCCTCCCCACCATAGCTGGTAAACCAATGTACTTTTCATGCTTGGATACAACGTTCAACTCAAAAATGCTTTTAACTTCCTCTGTTTGGCCTTGATTTGTATTAGTGCTGAAAAACATCAAAGACTTGTCGTAGTTGAAAACTTGTCCCGAAGCTGCTGCATAACAGTAAAAAATGTTCTTCAAGTTTCTACATTCAGTGCTATTGGCTCTTGAAAAAACTAAACTATCATCCGCAAATAGGAGGTACGAAACAAAGATGTTGCTGCTGAACATTAGTCCATGTATAAGATTTTTGTTTTCTGCCTGCAACATTAGGTTTGAGAATACTTTCGCACACAAAATAAACAAATATGAGGAGAGAGGGCATCCTTGTCTCAAACCTCTTTGAGGATGGATGAGACATTTAGCCACTCCATTTATTAACACTGAAAAACTAGCTGTAAAAATACAATTCATGATTAAGTTCACCCATTTTTCAGAGAACCTCATCTTGTGCATTACACATTTGACAAAACTCCACTCAATCCTATCATAGGCCTTGCTTATATTAAGCTTGAGGGCTACTAGGCCTTCTTTTTCCCCATACTTTGTCTAATCTTGTTTAGACATTCATAGGCTATGATTACATTATCAGTAATAAGCCTATTTGGAACAAAAGCACATTGAGTAGGGGATATGAGATCATTTAACACTTGCTTAAGTCTGTTGGCTATTGCTTTAGCGATTATTCTATATATTACATTACAGAGGCTAATTGGCCTATAATCAGTCACTTTCCTAGGCTTTTTTACTTTTGGAATCAAAGCAATATGCGTATGGTTGTAATGACTCCTTCTTTGATTGAACTCCAATGGTTCTGAAAAAAAAAAAAGGTTGTCGGGAGTCCATCTGGGCCCGGAGCTTTCGTGGGACACATCTGAGTAAGAGCAACTGCTACTTCCCCTTCTGTAAAAGGCTGATCCAGGTGACTTTCCATTTCCTCTGTAATTCTAGTAGGCAAATCCGCTACTGCTGCAACTAAATGATCAGGTGTAGGAGTTGTCGTAGTGAAAATGTTTGTGAAGTATTCACAGAACATTTTTTCCACCTCATCAGCTTCCTCAATCCACCTTCCATTTCCATCTTTTAGGCCACATATTTTATTCTTCTTTTTCCACACAGAAGCTTTTGAGTGAAAGAACTTCGTGTTTTTGTCTCCCTCCTTTAGCCAATTTGCCCTTGATTGTTGCTTCTAGAAAATTTCTTCATCGAGCATAATGCTATCAATCTTATGCTCTACTATTTTGATCTCACCCCCATGCTCATAGTGGTGGTACCTCTCTTTTAAAGCTCTAAGCTTCTATGAGCTGCTTTAACTTCTTTTCTCTACCTTTAAATTCCATGTTGCTCCATAATTTCAGCTCTGCCTGAGATTCCTTTGATTTTCACTTAAAACTTTCAATCAGCTCACTTCCTTCCATTCATGCTTCACAATATCCCTACACTTCTCGTAAGAGCTCCACATGTCCTCGTAATAAATTCTGGGGCAGGTGCTCTTTGAATACCTTTGGCCCTTCCCATTTTCTATGATCTCCATCAATATAGGGTTGTGGTCCGAACTCTAGGAAGTTAGATTCACAGTTTTTTTTTCTTGATAATTATAACCCAACTACCATTACATAGAAATTGATCCAGCCTTTCTTCAATAATGTTTGACCCAAATCTCCGATTTGACCATGTAAACGAATACCTCGTATTCCCCAAATCCTTTAAATCACAGTCCCTCAGAGTTTCTCTAAAATCATTCACCATTCTAACTCTCTTATCTCTCCCTCATATTTTCTCATTTAAATTAACACTTCATTGAAATCTCTAAAACATAACCATGGTCAAGAGGATAAAGTGGCTAACCTTCTCAAAAGAGTCCAAGTGTGCTTTTTTTTTTTTTGTCTGATTCTAGATGGCTATATATTCCGGTACATCTCCAGTAATTCATGTTCTCATTTTGAACTACTGAATCTATATGGTGTTGACTGAACGATTTGATATGCACTGTTACCTCTAAGCTCCACAACCCCCCAATCTTTCCCTATTGACTGCAAAACAGTTCTGGTAATGAAGTTTATTTGCTTTCGCTTGCATTTGCTTTGACATCAGTTTTTTTTTTTCACAAAGAAATAAGATTTGAGGCCTCTGCTCCTGCACAATTTGCTGAGTTTCTCGGAACGTTCGATTTTTCCCCAGCTCTCGAATATTCCAACTTATAAGTTTCATGGCTGATGTTTCCTTTGCTGCATTCTGAAGCTCCCCATTTAGCTCACCATTCTCATTTTCGAAAGTTAGCTTCATAGCTGCTGCAACAATTCTTTGAACCCATTGTGAAAATTCAAAAGTCTGTGGGCTGCCTATTTTGCTCTTTTTTGCCTTTAGGCTTTCTTAATTCATTGAGCTCATATGCCTTTTTAAATTTGTGGGCCCTTCTATTTTGCCTCCAATTCCTTCCACGTTTCGGGCTTGAAGTTTCCACTTCTTTCTTCTAAGCTTTTGTTTTGCCATTCTCGGCTCATTTTCTGCATCTTTAACTTCCGATTCCATTTGGGCTAGGCTCATGTTTGTTTTTTGTTGGCCCTCTCTATCTTCCAAAGCCCCTTTGTTTTCATTCTTTTCCCGCTCAAAATCTCCCGTTTTTTCCAGTCCAGAAGACAAAATCATTTCTGATTTTTCTTTTTGTGTTAATTCGTCTCTCTCTTTTTTGTTCCCCCTCTTATTTCCCGCTCCTACATCCACATCGCTATGCACTGCAACCCCTTCTGCTGCACTTTTTTGCTCCTTGCAGTTACTCACTAGCTCACCATGTCTTATAACATTATGCATTAAATGCGTTTCCACCACCATTTGATCCCCACCCTTTTTTATTCCCAAACTATTTGGACTCGGATCCAAAAGGGGCTGGTTCGAATCATCCCCACTACCTGGTTTAGTTGCCCTTTGTTGCACTCCCTTCTCTTTATTTATCCCCATATCAGATTTTGTAGGAGCTGGTTCTTCTGAGCGAAACCTGTTGGATTCTACAGTCCATCTATCTCTCCCCTTGCCTTGCTTTAGTTTCTCAGCTACTGTAGTTGCTTTGAGCCATAGACCATAAGCTAACTCATCTTTTGACTGGGATTTGTAGTAAACACACTATCGGTACTAGCGTCTTATTCGCCCACAATAAAAACAAAAATCAAGCAGTCTTTCATACATCACACGCATTGGAACATCATCTGCATCTTCCTCTTCTTGTTCTAATTCGATAATCTTCTTCAATGTCTTTGTGATATTTACAGATATTCTCAATCTCAAAAATTGACCGAAACACTCTCCTGTTGCATTAGTTTCTACTTCCTCTACTTTCCCAATCACTTTTCTCAGTTCTGCTGCCATTTCTTTAGACATGCACATGATAGGAACATTATGGATTTGAACAAAAAATGAAACATGGTTAAAATCTTGCTTTTTTATATCTCTGATTTCTACTGGTTCAGTTAGCGCAATGAGCACTCTATCGAAATGCCAATGACCTCCCACCATGATGCTTCTCTTGTCCACCTCTGGCCCAAATTTGACATGAAGATGTTATCTCCCAATTTCTCTATTTTCACTTCTCGCAAGGTTCTCCACACCCATTGCATTGCCGTCTTTAAACCTTCTATGCTAACTTCTCGCATGTGGAGCACCTTTCCAACCAAAGAACCCGCCAAAATCTTCTCACCTTTAATCTTCGTTCTGTTTTTGAAAGAGACTCTCCCCTCTTCCTTGTCACTCAATCTTATTGCTTTGCACCTCTTAATTAATTCATCTGGATCCATCATCTATGTGCAGCTTCTTACAATAAAGGCTTAAAATTAATAGGTAGCCAACCTCTTAAATTGTGCCAACTAAATCCCCAAGACTTGTCGGACTTCTAGCTACATAGGTCACAAGGCCCCGGAAAAACAAAACTAACTCCACTCACTTGCCGGAGTGACTTAATGGGTCATGACAACTCTACTCTCACTCTCATCGTTATTTGTTTTCAGAGAAAACCCATAAGGAGAGAGACTTACTTTGGAAGTGCTGTTGTTGGTCTGATAATTACAACATCAAACTTCAAAAATTAGCTAAAATTATAAAGAGTAGTGTTAGGTATAGAAAAGCACGAGATAAGGACGAGAGAATTTTGTCCTCTCTCTCTCTACCCACTCACTCTCTGCTATTTCCTTCTTTATTTTTCTCGTTTTTCTCTTCACCAAGTATTTTCCAATTATAAAAAGAGCGGCCAAGACGACTGGCCTTGAAATTGTAAAATTTAAAATGAATATTCTGATTTTGAGGTACACCACTGTTGCCGCAAATAAGGTACCGCCCAAATCTTGACTGTG
This sequence comes from Citrus x clementina, assembly GCF_000493195.1. Taxonomy (NCBI): domain Eukaryota; kingdom Viridiplantae; phylum Streptophyta; class Magnoliopsida; order Sapindales; family Rutaceae; genus Citrus; species Citrus x clementina. The sequence continues at coordinate 4,525,183 of NW_006263303.1, read as the reverse complement.
CTATAAGAGATTGGATTTAGGATAGTCGATAATTTTTTATTGTAAATGTCAATAACATTTTAATTATAATGTACTATAAATATCAGTGCTTTTTAAAGGAAAAAAAAAATTGGAGAGATAGGGCCTGACCCAGAAGAGAGGGTTAAAACTAATTTTTTTAAAAAAAAAGTGTCAGGCCTCGTCATTCAGCAGCCCTAGCTTCCGTTCCAGGAATTTAAAGTCCCATTGCCGGATTAGTCACTGTTGAACCCGTCCAATCATCAAATCTAAGACAATCAGCCCCGTGCCTTCAGATTGATTAGGCGGCAATAACAAAAATCTAGCGTATCCAAATCTTGAAATTACTCATACACCATTTTATGAAACGCTCTGCTTATGCACAACAACAGTAATTCCAATGTTTTGATTTAAGTGACTGAAAAGTTAAAAAAATTAAAAAGCTTGTGGATATTAACATGAATGTTGTGGCTTGCGCCACTAGTAGCACAAGGTCACAAGTACATCAGAGCCAATCATCTACATTATGACAATATTAGACGGAGGATCTCCCCCGAATGCTTGAATGATAATTCAGTTTCTTCCAGACAACGGTTTTTCTCCTCTCTAGTCCAGCTCTGTGAATTCCCACATATAAATAAATGTATCAGTTACCATGTAATTCATTAAAAATTTTAGTTGAAAACATAGAACATTGAGTTGAAAGAAAAACACGGCTGACAGTCCAATTCTGTAATAGACGAGCAAATTACCTCAGCAACTTTGTTTAGTTTATCTCTTACATTCTGCAATAATTTGGGAAGTTCACCATCCCATTTATAGAATTCCAACTCCTTGCCACCAAGTATCTTCTCAGCAACCTAGGTTAGGAGGGAACAAAATAGCTTTTTACCATGAATGCCTACTGTTGTCAGCATGCCAAAGAAACTAACAGATTATACAAAAAATTGAAATCAATACAAGCGAGCAACTTCCAGTTTCCTACTGACAAAGAATTTATTTTGCAAAACTCCTGTCACGTAAGACACAACACTGGAGAGAAGAAGGAAAAGACATTCGCAATAGTCTGGAAAAAATCTAATAATCAGAACATTATAATTCCAATACCTTTTTCCCAATCATTCGACCACCAGCTGAGTGGGCAAAATATATATTGTAGAAATGGCAGATAAATGCTTGAGGATCCTTCTCCGACAATTCCTCAAGATACTGCGCATATGAAATACCAGGAGAAGAAGGTTCTGGAATGGTATATCCTTGCTCTTTGAACCACTCCAAATCTTTGGCCAACTTTTCTGATCTTTCCAATCCTGTGTTTCTGAATTCAGCATCTGCAGCAAAGTCATGTAACAAAATTTTACTTCAGCTTATGCATGTAATGTAATACACATAAAATACTTCACATACACATACACATACACAAAGGTGAAGCCATTGGCAAATAAGCACTGCAAAGGGAATTTTTGCTCTTAAGCAATTACCTAAACACACTGAACCAAGATCTATTTGTAAAACATCAAACTCAGCTTCAGTTCAACAACTGAACTACAAGAACTAACGCATTAAAGCTCAAAAACTTTGAAATTATAAAGTTGATACATCAAACTTCAGTTGATACAGCCATTTCTTAGACAAACAAGAACACAAGTTTTTCTGAAATTTTGGCCTCTCACATTGAGATCACTTGAAGTTGAGGAAGCCCATTGGAAATAAATTAAAGCCCCAATATAGTCTATATAATAAACTACAAAATTGACAATGTGAGATTTTATTAAGAAGACTCTTTAGAGAATCACAAAGCAAAGACCAACAGAAGTTAAGAATAATAATGGATCTCAAGAAGCAAGTAGTTCATTGTTTGCCACGTTGAAGCAGAAGATAAGTTAAATCTCTAAGGACTAAGGAGGCTCTGCAGTGTATCAGAAGAGAAAAAGCCACTACTAGTTAAACCCATATTCAAAATTACTTCACCTCCAGATTTGGCCAGCATAGATAAACAAAACCAAATTAACCCAAACAGACAATAAGCTCCATTAATAAATTAGGATTCTCTTCTAATCTAATACCTCCGAGTATTTTCAAGATCTTCAGCCACATATGCATATGGTCAAGATTTAATTAATTTTACATTCTTATCTAACAACAATTAATCATAGACTGGTATTTGCGTGAAAGAAACCCAGCTTAAGAAAGAATTTCTCTGTTTTAAAATGCCAATTAATAATATAAGCAACTACTAACCCACACTTACCACAATCATATAAGTAACTACAAATCCAATCATAATCCAAAAGTATCAAATAACAAGAAGCTCCAAAGTCCAAACAAGCAACTAAATCCATAGGATCAACCTAAAGAAACAAAAGGGTGCCCAAAGATTATTAAAAACGAAGAAGAAAACACTTACAACTAGGAAAGGGCGCTTTCTCAATGATCCCCTCAAGTGTATCATAAACCAACTTGCTATCAACAAGAAACCTGATATAGCCATCAACAGTTGGCTCCCATTTAGTCACAGGCCTTTCCTCAGGCTCCTTCACTTCCTTCTCCCCTTCTCTAGCCTGCTCCTTAGTATGCAATTTCATTGCCACAAACCTCATCTCCTCCACAAACCCCTTAGCCTCCCCCGGATACCGCTTCTTGAGCTTCTCCGCAGTCGTGGCAGACACCACAACGACGCCGTTTTTCTGGGTCATTCTCGGAAGTTTGAAGAAAGAGCGAGACCAAAGCGGCAAGAAATTGGAACTGAAATAATTAGGTCTGGCGCTTGTGATGGCGGTGTTTATCAAGTGGGGTTTCATTAAAAAGGATTGAGACTGAGAAATTGAGGTTAGTGAAGCCATTGAAAATCGTTGAAAATTATTTTGTGTTTATACGAAGAGTGTACGAAAACGGTGAATTGACAAAGGTTTGGCTTGTCACCGCGGTTCAAGTACTCTTGAAGCTAAAGCTAATGGATAGATATTAGAAACGGGTTTAATTTTCTTTTTAATTTTTTAAATTATCGTTGGTATTTAATAATTGTGTATTTTTTTTATGAAATGGGAGGCGGGGGGTGGGTGTTGCGTTACTTGGGCATGGTCTCTCTGACAGTGTTTGCTGCGTATGGTAATTGGCAACCCTCCATAAATTTTTGGGAATTTTATATTGCAGGAACAGAAAGTTTCGTGTCGAAGTAATGTCGTGTTGGGTTAGGTCAGGGGACGGTGAAACGACGACGTAGTTGAATGCCATGGCACGGAGGGGCAAATATGTAATACAACTTCGTTAGTTTCTGTGGTTTTATTGGTTGTGGACGTGGAGATTTGTGTGGACTTTGGACTGACTACCAACTTTGGAACATTCTTCCGGATCCTTCTCTTTTCGCACTAGGCAACTTTTGTTAATATTCCTCTTCTTTTCCCTTTTTTCACTTTTTTTTTTGGACAAATTTTTTTTCACTTTTAAGAGAATTCAGGAATGGCAGAACGCAGGTATGAGTTGGGCCTTTTTAAGTTTAGGCCCAAGTCTATTGTAGAGGAAGCATATAGCTCGGACTTAGGCCGGATCCATACGGCGTGGGCTGGATATGGGTTGGGCTTGGGTTTTCACTATTTTTAATATTTTTAAATTATTATAAATTTAAAATGAGTTGATAATCAATAAATTATTATAATTTAAAAATATATATTTTAAAATAAATAACAAATGAGAAAATGAAGTTACGGTAATAGCTAAGAGATTTAATTTGTTAATAACGAAATAGTAATTAATGCTTAAGAGATAGTTTAATATTATAATTTTAGATTTTTTTGGAATCATTATCAATTTAAAGATTAGGAATTTAAGTTTTCTTTTTATATTTTCGTAAAATTTTTAAATTTAAATTTATTATTCTATTTATAAATTTATTTATTTTTTTAAATAGAGGGGCACGCCTGGGTTTTTTTCTTAAGCTCCTCTCCTGAGTTTTTTTGCCCACCTTAAAAAATTCTCTATTTTATTTTTTAGGGTTACCTAGTATTATTTTCTTATGCGGCAGATGCAATTTAACAATAATCATAAGGATACGTCTTAATTAGTTATTTTAAATAATAGAATAATACATAATGATGATTAATTTCAGGGACCACGAGAGGATGCCACATGGTTTGGAAAAGGAGAAAGTCGAGAAGCACCCAACACAGGAAGTCAGGAATGATAAATTTCATTCATTCCTCAATGCTTTAAGACTCCTTCGAGATATGGAAAATATTTAAAATATTGAATAAATAAATAGACATAACACAAAGATGACTTAAGCATATCAGGTTTCAGAGTTTGTCTTTCTCTCGCTTAAGCCAACTTCAAATTGTCTCCAGTTTTGATGTGGCAGGGCCTCTATCATATTTTGAGCAACTTACCTTGTGGACCAATAGGGTTGCTCTGACTAATTACACTCATTTCCAAGTAAGTCTAAACGTTCATTGGCTAGTAAAAGGAACAACACCTTAGTTAATTATCCCAAGGAGATTGTTAGTCATGACTAGCCTCCAAGGATCAGAGAGCACCCGACTTCTCTAAGGTATTTGGAATCCAACAAGGGCATGCAACAAGTAAAGTAATATGAGCTCTTACCGAACTCAAAGAATCAACCAATCAAGAGAAGACACTTGTCTAATAAGGAGAAATATCATAATGACTCTAATATTTGAATATAAGTCATATGTGTTATTATACCCTTATTTGAGGAGGGACTAGACAAATACGTTTATCCCACGTATCTAAATGGACACAGAAACACCCTCAAGAGCACCTGAACCAAAAGGTCATGTTTATAGGTAATGGGATCTTTTTCCTCATTCTTCATAGTATCATTGCTCTCTAGTTACCTCAACACCTTTCTCCCTTTTTGTATTTATCTAACTTTAACGTCAAAGTGCCGTCGCCAACCACCCCGACGTCGACTTCTAATGGTGCTTTCTTTTGCAAGTCCCATAAACACCTACCCTCTTCTTAGATGCCCTAAGTGGAAATTTCCAATCATCCCCCAATCACCCAAAGACAATGTTTTCTTATAATTTAGCTCATAAAAAATGAGCTAAAAGCACATGATTATGAGTGGGTTAGAAACATTTTATGCCAAAACTTCTTGTAATTTTATTTTTGTGATAGTTTTCTTTTTCCATTTTATTGTTGATTTCAAAAGTTAAGATATTGAAATACAAATGAGGAGTTTGTTTTCTTATCCCATGATTTTTTTTTTTAGATTTCAATAACAAGATAGTAGACTTTGATCATTGGTCCTGATACTTGTGAGCAATCAATTTATTTACAAAATATCTATCTTATTATCAAAATAACACAAGTTTCTTCTTTATGCTATCAATAATAAAGATGATAAAACCCAATTGTAGACGCACTGGAGGTAATTTTATATGTTGTGGACTAGGTTTGGTATTTTAAATTTGAACCCACTGCAGATTGCATGTGGGTTGAGTATTGAGAAAAGTCTAATGAGTAATTGCCGACCACATTATTTTTTTAATTATTTATCTTTTTAATTTTAATCATAATAATTGCATTAAATGAATTTAATCACATAAATATATAGGATAAAATTATTACTTATGTTGACCTAAGGGATATACAAACCTTAATTTCTATGATAACAAAATACATGTCAAAGGTAAAAGAGAAAACATGTTGTTTTAATCTCACTAGCTCTTGAAGTACAAATATCATCTATGTGAGATTAAGTTCAAAGCATTTATAAATAAAGTTCATGAAATCAAGCACAAACATCAAGGATACTAGCATAAATTATCTTTCTTATTATAGTTCTTGTAAAACTAGCATGATTAAACGTGTGCATGATTAAGTATTTAAAATCTCATGTTATTATCATGATCATGACATTTAAATTTATCTTTGTTTCATACTAAAAAGTTCCTATACTTAAAGAAAAATGGGTGTTTTTTAATCAAATGATTGTTTATCAATTTGAAAAGTTTTGAAACTTTAAAATCATAAAAGTATTGTTGAAATTCTATAGAAGGAAGTATTTGTAAATACTTTAAAATAATTTTGACTAATCTATAATTTTAAAAAGTTTGGCTAAAATATAAAATTTGAAATATGAGAAATCAACTAAGTAGTCATCTGCTAGCATTATGTTGCAAAATAATTATTTGCTTATATCTTAGTAATGATCTATTTTGAGCTTAAAATTTTAAATTCTCTCCACTATCACTTGTTACGTCAGCAAGCAGTTATCCACTTCATATTACCCTTGATCCATTTGTGTACAGAATGTCTAATTTTCAGAGAATAACATTAGTTTTCGGATAAACCTATCAAATGCTAACTCTAACTCGATTTCATAACTTTTGCTAAGCTAAAACTTGCTTATTCTACGTATTCTTGAGCTTTAACTTGCTTACATATATTAGTTCATTGTTAAGCTATAACTTGTATATACAGTCTTGAAGAGTTTGGTCTTGTAAGAATAATTTCTTTCTTTAAATTGAGAAGTTGTAAGTGTGGTATATACTTGAGCAAAAAGGTGTAGAATCATCTAAGGTTGTAAAGATTTGTTGACACTTGTGAAGTCAATTGTACTCATTTTGGAGCCTTCGAGTATAAGGCTTGGTTATTCAAATATTCAAGCGGCATGGACATAGACAGGTAGGATTGGCAACAAGATAAGATGGGTCCAGATTTGCCAATCTTAACCTAAAAAAACATGTCTCAAACTTGGTCTTGACTGGTAAATTGGGACAAAAAATGTGTCTTAATCCTATCTCAATTAAAATTATAAATCTCTAATAGGATCCCAAATTATCCCAGATGACATTAGCTTGTTGTCATACACTATAGATCTTAATATAAATGACATGTCATATGCCTATAACCCCATATGTTATATATCTTTTATTTATCAAACAGACTTGTTATACATATATGACTGACATATTAAATCAATGTGATTCATCAAATTAACTTGTCATCTCCTAAATAGTGAATCAGTATAAAATTAGGTCCCTAATACAAAGTTAAATAGTAAATCATGATAAAATTTTCTATCGGATCCCACCACAAAAGCATCAAGATCCCAAGTCTCGATCGAGATTTGTGGAATTTTGCCAATGTATAAGCAAGTTTACTTAACTACACAAAACTTGTTGTGTTCATTTTCTTAACCCGAATTCACTATTCATATATCTTCATATATAAATATCTCTTTATATTAATTATTGCAGTTGTTATTTGTTGGATTTTTAGTGTTCAGAGTTGTTGGATTGTGATTATTATTGGAGAAATCTTAAATTCCGAATTCACCCTCTTGGGTTGTTTGACTAGAATTACAACTCATGACCTAATCTTTCTAATTCTTAAATCTAATCTATCTCACATACATACATACATATATACATATATACACACATACATAAATCCATACATACATGCATACATCGATATATATATATATATATATATATATATATATATATATATATAAAGTGCACAAAAATCTAGGAATATATATATATATATATATATATATATATATATATATATATATAAAGTGCACAAAAATCTAGGAAAACACGTATTAAGTTTTAAACCTCTTAAACCCCATGGTTTTAAAACTTTTCCGAACTTTCCCGCACTTTAAAATTTTGGACCAGATCGGGACTACACACACACACACACAAAGCTTTTAATAAGTAGAAATTTATATTTTTTTAAGTTTAATATTGCTGATATTTTATTTTAATTTCATTAAATTTTTTTCTTTTACTTTAATGACTTGAACTATTGATTGCTAAAGTTGTGTTTTTAATTGTCCAAAACTTACTTGTTAATATTATTGACAATACTTGTATATTGATTAAAAAATAGAGTCATGCATTGATTTTAGCGATGTTGTTTGCCTACAAAAGAAATATTTTGTGTTATATTGATATATTTTATATATTTATTTTAATGTTGACACTTTGATTCTCATTTACATTAATAAATATAGAATTAAGGTTATTGTTATAAATTTATAGTTTAAACTATATAATTCAAATTTGTAGGTATTAATTGAAATTATTTTTTTTAATATTTATGATTTTAAATGTGGGAATCACAAGCTAGGAGTTGCAGGCGGGTCGGTAATTGTTAAAATCCACGAGTTGTGGACTAGTTTGATAATTTAACTTTTTACGAGTGAGAGTTTGGTAATGACAAACTCATAGCGATTAGCGAGCGATACTCATTGTCATCTGTAAATCAATATGCTGTAAATAAAGATGAATTCATAATAAAACTAAAGTAAATATATAAATCTACAAATACCTAAGAGCAAAGGGGGGTGGATGATATTATACCTTATGAGAGTATTCTCAATTCTCAAATATGCACCGGTATTTCTGCTTTTTCGAAAGGTCAAATACCACACACCACGCACACACAAACAAACAGACAATGAGGAAGCACTGATATTTGCCCCTAAAGGGCCCAACACGGGCACAGAAGCGGCAGCAGCTTTTGTTGCTTGCTTGTCCTTTTTCTTTTTTTTTCCTTCTTTTTCGCCGCAAAGCATGGGCGAAAAGCGGCAGCAGGAGATTAGGTTTCCGGGCTCATGCTAGGCCCTTTAAGGGCAATCATCCTTTCTCTTCTCAAATCCAACGGTACAAATTTATCCCTTTTCTGTATAGTGTGCATGGGCCAATCATAGTTTACCATGTCCTTACAAGGGTGGATTCAATTGAGATTTGGGCTTTCCTATAAATATATACACTACAGACAAGACGGTTTAGTCTTCCAAAACATCACCATGTTAAAATGCTAATATGCTATGATTGATTCTATGGTTGCTTTCTAGTTCTTTTCATCCAAGTTATTTTTTACGGCAGGAAGTCGCCGATATCACAAATTCACAACAAAATCTGTTTTTTTTTTTTCCTTTTTGGGCCTAATTCCTGGATGGTCACTGTGAGAGCTGAATTAAGTAATTATGATAATAGTTTTGCAAAGAGCCCCTTGTAGCAACTGTCGCTTTGGCCGAGTGGTTAAGGCGTGTGCCTGCTAAGTACATGGGGTTTCCCCGCGAGAGTTCGAATCTCTCAGGCGACGATTTGATTTTCGTACCTGCAGTCTTTTTTTATTAAACATTTATTTTACACGCGCTTAATTTGCTTTGTAAGTTATATAACTAATTGAACTTCGAACATATCTTTCTTATCTCCCCATCCGAGCCAGTCTTCACTTCGATGCTACTCATTTTGATCATAGCTTTCGGAAATTCAAAATCAAACCTAAAACCAAGCAACCCCCTAATGGTGCCTGCATAGTTTTGCACGATATTGCGTGTCGCAGCATCTTCCCACAGCCTTTGGTCGGACTCTAAAACTCCTTTACCATCACGTACATTCTTGAAGAAGCTCACATCAAATTTGTTCTGGCTATCTATATCTAGTGCTACACGTTTTGTGCCGTCACCATCTTTGGGACAAAGGGTCTGCAGTTGTGCCAAGAACGACTGGCTAATGCTGGGATCCGCATTGCCTGTTGTTGTGAAGTTGTACAGACGATATCGGAAGAATTGACAGTCTGTTTGCCCAATTGTATGTGCCCCTGCGGCCATAAAATCTAATACGTTTAGTAAATTAATTGTCTTGACGATTTATTTATGATACCACATATACACACACAGAAAGACATTATAATATCAGAGCGTTACCAACTAGGGTCACTAGATCATGATCATCAAGGCCTTTAGCAGCAAATTTTTGCCTCTGGACGGTAACGGAATCGAGAGGAGAAGGTAAGTTTAAACCTTGCGATGATGAAACTCTGCCATCTCTTCTTCCTGTTGGCACTTGCCAACTTGGTCCATCGCTCTTGCATGTGAAAACACACAGCACAAGTCCCCATTTCAAAAAACACGCCAGTTCAGATTCAGATATATAGAAATCGTATTTGGGTTCAGTGTTGATTTTAACTTAATTTGTGCTCATCTTTTCGTAAAATCATAGTTATTATTATTATTTTTGTTTTTAATTTTGATTGGTAGTTATTGAATATCATATATCTAACATGATCTGTGGTTATTGCATAAGTGCATGGCATAAGATCCTTAAAAAAAAAATCAGCCGATCAAAGTTAGCATACCAAGTCCACAGAGTCACGAGCAGCAAGTGCTAGTATATCAGCACAGGAGACTACACCAGGACAGGATGCCTCGAGTTGTGTTTTTGCGTCATCGATTACTTCAAATCCTCTTAAGCCAAGGTTAGGCAACGCACTCCTCTCAGCAGAAGACCCAGCTATCAAGACTGAACCATCGCAACCCTGCAATAACAAATTTGAATTAATTACGCCCCAAGCTAGCTTATATAGTATACGTGCATGATATCATGCAACCTCTAATAACAATATACAATTGTTCTTCAATTTCAAGACATCCAATAGAGTCAACCTGAACAAAGCAGTCGTGGAAATGAAGCCTCAGCAAGCCAGCCGCTACGGTGGGATCTTTCTTAAAGTGTGATTCAACAGTTGACCTAACTATGGCCTCAGCCCCTGGGCACGATGAAGAATAGAACCCGGCTTTCAATCCTCCTTGGCTTTGTACTGACGTAGCCATTACCAATATCACCATAAAAAACAATCGTAAAGCTTCCATTTGAACTATCCACAATTAGAAGCCAATCTCAATAAGATAAAGACACTCTTTTAAGCTTCTTAATTATCTCCTTCCTACCAAAACTTGTATGTGTATTTATATGTGCTTATTAATTAAACTGCTCTTTTGCCAGTCCTTTTCATTGATCTTTGAACTTGTCATTTTTATTAGTGGAGACGCGTAGGGACCAATAAAAATTAATATATAGTGGTCTCGTCTTTCTGTTCTATTGGTTTGTGTTTATAAGAAAGGAAGAGTTGGGGGTGACTTCACTCTGCATTCTGCATTATTGTGTGTCTGGTTAAACGATAATGGAAGAATCTGCTTTATCCATATACTTTTAGACTTACTGTTCCTCGACGCGTCTTGCCTCTTTATTTAACACGCTATCAAATATTTTCTCCTCTTCATTTCCTTGCACCCACAATTGTTTTCATGGTGTTCACATTAACTTTAATCTGAGCTGTGCTTAATTTACATGGGGTGGATCAGTTTGTTGCTTCGGACGAAAGTTTCTCCTCCAATGGTGTGATACTATAGGGAGTACTTTACAAATGGATGAGCAATAATTCGAGTCCTTAAAGTTTGTTAATTATTTCATTGAAATTTAAATTGATTTGACCACTCTATTTCATTATCGATCATACATTCATTTAATCAAAATCACTGTCGCTAAAGGAATAATTAATCTGATTATATAGGTTGATTAATGGACATGACGAGTAAAAATATGTTGCCTTTGATATGTTTTAAATATATATACTACGTATTTACATTAATCCTTTTAAGATGATGATTAGGTACTGAAGGTCTCAATCCTTTGTATAGAACGAAATAATCGAAGAAAATTAAATTTTCAATTAACACAATGGAAGAAATATTGAACTAGGAGCGAATATTGATTCACAAAATATATATAACAATATTACAATCTTCTCAAATTTAATTAGAAATTCGAGATAGGTGAAATTTATAAAGAAGAGATATAAAATTGGTATTTCAAGTAATGTAATACTTGTATATTAGATTATTAGTTGAAAACTCGGTATCTTAACTTTGCAAGTCTTTTCTAGTCAAGTACTATTTCAATTATTATTATTTAACTTGGGAGATGCCATTCATTCATTTGCTTGATAAATTTCTTAACATGTATCAGATACCCACTACGTACGTATGCAATCGATGGGTGACGGGATGAAGATTTTCTTGTTATGTATACGAGATTTTCCTTAACATGTACAAGTGATGTGTGAATGGAATATTACATCCTGGAATGTATTTATCCACCAAAATCATCTTTCGGAATCGTATACTCGACTTTCATCGGCGCGCAGCCTTAAAAGGGACATGCACTTGCGATCAAGTTGGTAAGAGTTTGAACAGCATGTGTATGTCAAAAGACAAATTGATCTAAATAGGAAAATGCAGACGCATGCGTAGTCTCTAGAATATCTATAGCTTTATTTTGATGCAGTTGTTGAAAAATACCGAGTAATCCAATAGTTTTTAGAATATGAACTTGATTATGGTTTTATCATATAAATACTAACATAAAAAGAAAGCAATGCTACTGTTAATTGTATAAAATTTGCCCTCGACGTCGCACCACCTAGTGAGCGGAGTTCTCATCAATTAATAAATTAACAATAAATACAAGGCTCTTGCTAATGGATTTGGACCAAATCAACACATACACGGCTCTTCTTTTCGGGTTCGGTACAGTAAGATACCATTTTCTTTTCAGTATGTACTTCCATTATGTACTTTTCATGTTATACAATTATGTGTGAAAGCAAGAAAATCATTTGATTCATTCATTTCATTCATTTGGCCCAGTGGTGTGACAACGCCACTGATCTCATTTTCATACTGTCAGTACTTTAGTATGATTGTAGGACAAAAATGGAGTGGCGCTACTGCCACCACCTCCAAATTTCTTATAAAACAAATTTATTAAATATTCCCATTAATAATGCACAAAAAGTAATTTTTTTGTAAACACCCATGTTTAGTCCACAAATAACCCTTCCCTATGAAAAATATCAATCTTTTCTACATACTATCTTAGAAATAATTGAAATAATTTTCTACAGTCCAATTTTTCATATAATCCAATTCATTTGGGAATTAATGAATCTATTCTTTTTCCTATTTAAAGATCAATGATCAATCCTTATCTTTTTTCTTCCTTAAACAGGCAAATGATCTTAGCTCACTCACTTTAGTAGGTGCTTGCAACACTTCGATGGCTCTATGCCCACCCAATACCTAGAAATAGGATCTTTATCTGTTCAAAGGATGATTTCTCTTTCTTTATCTTTACATAGAGGTTATTCTTTCTTAAAAACAGTCCGTAGGTGGCTAACATGGTCAGGAAAGTCGACAAGCAAACAAAACCAAACTTGCATTAGTAAAGATATACTTTTAAGAGAAGTAAATAGGGTGCATTTCATTTTCTCTTTAATTCCCCCTACGGGCAGAAGTGAGAAAGAAGTAAGCGTATCCTCCCATGTAAATGAGCTCCCTAACATTCTTCAAATTAGGGTATCCATAAGTGATATAATGTTTAAATACTATGAAACATATGAATGGTAGTATTGTTTGCCTTAAGAAATATTCCATTGAAAATTTCTCTCAAAATCTTTTTTATCTTCGGGTTAAACAATTCTTTAAAGGATTTTGTAATGGTGCCTATCTCTTTCATTGCTACATTATCTCTATAACTATTTCGTTTTTTATTTAACTTATCATCTAAATTTAAATAAAGGTTCTTTCATATCTCATTTAATGTCAATCTTAATAATTGAAAATCTTCTGAAGTCTCGGCGTATGAACAGAACGCATCTACATTCTACAATAGCTTTCATGTTCCTTCACAACGAAAATGAAGAACGATGATACTAGGATGTGAACAAAATTCAAGGTTAAATTTGTAAACGTAAAGTGGGGTTTATCGGGCGATCAGAGGGGTGTTAATAGCCTCAGCCACAGAAACATTGCACATCCAACTTGCAAACATGATAATCTGGATCGGCCATTTCGAGCCCAAATGTATATTACGTACACCCGGCTTTTATCTTTGTAGAAAGCAAAGGAGTTGTATTCGAATTACAAAGGATTACAAATGGGCCCATCGGTATGACGTAGGCCCATTTGGGGATGCTGTAACTGAGTGACACGGGTGTAGTCTCTTGGTTGGAGACCGATACGCGCGCCATTGCTTGTCCGCCAATGAGTAGTATCGTAATCAAAATATCTCAATTTCAGTTTTTCACATACCACTGTTATTATCATTGTAAGTAATCTAAATATCTCTATATATCTATACATATATATATATATATAAAGTTGGGATTTGAAGAGGTGATGTAGCATCATCATTTTTCATCTTTGTATATTATCTATCATCTAATAGATAGAAAAATTTTCTTTTAGATTTAACTTTTCATCTTCTCATACAATAACAATTATGTAAATGTTTTAATGAAACATATTCTTTGTAATGAACATCTAAGGTGGAGTGTTATGAATTTATTAAAATAAATGTAGATGTTCATAATATATATCTCTTAGTCTCCCCACTATCTCCCATTAGCAATATTTAACTTCCCTATAACTCCCACTATCTCACAAGGAATTATGATCCATAATTTTTCATTAATTTCATCGAGTGATTATGTAACTATAAAAGGAATTATGTAATTTCATCTTTTTGTTTTGTACACACACAATTGGAATAAATAAAATCACTCTATAATATATTCTCTCATTTTATTATTTATCTTGCGTTTCTTCTTTATTTTTGTTGTTGGCTAATAGCTTATATATATATATATATAAAGCTGGGACTACAAGAGGTGATGTGGCATCACAATTTCTCATCTTTTTATATTTTTTATTATCTAATAAATAGAGAAATTTTCTTTTAGATTTAGTTTTTCATCTTCTCATAATTAATATAATTGTTATTATACAATAACAATTATGTAAAGGTTTTAATGAGGCATATTCTTTGTAATGAACATTTAAGGGGGAGTGTTATACATTTTATTAAAATAAATATAGATGTTCATAACATACATCTCTTAGTCTCCCCACTATCTCCCATTAGCAACTTTTAGCTTCTCTATAACTCTCACTATCTCACAAGAAATTATGATCCATAATTTTTCATTAATTTCATAGAGTGATTATGTAACTATAAAATGAGAGCTCATCTTTTTGTTTTGTACACACACAATTGGAATGAATAAAATCACTCTATAATATATTCTTTCATTTTATTCTTTATCTTGCTTCTTTATTTGTATTGCTGGCTAATAGTTTTTTTTGTTTTTTATAAGGCTGCCTCATCTTAAAAAAAAATCAATTCATATTTTTCATCAGTTTTATCAAGTGTAAAGTAAGAAAAAAAAAGATAATACTAAATTCTTTTTTCAAAGCCGCGTGAAGCGCTGTTCTATTTTCTAGTATATATATATAAAGCTGATACTTGAGGAGGTGATGTGGCATCACAATTTCTCATCTTTGTATATTCTCTATTATCTAATAAATAGAGAAATTTTCTTTTAGATTTGGCTTTTTATCTTCTCATGATTAATTTGATTGTTATTACACAATAACAATTATGTAAAGATTTTAATGAGGCATATTCTTTGTAATGAACATCTAAGGGGGAGTGATGAATTTATTAAAATAAATGTAGATGTTCATAACATATATTCTTTGTAATTTCTCATCTTTGTATATTCTCTATTATCTAATAAATAGAGAAATTTTCTTTTAGATTTGGCTTTTTATCTTCTCATGATTAATTTGATTGTTATTACACAATAACAATTATGTAAAGATTTTAATGAGGCATATTCTTTGTAATGAACATCTAAGGGGCAGTGATGAATTTATTAAAATAAATGTAGATGTTCATAACATATATCTCTTAGTCTCCTCACTATCTCTCATTAGTAACATTTAGCTTCCCTATAACTCTCACTATCTCACAAGGAATTACGATCCATAATTTTTCATTAATTTCATAGAGTGATTATGTAACTATAAAATGAGAACTCATCTTTTTGTTTTGTACACACATAATTAGAATGAATAAAATCACTCTATAATATATTCTCTAATTTTATTCTTTATCTTGCGCTGCTTCTTTATTTGTATTGCTGGCTAATAGCTTTTTTGTTTTTTTATAAAGCTGGCTCATCTTAAAAAAAATCAATTCATATTTTTTATCAGTTTCATCAAGTGTAAAGTAAAAAAAAAAGGATAATACTAAATTCTTTTTTCAAAGCCACGTGAAGCGTGGTTCTATTTTCTAGTATATATATAAAATTGGGACTAGAGGAGATGATGTAACATCACCATTTCTCATCTTCTTGTATTCTCTATTATTTAATAAATTGGTTGAGATTAAAAAAATAATTACATTATAAAATATTAAAAATAAAAAATAATAATTATATTACAAAAGATTACATGTCTCTTCATCTTTCTATTTAAATTCAGTAATATGTAATCATTAATAATAATTAATTATAAGTGTTGAAACATTCATTTATTTTATTATGCCAATAATTAAACTTTAGTGGCTTAAATACATCAATTAATTAATATAGGAATGAAGGTTTCTTCATCTTCCCTCAACAATGCTATTAGGACCTAATTTTAATGTCATAATCTCATATTTAATTATGCAACCTTTTGTTTAGTATCTTTTGGCTTCTTCAAACTATATAAATATTAAGTAGTTAAGATTTATGACATTATTATTTCTTATCTTTTTATATTCTCTATTATCTAATATATTGGTTGAGACTAAAAAATAATTACATTACAAAATATTAAAAATAGAAAATAAATGAAAAATAATTATTAGATTACAAAAGATTACGTGTCTCTTCCTCTTTCTATTTAAATTCAACAATATGTAACCATTAATAATAATTAATTATAAATTTTGAAACATTCATTTATTTTATTAAGCCAACAACTAAACTTTAGTGGTTTAAAATACATCAACTAATTAATATAGGAAGGAAGGTTCTTTCATCTTCCCTCACCAATGCTATTAGGACCTAATTTTAATGTCATAATCTCATATTTAATTATGCAACCTTTTGTTTAGTGTCTTTTGGTTTCTTCAAACTCTATAAACATTAAGTATTAAGTATCCTCTTTAGAAATGTTCTTGTGTTTTTATTTTTTGACTTATTTGAATTCTTAGTATTATGTGCTTCATGGAATACTATTTTCTTCGTGAGTTGAACAATGATAAAGATAGTTGGATGAATTGAGTTAAGTTTTGTAGGACGTGTGAATCTATTAATATTTAAAAAAATAAAGAATTAATTAGTGTGAACATAATTTTTATTGATGAAAAAATTGTGTACAGTTAACTATACATATTATTATATATTTTTAAAGATAACAAAAAAATAATTAATTTTCATAAATAACATTAGTTCTATAAGGCTAAGTCATCTTTAAAAAAAAAATCAATTTATATTTTTTATCAGTTTCATCAAATGCAAAGTAAAAATAAAAAATATAATACTAAATTCTTTTTTTAAAACTACGCAAAGTGCGGTGCTATTTTCTAATTTACATATAAATTAACAGCTGCCAAACAAAAAACCCTCTTGTCGAAAAGCAGAGTAATATTTCTCTAAATAACAAACATTCTTAATAAACAAAAGTTATGTATATATCATATTACTTCGTTCCAGCCTAACTTTAGCATTTTACACCTGGGTTAGTACTTCTTAAAAGACCAGCATATAGATGATAGATGTATAAAATGTAAAATTAAAAAAAAAAAAAACCAGAGGCATTCTCGTGCTGTTTCCCTTCATGGAGTCCTCAACTATTTGGCCACTTGTTCGAGAACCGGAATATTCTTCCACGAATCATCCAAACCACTTATTTGCAGTGGCGGCAATGAGAAAACACTAACTGTTGAGCTTCCACTTCGAATTTCCTTCAAAGCTCGCAATGCTGATATAGTGCTCTTCATGTATAAGCTCTCCATATACTCAATCTCTGCAAGTTCCTTGGGCATTTGGAGAATATCACCACTAGTTTCTTTTGTGGTTGTTGACGTTGTGGGCTCAGAACCTTCTTCGGCTGCCTCAGTTGAAGCTGGCTTTTCACTCTTTGGGAAGAGGTCATCCAACATCTTTTCACATTGCTTTACGAGCCTGTAAATCAAGTCGGTAGTAAAGAAGGGCTGCTGTAAGACCCTCTGTATAAAAGGCAAACGGATCAAAGCACCAGTTCTTTTGTCATACTTCTTGAGTATCTTCACCAATCCTGCTAATAGCATACCATGTTAGTCACTGAAAGAGGTGAGTAACTAACTACTCGTACACATTGTAAGTGTCAGTTCATAGGTATTGAGTATCACAAACTCACAAATTCTAAACCTATTATTCCCTTAAAAAAGACACTCATTTTGCTCACTCTCTATGTATCTGGAAACAGCTCACAGGAACACAAACAAAGGTCCACAGGCACAGTTAAATTTTTCTAGGTTAACATGTGATGCTGGGTGTTTAGATTAAAATCAGTCTTAGTTTCCATATTTTGTCCTTTAACTAATGGCCAAGGTATTTCAGCAAGCATATCAGCTCCACAAAAAATACATGTTGCTACAGCTTTCCTCTTTACTTGGGTGTCATAAGCTCTCATGCCAGCTATTAGTAGACTACTATTTCAACTACAAGTCAAATATACAAATCACTTTCCTCTTCATTTTATAATCTCTGGTATATGATAACCCTGAAAAGTTGCAAATACAAACAGAGTAAAAGAAATACAGTACAACAGTTAAATCAACTTGACAAAATCACATACGAAAAAATTTGAAGTACCTGTATAGTTCAGAGCACTGTAATTTTCCAACAAAACCATCTCGCCGTGTAAGTCAACAATCTCCTTCCTGATTTTTATTAGCTCTTCGTTGGAATCATTTGCATTTGCTACCCTATCCTGTAGTTCCTGCACTCCAATCAAAGAGATACCAGTAAATCGTCAACATCAATTCGGCTATGTCTAAAAGCAAACCAACTCCAAGCTAACGCCTAGTCAATTTTTGTCCAGTTAATTGCACATGTAACACGAATGGCCAGCAAAACTTGGTTCCTTATATATAATTTGGAATATAAATCTCCAATCTCAAAACCTAATTTACAATCCAAAATTGTTGTATCAAACCATTAGAAACTTGCACCAAGATTATAAGTTTTCTTACGAGACATGATAACTCGGTTCCACTTCTACTATCCTATGGTCGTCATAAGTATTTTTTTGTCAAAGGTCTTTTAACATTTTTTTAGTCCCCGAGTTAAGCCATACACAGGAATTGTTGTATGGGTTAATTCTTAAGAGTTTTTCTTCGAAAATAAAAAAAGTAATTTGAAAATAATCTGTTCCCGAACAGAATAATTCAAAATTTACCCTTGTTCGTATATATTGAGGTTTCGGCAGCATAGTAGCAACATAAGTGGAAGTCACATGAACTCAACATAAGTGGAAGTCACACGAACCATCTATTAGCCATACAAATGCAGTACGCTTTCTGACAAAGAAAAAGCAGGACACCTAGCGCAATATTCGCAGTAAATTCCATGGAATATTCCATAATCTCACAACAGCTGGCATATTAAAATAGCTAGTTGACAAAAGTAACGGCAATGACTGCCAACGGCCCATATCTCAAGCATCTAGATGACTAGACTAGATACATGTACATCAGAATAGCATATATCTAAAACGGTCATCTTCTTGTTACTCTTCTTATCCTCATTTGATAAAATTACAATAAAGTCCTGATCTTTTTTTTCTTGGCAACCAAGCAGTGAACAGACAAAGAAAGTAACAAATAAAAATTAATGAATTACCTTTAACCTGATGATGTATTCTTCCTCCTTCTCAACGAAGAATGAGTTGAATTTATCCATTTCGTCCTCCAACAAACTAATGAAATCGATCTCCTCCCTGGACATATAACCATCAGTGGCCTTGACGTCTTCTCCGGCGACCGCAGATTCGTCAAATCTGGGCCGTTTACTAGGCCTATCACCGCCTTTGTAAGGCTCCACGAGCTTCAGCCTCTTCTTGAGGTCCTTGTAGGAGAGGAACTTGTCCCGCCATTCAGGCAAGGTCTCCTCGATCTGGTTGCTCAAGCTCTTGCCAAATTTCATGGCTTTTGGGCGTGTTTGCTTGATGAGAAATTAAGAGGGAAAGTGAAGGGGCTAAAAGAAGGAAATGTGACAAAGCAGGAGAAGGAGGCAGAGAAAAGGGTGGGCGTGGGAGATATAACGGTAAGAGAAGAATATTCGGGAGGTCAGTTCTGGAATATCCGTTTGTTTAGAAAGGGTATATCTCTGGTTTTATTCCATTTTGAGAGATTAGATATTATATTTTATTGCGGCTTTTGTTTATTTTATCTTTTTAAATATCTCTCTTCTGCCCTTTTTTAATTTGACACGTGGCAAATTCTCACTTTTGTAGCGGCTCGAGAGTGTCTATTTGGTTCGTCTTGTCTATAACCGCGGGAAGATGGCGCATGAGATGAGCCAAATAATTATTTAGTTTCAAGTAAGTGCAAAATAGCTATAGCTAGATGCTAATCTCACGGCACTGTGATGCATGATAAATGACTTGGCTTCACTGAGTATGGTTTCAACTCCCATGTCATATGCAGTTAGAACGACAACTAACTTAACTACACAACCACCAATATGACTTTAGACACATAGTGGAGGTGACTGAACATGGAGAATCTGGTTGTACGCTAGCTGGCAGTATTATTTCAGCAAGTTGGTAATTTAAAATTTATTTAGTAAATTTAGTATATTCTTTTCGATTTCACTTAATAAGGAATTTAATTGCAACCAAATAAGTGAGAGATTTATTTATATTGTTGTATATAGGAGTGGGTATAAACCCACAACCCATGGGTTTACCCAAATCCAAATCAAATTAAATAGTTTGGGTTGGATAAATCATGAAAATAGGTTATATGTGGTTTTTATATAGAAAATCATTTCATTATGGGTTGGGTATGGTTTACCCATGGGTCATGGATAAAACCCCAACACTCAAATTTTTCAAATGAAATAAATGAAAACAAAATAAATGAACACAAATAAGTGAAAGGCCACCATTAAATTTTTTACGGCGTGATCAATTATCAACAGTTAAAAAATGAAAATAACAGTAAAAAAAATTTAAATTGAATAAATATTGTTGTAAATAACATAATTTTTTTTCTTATTTACAAAAATAATTCCTCCCACATGAAAGGATTATCATAGAAAGAGCATGAGACTCTACTAGTGATCAATAATAACTCGGCTTGGACTGCGTCCGATATGCTAGATGGCGGCTAATTTTTTGTCAATAATTGAATGTAATGCCCATACTAGGCCCTGTACAAAACTTTGCTTATCATATAATGAAATTAGAACATAAAGCACACACACTATATAATATCAGAATGTAAATAAAATTAAAGGGGATTGCCACTTTCCCCCTTACAATAATTAACATATACCATTTACTCCATTTCTGTTTTTAAATGGCCAAAAATCTCCATGACAACATAAGTTTACAATATTACCCTTATTTTTAACTACTCTTTTATTTACATTTATTATAAATAAAAAAAAGTATTAAAACAAGAAATATATGTTTTGATATGAGCAAAAAAATTAATAATAAAATTTTTTCTTGTACTTATTTATTTTGTGAACATTTTCTTAAAATAAACATTTTGTAATATTTTAAAACTAAATGTAAAAAGTATAGGTAAAATATTTTATTATTTATCTTATAATAAATTTTATTAAAATAAAAATTATTTTGATAATAAAATTCAAACCAAACCCAAATGATTTGGTTTGGGTTGGGTTAAAAATATTTGGGTTAGTTTGGGTTGGATTCAAATTTTTATGGTTTGGTTTGGGATGACTTAAAATCCAACCCAAACCAACTCATGTCCACCCCTAGTTGTATATTAACTATAATATAGACATTTAAATTTTTATTTTGATTAAGATTTTCTCCTTTTTTTTCTTCTTATAATATTTTTAATATTGTAGGATTACGATAATAAAATCTGTCAAATCTATCTCAAAATATTCTAAGAAGAATTTTTCATAATAATGCACATAACTCAGGACCCTTTCCAGATATATGAAAAATGAGGTGGAAATCAATTAGTGGTTGGTTTGTTGTATTCACTAATATATAGACGTTTGAAAAGTCCATAGATATTTATTGATAATAACATGTTAAATTGTAAATGATTTCTTTAAACAATATTTGAATGTAATGTAATTTTTTTTTTGTTGTATCTATGCATCAACGTGAACTAATTTTATTAAATTATTATAGTGCCCCCAAAAGTATCTTCTAAAAATAACACCGTAACAAAATGTTATAAAAATTATAATGTTATAAAAAAATTTACTAAAGTTTAAATTTGTTAAATTCTATCCTAACAAATAAATTTAATTTTTTTTTAATTTCACCCTAACAAAATGGCCATCTAAATAATTTGTGTTTACTTTTGTTTATTATTTTATAAGGGTAATGAATTTTTTATGATGAATGGCTGTTATAAATTATATATATTAAGGGTGTAAAATCAAATAAATTTAAATTTTTATAATATTTTAAAATTTTAATAATAAGATAAACTTTAAATGAACAACCAATAATTTTAATAGGTAATATTGAACTTCTCTTTTTGTCTTTACTGCTGTCTATTGGAGGTTTATATGCTGAGGCTATGGCCCGCAGCCTGGAGCCAGAGCCACAGATGGTGTTGAAACGAAGCCGAGCCAAGCAATTATTGGCTTTTGGCTTTGCGCATTTATGACGCATGGTATAATTCTGAAAGGCTTGCGGAATATCCATGCCTCTGTCACCTTCAAAAATCAAAACCACAAGCGTGGTGGATTGCGGTGGTGGGCCTTCGATCTTCACATCCTGCTTGTCATAAAACGACAGCGCAACGTCGCAAGAACTGGGGAAAAGTCAAATCAAAGGGATAAATTTGGAACTGATGATAGCCCGCAATGACCTGGGCTCTCCCCGCGTAACATGTAGTCATGTACGTTTGAGCTTGAAGGCTATATTAGTAATTTCAGGTGGGGAAATTTGTCATTTTCATAGACGATTCGGATCCGTGAGAGGGGGGATATTCTTGAAACTGAACCTGGAATCTACTCTCTGCATCATCGGTAAAAAAAGAAAAAAAATGGTCCCTCAAGTTTCCAACTCTTCTTTTATTTATTTATTTATTTTTATTTAAAAGGATTTCCCATTTTAGAGTATTATTATCCCATCTAGGGATGGCAATGGGGAGGGGACCGATCTCTCCGTACCCATCCCTGATATTTTATATATGTACCCGTTTCCGTCAGAATTACTTGAGAAAATCTTCATCTCCTCCCCGAATAATAACAGGGGATCCCCGAGGGTTCCCAATCCCCGAATAACTAATAAATTTTTTTTTATTTTCGATTTTGAGTTAATCATATTAAAATAAAAAATTCAAATAAAAGTAAAGTTCGAAATATATCTTACATTAATATCCATTACAAAAGTCATATACATTAAATTAGTAAGTAACGCAGCATGCAAGGGATACAAACTTCTTTTACAAACTATCATGAACAAATTAATAGTCTAATACAAAATTGTTACAAATAAAATCGAATTTAGATTCAAAATTAACTTTTTCAATGGTGGCGTGGACACTTTATAAATGTGGGCTATAAACACAATAGTTAAATCGGAGCAAATCAAGAACAAATATTAGATTAGATTAGAGTAGAGTAGATATTAAAATTGTGATTCGCTGTGGGCAATTATAATATCTAAAAATAAATAAAAAATAGATTTAAGTTTAAAATATTTAAAGAATATTAAAATTAAAAAATTTTGGGCTAATAGAATCTACTCGGTCTTTTTAATGTCCTAAATAAAAATTTAGAACTTTAATTAGTTAATTAGGCCTAAAAGTTTAATAATATAAATATGTTGA
>NW_006263303.1:4410006-4501387 GCF_000493195.1 Citrus x clementina | reverse complement strand
GGGATTCCACCTCATCCCCGTCCCCCTCCCCAAATAAGAAATGAGGTAAAAAAATTTCTCCATCCCCTCCCCGAATAAGAAATTGGGTCTGAAATTATCCTCATATCCTCCCCGAATGGGGAAAATCCCCGAGGGTACCCGTCCCCGTGGAGATTTTTGCTATCCCTAATCCCATCATTCCTTATTGTTAGCTCCGATCAATATGTAAGACAACGATCTTTTTTTCTTCCTTTTTTTTTTTTTTTCTAATGAAAGTACCCTTTCTTTTGCTAAAGAAACATAAGTTACGAAAGTTCGACAATGTTTGTGGGAGGATCCTGGAGCCAAACAAGATCATCAATAAAAGAGAGACTCAATTTTGCTGGATGATGAGCGACTGTTTAATAGTTCCTACATACATATATAGCATTATTTACATGTGGTGTAGGCTGCCACTTCCTAGACTGCTTGGAGTCTGATATCTTGTTAGATGGATAAAATATATAGATTGAGATCCTCTCCTGATCTGAATACTTTTGATTTTTTACAGATCTTGTGCCATTTGTATTTTAATATTAGTGAATTATTAAGATTTAATTTAAATTTTTGTTATTTATTAACCACCAATAATATTAATAGCATTTGCTCATATAAAAATCATATCAGGAGAGGATCTTGATCCAAAATATATTAATAGAGAGATGACTGAAATAATTACAGGACACCCTTGTTTTTATTTTTATTTTTATTTGTAGTTTTGTCTCTATTTTCTCTACCTTTTGTATCAGATGATCAATTATCATGTCCGTCCACGATGGATAAAATTCAGAGTTTTATATGGATAAAAGACATTTTAATCCTCACTGAAGTACGTATTTTTTAAATATTTTTTTATGTTTTTAAGGTTAGTAGAGAACTTTGTAAGGGTAAATCGCAAAATGTTATTTCTTCAAGAGGGAAAGAAATTTTTATCCTCGCTGAAGTATATTTTTTGTCAACTTTTTATTCAGCTTTCTCACTAGATTAATTTCTTCTCTCTCATATTTCTCTCACTTTCTTAAATTGATTTATAATTTGAATAAAAAAAATAACTCCTCCAATAGTTAACTGAAAAATTATAGTTGATGAGATGAATATCGACGGAGAATATCATTACTCTGATACTCTCAACACCCAAGAGGTATATTCTCGACATATTACTGGGATAATTTCAAAAGAAACGGCGCGATATATGCTTCATCTTTTTTTTGACCTTTTCTGCCCACCATGCATTGTTACTTCGGACTGACTGTTCAACAAATGACATATCTGTTTACGTAAAAGGAACTTGTTCACAGATATCGATACGACAAAGACTTTGCACGGAAAAAAAGAAAAAGAAAGGATTAGCATATTCTTTATTTTGTGCCTTTGTGCCCTCATAATAGGATCAGGCTACGGTGCAACAGTGGCACCGTGCCACAGTTGCACCTAAGGGAAATCCCTCATAATAATAACTTCACTTTAATTAATTAACTTCTATTAAAAAATTAAATGTTTGCCGCCCGCGCGTGTTCTTCAACAAATCTTTGAATTCAGTCTTCCCACATCAGTTGTTTTTTCAGTCTCTTTCTTTTTTTCTTTCTCGTAGCTGGTCAGCATTAACCTCCATTAACTTCTTTCTTTTTTTGAGATTCCTAACTTTAAGCAAATTATTTCTTGACCCGCAAGTTTGTAATCACAAGATTTGTTTTTTTTTCAAAGTAATTAGTTACAGTGAGATGTGTCGAGACAATACAAATTGTTTTGTCGGTGGCTTTGATAATATTAAACTTAATTGTTGCTGTATCCAAGTATTTCTTGTTTTCTTAGTTTTGGTCCATAGGGCATCTTTGCTAGCTCATTTCTCACTATTTTTTTTCCCCTCTCATCTCGAAGTCGCATATTGTTCGTGTTTTTATAATAATTAAGTGATGTCAAATCATTGAAAAAAGAAAAAAAAAAAAAGAATCAAACTTTGTAATATGCTTTCCATTATGCTTAAAATATTGAAATGTTGATTTGCTGTCCACAATGAAACCCGGAAAGGCGGAAACAACCAATATCAAGAGGCATTACGGGCGAACAAATGCGTTACATTTTTCACGCGTGCAATTTGGCCCAGCATTGTTAGGTTTATTGTAGTAGGCCTGGCCCATGTATACTAACCGTGGGTGTCCATAGAAAAATTTCATGGAGAAGGCTGCTTAACAGAATAACAGGAAGGAGCCGAATTTGAAGTAAAATGGTACCATTCATTATTCAACCCCAACCTTTTGCCTTAGTCAAACCCTATCTTGAAGAATTGGAGCAGAGAAGGCAAGAAATAAAAATCATGATCTGAAAATGATCAATTGTGAACAAAAACAAATAATCACTACACTAGTATTTAGTGAAATAAATTCTCGAAATAAAGTTCCTAAAATATAAATGATGAGCGTAAATTATATATTTATAGATGCCATTTAATGGTAGCGGTAAAATCTCTTGTGTTAAAAATAAGAGATCTAGGATTTAATTCCTGATCACATAAATAAAGAAGGATAAAATTACAGTTAAGCTAAATAAAAGTACAAAATTAAGTATAAGAGATTTATTAATTCTTTTGTAAAGAGCAAAGAAAATTTTAAATAACAAAAAAAAATTAAATAAGGCACTGGTGTGAATGTTGATTAAAAAATATATACAAATGAATTTAAATAGAAATCTAACTTATATTTCCCTATGGTAAATGTCACATTGTTTATGAGCACGTTCATGGCTCATACAATGTGTGTGTGTGTGCGTGCACGTGTATATATATATATATGCAAAAGAATGCAGGGTTTATTTTTGTCATCGTTATTAATGTGCTTTTCGTGACTCTTACAGCTATTATTATACAAGGAATCAACGACCCTATGATGGTTTGACAACTTAACATATAGGGCCCGTTTAGTTTTAGTTATATATCATGAGATTGGATAATTTTAGGGTAAAATAATCATTATATCCACTACAACAATAATGAGCTTTTGCAACAACAAGGGTTTGTTGCCCAAAGTATAAATTTTGTTGCCTTAGATTGTTGCAACAAAAATACATTTGTCGTTAAGGTCGTCGGCCTAGCACTATCGCGCTCTATATTCAGCAACAAAACAAAAGTTTTCTTGCCTTAAACATCTTTTTGCAACAAAATAGATTCGTAGTAAAAGAGTGTCAAGCTAGTTTATAAAATTGTTTTGCAACAAACACTTTTGTTGCCCTATCACTAAATGTTTTTTACAACAATATTATTTTGTTGCTAAGAAATAGAATAAATAATTTTACTACAAAACAATTGTGTAGAAATAATTTTTTTTCAACAAAATTATTATATCAAAAATTTTGAATTAAATACAATGATAATTAATACCATTATAAGAAAAAAGAAATTAATTAATTCAAAAGAATTATTATTATTGATGAGAAATACATAAAAATTATTACAAGATGTAATATCTATTTTTTTAAATTACAAATGAATATAACTTTATTGATTTCCTTCATCTTGTGGTGTGATTGAACTTCAATATTTCCTGCAAAAAAAACACAAACAATAATTAGTTAACTTGTAAATGTAATAATCATGTAATATTGTAATGAAAAAAAGATAAAAATAAAATAAAAAAATTACACCATATTGAAGAAAATAAGAGATAAGAAGATAGAAATTGAGTTAGAGAATGAAAGAATGAGAATTATACATTAGAGATGAGGGAATCAAAGTTAAAGAAACTTATAGATGAGAAAGTTTAGAATAAAAGTTAGAGAATGAAAGAATGAAAGAATGAAAGATTAAAAGAGTGAAAGAAATAAAGTGTATGAGATATAAATAAAGGGATGGAGTTTTTAGTGACAAAATTGAAATTTTGTCACTAAAACTTATTTTGGCGGAAAACCACCCACCTTTTACTTTAAAAATTTTCAATTTTTTTAGCGACAAAATTCTACATTTGTTGCGAAAAGTATACATTCATGACAAACTTTATCTTTTGTTTCAAAAAATAAAAAATTTTGGCGGAAATAAAATGATTTAAATCTTTAATCTTTGACTTTTAGTGACAAAATTAGAATTTGTTGCTGTAAATACACATTTAGCAACAAAACTCTAATTTTGTCACAAAAAGTCAAGAAGTTAAATCTTTAAATTTAGAATTTTAACTACATAGATTTGGCAGCAAATTATTTTTTGTCACCAATGGTCACTCTCTCGTGACAAACCTATTTGGCGACGAAGATTTTGTCACTAAATGTTTTGGCACCAAAATATTTAGTTTGGTGCTAAAACTTTTAGCAACAAAAAGCTAATTCGTTGATAATGTATGTCTTTAGCGATGAAATATTTGTTGCTAAAAATTTTAATTAAATATTAATTTATTTCTTAAGTATTTGGCAACAAAATATTTTTTATGTTGCTATAACACACTTGAGGCAACAAAGACAATTTTGTTGCTAAAAAACTTGTTGCTAAAGGCCTTAATTCTTGTAGTGATCATGTTTGATGTAAAAAAAGTAAAGGTAGGATAACAATAATGGGCCCACCACTTAATCTTAATAGTGGCAAAATTTCATCCCAAGGGGACCCTTGGGATTACATTTTCTAAGATAAAACTTTGTCCTCTACTATTCATGGGATTAAAAACTATAACATGTTAAATATTAAAAAAAACTAAGGGAAGATTTTACATTTTTTTTATAAATTTACCAATAATTATTGATTTAAGTTAGATTATATTACAAATCATTTTAAAGTAAATCTACGATGATTTTAATAAATTAATATATAAGACATATTATTAGTTATTAGCTAATCTCATGGCATATCAAACACAACATAGTATTATTTATAATCCAGTATTATCCAATTCAATCCTATCTTATCGAATCCAATCTGATTCAATCCAATCCAATCTAGCATACCAAATGTGTATCAAAGCATAGTAGCAGACGTGCATGCATGCATAAAAACGCTTGCGAGGAATTGGTGTCTTTTTCATTAATAAGTTTGTTTTTCTAAAGCACGTTCCAAAGGAGTGATTGATAAGCTCTCCTAACTTGTACAGCAATTTAATACGGGTTGATAATAATGCCATAGGCCATGATTTTAATTACATAATTAGTTATATACTGGTCCAAATATATACAAATTTCTGCTCAAATAGTCGTCATATGTAACCTTCCCGAATGATGTCACCTGGTAAATTACTAATTAGTAAGCCAGACGCAAGCAAGCTAGCTACCTAAACATACGTGGATCATGTCCTCACCAGATTGCAAGTTAACCTGGATCACTAAAGTTGGAAATTGGGGTGTGTGTAATTATATATATGTATATATGAATGATTAAAATAATAACGTGAGGAGATATGAATGACTTGATTTTTGAGAAGATGAAGATGATAAATTATCTTATGGTATGTTTGGTTTGAATAAATGAAAGGAGAAGAGAGAAGAGTGCAAAGAAATAAGGGGAAAAAATGAATTACACGTAAAGCTAATTAATGAAAATGAGATTGATCATTTTTTCCCCTCATTTTCTCTCCCCACTCTCTCCTTTCCATTCCTGTCCTCTTCTCTTATTTCTTCCAATCAAACATATGCTTAGAGCATGGTTTAATAACTCTATTGATTCATGTACCCTAAAAATAATTGGAGTGACATCTCTACTATTACGTCTATCATTGTTATTAAAAAAAAAAACTTTTGGGAGAATTATATTTGAGAAGTAAAACAAGACGAAATTAAAATCTTAATAGTAACTTACGGTACAATACAAGGGGAATGATACTTATGTCTCTAATGATTTTTATCTCTAAAATTTATGTCCTTTTTTTTCTTTTTTCTAAAAAAACCCATTACAACCTTGAGTCCTTGACGTTCTATCCTTTATATTCCAATTTTATCATTAAACGACACATTAAAATATAAAACTCTTTCGATTTTTTTTTTATAAAAACACAATATATTTTGACTGACAGAAGAAATATATATAACTGCAAACAAGTCGAAAAGGTAGACATTTTTTATACTGCATTTATATCTGTTGATATGGGGTGCCTACAAAAATACCATTTTCCCGAGAAACACGCATGAAACAGGTCCATGACGTTAACGTGCTTTTGTGAAGCAATGAAACAACCGGCTCCATGATAATGACAGGTGCTAATGAACTAGGTCGATTACTAAATTACAATTTCAAACTAGGCACAGAAATTGGTGAGAAGTCACTAAGTCAGGGTCCAAAGACAGCTTACACAATCCAATAAAATAGTACGCCATTGATGATGGCCCAACCTCGCTGTCTGAATTCGCAGCCCCATTTTTGGGACTTTCGTCATGTTAATTAGATGCATCATTGATTGAGAGACTGCCGAAGGATAAGTCTTAATTTACATGCACGTTAATGCGTTGTCTTTTTTTATTTCTAAATCAATTTCGACGGCTTAAATAGGGAGGATCCGAATGGTGAAGATAAATAAGATAAGCTAACAGCACCTATTCAAATGTACATCATATGCATGGTCATACCCTATATATGATCAGCAATTGAATTGCACTCCTGGAGATTATGAGAGAAGCAAAAGTTCATCGTCTTGTTGGTCCTTGTTTCCAGGAATTGCCGGCATCCGGCTGGCCAATAAAAGCTTTCTTCTTTTTTTTTTTTTTTTTGCTTGACAAAAGCTTTCTTCTTTTATCAAGCATAAAGGAAAGTTGGTGATGGTTGATTAAGTGATGGGTAAATTCATGCAAGTTAATTAATGACATAAAAAATAATAAATTATTAATGATGTGACTTGATATGATTTGTACTAAAGGGTTTGGTGTGTTATTTATTTTTTAATTAATCGAAATTTTGTGTGCACTTTAATTATGAAAAAGTGTTGGGTGCTCCTGCATCAAAGACCTTCTCTTCAAATATAATTAATTAATTAGTTATTAGGGCTCTCATTGGATTTACTTTTGACTTTTGAGCAGGATACTTATTTATTTATTTTTTCCTTTTAAGTGGAGAGAGATCAGATGCAATATATACATCGTTCTCTTTCATTCAAGGAAACAGATGATAAAAACTGAGCGAATCTAACAGTTAAAAAAAAAAAGTAAATAGAAGAAGTAAAGATAGTACATATATTTTCACAACCTCGTTAAGCACGTAAATTTGCCAAACACGTGCTACCTTCTTATTCGTATTGTGTGCTGCAAAAGGGCAATTTATTGATATTGTTAAAGGCAGTTGAGGCTTGGACCCTAACTACTTATCAATATTATTATAGATATTAAGACCTGAAAGATCAATTCACATGCATGCATACTTTTCTAAACTAAAGTGATCAGCTGGGTTCCACAAGTTTAAAGTTATAGGGCGTTAATAGGGTACGGGCTGTATCATTCGTAAGACTAGCGGGACAATCCAATCATTTGTGTTAAAAGGGAAAAGAAAAATCTCACTTTTGAATATGAATTAGATTTACGAACTTTTACGTGCTCTCTTATTGATTCATGAGTAAGAATGCTTAATATACACAAAGATTTGCAAATATAAAAGTGAAAATATTATGATTATAATCAGTAAGAGCTTGATTGATACATAAAGACAGATTCAATCAATTTTAATGGATTGATTGACAATTAATCTTCGAACTGATTAACAAAAGTTGAGACAATCAGTCCGTCTTTGTATTCGTCCTTGTTTTGGTTCTTCCCATCTTCTTTCAAGCTGGCAAGGGAAAACTATGGACTCCCATGCATAGTTTGAGTTAAGATCTTGTTGTTCCTTGATTTTTCTTCAATGATCTTCTTCCAGTAGTGTTGGCAACAAATAAGGAAGACACTCCTTTGGCAACAAATAGGTGCAACTCACATCACATGAAGTGCACCAAACTTAATAGTAGGGGTATCTTGAAGTATTTTTTTTTAAATATAAAGACTAAACATGCACTTAACTCAAAATATAGGATTAAAATAAGTATTTACCCATTTTACATTATATGTACTATAGAACTTTGATAAAATTAAGGAAAATGTTTGGTGTAGAGAAAGATGAGAGAAATAAAGAAGAAAATGGAAGAGAGAGAGTGGGTGGATAGAGAGAGAGAAGGCAAATTTCTCTCATCTTTCTCTACACCTAACACTATTCTAAAATGAATTCTCAATAAATTAATAGCTCGATTAAATAATTTTTTTTTCTTTTGGCTGTTCCTCATTTAGAGTTAGCATGTTAAGTTAAGATTCAATTTATCATCATCATCATCTTTGTTATTATTATTATTATTATTATTGTTCAAAGTAATACTAACCAAGTTTTAGTTCAAAGTTTAGTTTATGACATTATGAACTTGGAAGGACTACACTGGCTGACCATTAAAACCAAGAATTGGAAAATTAATAACCCATTTGGAATTGTTTTTGTGAAGTTAAAAAGTAATTTTGAAAGGCTAAAAATTAATTTTGATGTTTGGTAAATTTTTTTTAAAATAACTTTTGGCAAGTTCTTTCCTACAACAGGTTTTAAAAATCAGGAAAGAAGTAGTTTTTCAAAATTTAATTTTGAGAATCACTAACATAATATCCAATTTAATTATTTATATTTTTACAACAGTTTAATAGTAAGATTTACCAAAAACCTACGATTGTTTTTAAAATTTACAGTACTTGTAAAAGCAAGTTTTACCAAACATTTAATAGTTTTTTTTACAACTGATTATTTCTACAGTATCGCTAACAGTAATTAATTATTTTAAAAGTTAAAGTATTATCAAAATGGCTCTAAATAAGACGGAAAAAAAAGCCTTAAATGAGGTTCTAGACTTCTAGTTAACCGTCTTGCTGAGCCAACTATAAGACACATGTAAAATAAAATCAAAATTAAAAATTTGATATATAAATAACTAAGTAGTCGGATGTCCATTATGGTAAAGATACTCAGAATTTATAAAATATAATAGAAAAAGGAAAGAAAGGTCCATTATGAGAAAGGAAAGTCTTATTCGAGAAATCAATCAGCCATGTATCCAGTTGTAGAAAGAACATGAACATCCAGCTAGTATACTAATTACGATCACCTCGTACAAAGCTATTACAAAAAATGGACTTTTGCCCAATAAGAAAAACCTTATTCACAATTTCCTTATAAACTTTGCATATACTATTATTCCAATTTAAAGCGTACACCCCAAGTCAATCATTATCCATTGCTCCCTGTATACGTAAACTTACAGAATAAAAAACACAAAGAAATTGAAGTACAGAATTAAGTCACTTGCCAGGATATACGAGCACATGCATTTCTTTTTTATGAAACCAATTACAATAGCTAGAGTCAAGAGAAAAGAAGCTACCAATCCATCATCACTGATGATCATCGGCTTTTTCTTGAACCTCGTATGAAGGGCTTGGACAGTTTCTATTAAGAAGCTCCTCAATCATTTGCAGGGCGATTCTCTCCTCATCATCCATTTCTGTCCTGATCATCAATTCTGGTCCTTGAGATTGTGAATCACCAGCCAAAGGCAATGCATTGCCCGAAACATCATCAGCATTATTATTAACATTAGTATGATCACCACTATTTCTGTTTCCAAGATGAACGGTCATGACCCAGTTAGAATCCGAACGTTGACCCGCCCGCTTTTGCCACACACCAATGTGAGAATTCTCTGTGTCGAGCCTCAGACAAGTCATAGAAGGCGACGGTGTCTTGCTGCATTTCCGAAGCTTGGCGTGTAAGAGTTGGGATAACTCGTTTGTAGGTGATGATGATGAGGAGCTTTCACTAGGCTGAGCAGGGTCGCCATTTGAACTCTGTGTTACTGGAAAGTTTGTTTTCGCATTTCGCCCACTCATCAAGATTGCAGCTTGATCATAAGCTCGTGCCGCCTCCTCAGCTGTTTCGAATGTGCCTAGCCATACCCTTCTCTTCCTGTAATAAATAATTAATCACACAATGAAAATTGGAACTAGCAATTTATATATATATATATATATATAAACGATAAAGTACGTACAGAAGAGGATGTCGAATCTCAGACACCCAGGAGCCCCAGTGGCGTTGCCTGACACCTCTGAACTTCTTATTTGATTGCACCATTTTTAATTAGAGTGAATGAAAAACGAAGTACCAACACACAAAATGTACAGATCGATGAAGATATATATATATAGAGAGAGAGAGAACTATGAGTGACAAGGGCCAGCAGCAGTAGAAGCTGTGACTGTCGGCCAACTAGATGTATCGTATAAAGAGAGACTTGTAATGAAAAATAAAAAATGTCACCTACATCAGACATGACCTTCCTTAAAAACGCAATAGCTACCGTATTTATGAATGGGGCTTGCTTTTGCTTACTACTTTTGCCCTGGCCTTTGCATCCTCCGCTAGGCCTATTAATAATTTTTGCCATATTCCATGTGAACATAATATAAAAGTGACTTTAACTTTGATGGGACTGCAAACGATACTTGACATCTCACTAGCTACGTGACTTAGCGATACTATTTACCTAGCTAATTAAGTAGGTGACTTAATCGATTTGCTTGGTTTCCTTAATTTTTGTTAATTATTTGACCTGTGAATGTGAATTAAGGCTTTACCTTTCACAGACTAACTTCAACGATTTACAGCCGAAAGTTACATAAAAAGCTTGAAATAAGTAATGTCTTTGGCTTATGGCAAAAGCCGCCATTTGGCAGTAAGAAAATCAATTAGTATTAAATAAAATCGACTACTGAAAACGAAAGTGCCAATTTTATAAAGGGAGATTGTGATTTCTTAATTTGCATGCTCCTAATGATAGCAAAAAATGCAACATTTTTTTTTTTATCAAAATATGAATTTAGGATTCAATACGTAGTAGGAAATTGTAATCAAGCTACAGATGGTGTACCTAAGTTTCTGCTACATAATAGTAGGTTTTTTGTATTGATTAAAGAATTTGCACAAGAAATATCTTGTTGTTTTTGAGGTTTTATGTCCTGATTTATCAAGAACTTCTGTATTCAAAGGAAAAAAAAAAAAAACTGCTAATGTTTAAAACACTACCACCTCCTTATCGTTGTCATAATATCTTATTACCCTCTTGACATATTAAAAATTTAACATATGAATAGTTTTTTGTTTGTGGGTATACAGATTTACTGCAAAAGCTGTAGGCGTTAAATAGCAAATGAAAAGGAGGGCCGAGGATTTCGGGCCGGAGGAATATATCTCAAATCTTTCTATCTACCCCACAATGTGACAAATGAACAGAATTGTCAGTTTGAATAGAATCTATCTTGCTAAAGGCAAGCCAGCAATCACTAGAGAGAGTCCGAACTCAAAGTATAAATCTTCTTTCTTGGTAGGGTTGCAGTTCACCGGCCGACCGACCTTCACCTGCGCATTGTACATTTCATCTTGTTGGATCCATCAAATTCAAATAAACTGAGAAGAAGGGGATCATCTGAGCATTAAATTAATGAATTATATAATAGTTATATATATACTTGTTATATATAAAAGCTTTTATTCAAGGTGATGAAGTAGCGAACCTAATTGGTTCAACTAATAAAATCTTTTATGTTAATAAAAAAAGTGATGAACTAGTCTTAATTGAAGTTAACTAATTAGACTTGTGTGGATCAAAGTTGAAGGGTAAATAGGTTTTGTTTAGGGATCAAATTGGAACTTTCATAAATGCGATTGATAAATGTGTGCTCAGTGCTCACGCTCACTAATAAGGAAAGGGGACCAACGCTAACTAAGTAAACATCTCATAGGTTATGTGAAACTTAAGTTAAATTGAGTATTTCGTACAATGAGTAATGATGATGGAGACCGTGATGAAGACCTACGTACATTAATCTAAGATCGACGTCTAAATACTACCGACTATAGCTTAATTATCACATCAACCTCCAAATCATTCGGAGTTAAGCATGAAATGAACCCTCAGCATGAATGTGTGGCATGTTCCCTTCTTTCACATTTGCGCCATGCATATGCATTTACAAGCACATCATCTTGTCACCTGTCCACTCATCACATGCTCGCATGCTGCATGCATGGTCCATTTTGCTACCCTGTCTAACTAGTACCCTTTCTTTTGTTTTCCCTGTGTTTGTGTGTGTGAAAAAAAAAGAGAGTGTGTGTGTGTGGGGGGGGGGGGGGGGGGGTGTTGGGGGGTGAGTTAAAGGCAGCTAGTAAGATACCTGTGATCATTGACAACGCTTTTATGAGTTTGGCATCCTATTTAATCAACTTGTAATTGATTTTGGTACAAAGTGTTATAGGTATCATTAAATATATGCATGGATGCACATTTTAAAGTTTTAAGTTTCTCGTCAAAATCGAATACAGATTTCTAATTAAATTTAAAAAAATGTTACCTTGTTAATGGTTTATTATATATTACCTCTAATAATTAAATAGAAATTTTAATGAAATTAGATGGTGTGATCATCAATTTCAATTGACGGAATGCTTGACTTAACAACTTTTTATATTCTAATAGGTTATAACATTTTTTTTTTTCTTAACGACGAACACGTATAATTTATATATTTGATCGGGCATGGAGAAATCAAATGGTTAATAAATGTTTATTCAGCCCATACAACGCGGCTTGATATATCTCCATTTATCACACACGTATTGAATACATCATAAGGACTTGATCGAATGATTTTGAAGTTTTTTTTTTCTTTTTACTGGTCACTTGTATTAGAATTCTGAAAATGTGAGGGTTAAATAATTAATTTGAACTCAAATAAGAGCGAGGGTTAAATAATGATTTTTTTACTTTACTGCTCCCTACCTTTTAAGAAAAGAAAAAAATGTATAATCAATGTATGGTACAAAAGACATTCATCATAACGACTACAATTTGATTCAATTTGTTTACGTACATAATACAAGTCGGTTAAGGTGAAATCTAACCCCCAGAGGGGAAAGCATCCACATTAAAGGTGAAAGAGGTCGAATTTTATTTACTAGCTCTTTCATAAGATTTTATTCTAGTTATTACCATAATAAGGACCCAGTCGATTATACGATGTCTTAATTAATTAGGAACAAGATGCGCTAAGGGTAATGGTGTTTAAATGCAGTGCAGCCCTAGCCAGTTACTAAAGAAACCCAAGTTTCAGCTAATTTACATTTAAGTTCATTAATCTCACTTGATCAATTCAAGAGGTATACTATATCTTTTTTTATTTATTTATTGATTTTTCTGGTAGTTTGATTGACCACGTAGGTTCACAGCCAGAGTTAGATCGATTCTCGGGCAATGAATTGATTGCGCCATTACTTCAAAAGCAATTCACATGCATGATGTAAAAATATGCTTATCATTGAAAGGGACCAAGAAAGACTACTCCATCCAGCAATTGAATCTAGTGCACGACATCATGACAATGACTAATCAGGCTCCATTTGGTCAATTAATAGTTCATGGTACTTACACTGCATTTGGTTAATTAGTAGTTTATGGTACTTACAAGAGTTATTGAGACGTTAAGCTTGCTTTTGCACTGTACAGCTATATGATAAAAAAATTTAAGTTATGTTTGTTATCAAAATTATTATTTAAATAATATATTTACCAAAAACAATCAACCTTTCTTTCTTCCTTAATGATATTTTTAGTGTAATGTCACAGCTCATTCAATAACTAAGTTAGAATTGCAAAGGATGGAAACTGTTTTATGGTTTGATGAATTTCCACTGATATTATGTACTTGTTGTTAACTTGATTTATTGAAAAAAGGCATACTTTCATTTTTTTTAAAAATGATATTTTTAGTGAAGGCTGACTATACCATGAAAATTGTCAGTAAAGTACAATAAGTTAATAAATACAAATACACAGGGTGCGTTTGATTTTGTCTTTGATTCTTCAAACAAATTTTCCTCATTTTACCACATGTTTGGTTCGCTGTCTTTTTGCCTGGGCCCGGTTAATATGTGACATGCTGGTTGGATAAAACGTAAAATAATCTTTTTCAACTACTGCTTGATTAGGAAATTTTAGAATAATGTTACATATCTGTTGATGTGAGATTTTGGTTGTCCTCGTTCTATAACTAGGGTCTCTACTCGATCAACTTCACCACGATCAGGATCTCTCCTCGTAAAGCTTCTTTTCCAGAGGTTCCTGCGCACACAGACAGGTCAGAGTACGCCGGTTGTTTTCCTGGCGCAAACCCTCCGACGCTCAAGTCAGATATGAAGGTTCGGGAAACGCTTGCCACAAATCTTATGGCTGTTAGGTTGTTTTCTCTCTTTTAGAATGGCTTTTATCTCTCTTCTAATCTCAAAATTGCTAATCCTTTTACCTTCGTTGGCTACCTTTTTATAGGCTTCCTCTGAATCTCAGTTTTCCACAATCTACGCCCGTTATCCTCCCACCTCTCGAACGTGGATTCCCCATTTCCGTAGTCGTGGGTGGTTGCGTGGCCTTCGTGCCTAGATTCTCGAGCTGGAGAGCATGCTTTGCCAACTGTCGTTGACCGGGTCTCCTCGAATAAACCCTTAGCGAGAATACAGCAGGAATGACTTTATGCTTCTTACAGGAAATTGGCCTCGCGGATGACGTGCTCGTGGATGAGCAGGATATTCCTGCCCCTGTTCCCCTGCTACCTGGCTCTTACAGGACACACCTGCTCGCAGACTTCTGCCACCAAATATCTGCTCATCACGTCTGGTCTCGTTGGAGTATTTTCCTCAAACACCGGTCCCCTAGTTTCTAGTGTTGAGAGTGAAACGAATCAAGACTGGAAACTTTGGTGGTCTACTCGCCTTCGCTTGGTCGAGCAGATCCCGGCACGCCTGGCTTCTGGTCTCGTCATAAACAGGCTTTGAGACTTGGTGAGCCTTTGCATGCACTAGTAAATTCTTCAATGCTTGGGATTCTGCTCGCCTTCTCGTGGTCGAGCAGATCCTGGCACGCTTGACTTCTGGTCTCGCCATAAACAGGCTTTGAGACTTGGTGAGCCTTTGCATGCTTTGGAAATTTTTTCGAATGCTTTGGAGTCTGCTCGCCTTCACGTGGTCGAGCAGATCCTGGCATGCTTGGCTTCTGTCTCGCCATAAAATAGGCTTTGAGACTTGACGAGCCTTTGCATGTCTCAGAAAATTTTTTCGAATGCTTTGGAGTCTGCTCGCCTTCACGTGGTCGAGCAGATCCTGGCATGCTTGGCTTCTGTCTCGCCATAAAACAGGCTTTGAGACTTGACGAGCCTTTGCATGCCTTAGTGAATTCTTTAATGCTTTGGATTCTGCTCGCCTTCTCGTGGTCGAGCAGATCCTGGCACGCTTGGCTTCTGGTCTCGCCATAACAGGCTTTGAGACTTGGTGAGCCTTTGCATGCCTTAGTGACTTCTTCGATGCTTGGGGATTCTGCTCGCCTTCGCGCGGTCGAGCAGATCCTGGCATGCTTGGCTTCTGTCTCGCCATAAAACAGGCTTTGAGACTTGACGAGTCTTTGCATGCCTCAGAAAATTTTTTCGAATGCTTTGGAGTCTGCTCGCCTTCACGTGGTCGAGCAGATCCTGGCATGTTTGGCTTCTGTCTCGCCATAAACAGGCTTTGAGACTTGTCGAGCCTTTGCATGCCTTAGGTAATTTCTTCAAAGCTTGGGATTCTGCTAGCCTTCTCGCGGCCGAGCAGATCCTGGCACGCTTGGCTTCTGATCTCGCCATAAAAAGGCTTTGAGACTTTGTCGAGCCTTTGCATGCCTTAGGTAATTTCTTCAAAACTTGAGATTCTGCTAGCCTTCTCGCGGCCGAGCAGATCCTGGCACGCTTGGCTTCTGGTCTCGCCATAAACAGGCTTTGAGACTTTGTCGAGCCTTTGCATGTCTTAGGTAATTTCTTCAAAGCTTGGGATTCTGCTAGCCTTCTCGCGGCCGAGCAGATCCTGGCACGCTTGGCTTCTGGTCTCGCCATAAACAGGCTTTGAGACTTGTCGAGCCTTTGCATGCCTTGGATAATTTCTTGAACAGTACGGTTGGCTGAAATTCCTCATTGATTCATTTATTATTGAATTCGGCTTACATGAGATTGCTTTGAAATAAGAAATAAAAAATAGAAAACAACAGGCACGAGCAGAAATAACTTTAAAATATGAACAAGTCTTACTAAAATATTTCCTGGGGTGTGCCGCGCTCCATAGGCGTTTCACCTCGTGGCCATCCGCGCGAACCAGCTTGTAAACTCCGGGTCCAACTAGCTGCCATTCCTGGCTTCCACTCGGGTATCAAGGGATGTTATCTGCATCGATTCCCTTGCTGCCGAGGAGTAACAGCTTCGTGCGATTCTCTTGCTGCCGAGGAGTAACAGCTTCGTGCGATTCTCTGGTCTCCTCGTACCACTCCAACTATCTCATTCACCTGGTACTTCAGAGCCAGATAGTGGTTGGACAGCACTGCTTTGCTCATCCTTAGAAATGGCCGGCCTAGGATCATCTGGTAAGGACCTTCTTCGTCTACCACCACAAATTTCAGCATCATTGTCCTTTCTGTCGGGGAGCTCCTAATTGCGATCGGCAGCTCAACCATGCCCAGAGGGATCAGTTTTCCTCCCCCAAACCCTTTCAGAGAGGTGTTGGTATATTCCAGCTTCCGGTCTGCTATTCCCATCTCCTCCAGGGTTGACTTAAATAATACGTCAACTGAGCTCTCTGTGTCAACCAATATCCTGTCAAACTTCTTGCTAGCAACAGTGGCCTTGATG
This sequence comes from Citrus x clementina, assembly GCF_000493195.1. NCBI lineage: Eukaryota > Viridiplantae > Streptophyta > Magnoliopsida > Sapindales > Rutaceae > Citrus > Citrus x clementina. The sequence goes on along the minus strand of NW_006263303.1, from coordinate 4,484,662 downwards.
ACCAAAGCATCCTTATGAGGGTATAAAATCCCTTCCTCATCCTCATCTGTCCCCATGATTGGCACTTGCCTAACTCTTGCACGTTTGGCTGCTGGGGTGTTGAAGAATACCTCTTTGCTGGTCATGGCGTATCTAGCATAATTCTTCCTCGACCTGTTGGAATCTCCAGCCAATGTTGGGCCCCCGGCTATCATCCTTACTGTGGGCTGCTCGCGCCTCAAATTCCTGTCACTCTGCTCCCCTTCACTTGTTGATGCTACCATTGGGAATGTCCCATCTATAAACTCGTCCAGATATCGATTTCTCACCAAATCTTCAACCTGGGTCTTGAGATCCCTGCAATCTGCTGTGGTGTGGCCAAGAGTGCCATGGAACTTACAATAGCGTCCCCTATCCCTCCTGCTGGATGGCTTTGTTATTGGGGCAGGGAGGTACAACAGCCCTCGATCCTTTATGGCTTCATACACCTCATCCAGGGACATCTTCAAGGAAGTATACCGCCCATAATCCTGGTTTTGGTCGATCAGGTGCACTGCTCTTTCTCTGTTTGTTCCGTTCTGAGTTGGTGGCGTTGGCAGTACTTCTGGTCTGCTCCCTCTGCTACCGTGGGGATGTTGATGAAGACCACCATATGCCGAATCATGTCTTCTCCAAGGCTCCCTAGCTGGGGAACGAGGAGGTTGCGCCCTACTGCGCTGATACTGTGGTGGCCTCTGATGAGGCTGGTGAGCAGTTACCCGACCTCCTGCTCCACTACCCGAGGTCTGGTGATCCCTCCTCCTAATCGGCCCATTCCTTGGTAATGCTTTCTTCTCTTTCCTCCCCAACCCATCTAACTGGTCTGTTTTAATCCGTGCGGCCTTCTCCTCTTCAATCTCAATGTCTCTCTTAGCCTGCTCGTATGCGGCCGCATACGTCTGAATAATCGGGCTTCTCAAGTTGTACCACAGCCTTCCTATCTTCACCCCTTCTTTCAATCCCCTTAACGCCTGAGGGTGGTTGAATGCTCCCAAGTCGAGGACAGCACGATGAAACCTCTTGATGAATTCCCGAAGGGTTTCTTGCTCTCCCTGCTTCATGCTTTTCAGCTCCATCATGTCATCCTCTGGTGCCATTGCCCCAGTAAACTGCTCTGTAAATTTCTGGCACATCTGCTCGAAGGTTTTAATGCTGCCCCGAGGAAGTTTTCTGTACCACTCTCGTGCACGTCCCTCAAGGGATAGTGGGAACACCTTGCACCTTTGGGATTGGAATAATCTTTGTACCCCAGTTATGTCGTTGAAGCGCTCTATGTGTACCAACGGATCAGTTCTTCCCGAATATCTAAGGTCTGGGAGGCAGAAATCTCTCAGAATAACTGCCCTCATGATCTCTGCTGCGAGCGGTGATTCTCCGTCCAGCATTATCCTCCAACCAGGAGCTCTGCTCCTTCCTTGCATGTCGTCAATTATCTGCGCTAGTTTGCGCACCTTATCCTCCAGCTGTACTGCACGACCAGGGTCACGTGCTGCAACTTGATCCCATTATTGCTCTACATCATGCAAATGTTGCCTCAGCACTGTTTCCTCTGCATTCGCCACCCCATCGTCCTCGTCAAAAATTTATCTTGTCGGGGACTGCTCTTCCTCTCTATGGAATTCTCCCCGCAGGGGTATGTTACCTCTTTCACCACCAAGTCTCCCGGTGGTCTGACTTCTCCTCGTATTATCGGGACCTGGTGCCACTCCATCACCTCTCACACTTTCTTCCTGGGTTACCCTTCGTTCGCTCCACAGCTCATGCAGGATGGTTGTCAAGGTCTCCATCTGCTTTTCCATCCGTTCCATCCGGTCGATCATGGCTTTTTCCCGTGCTTCACTGGCTATCTCCCTCAGCGTCACGGAATTGTTAAGCCTCATATCACCCCCTTGTGCACTACTTCCTCCTGCCACCATTGCTTTTCAGCTACTTCCCTTCTCTTCTTGCTATCAAAAGAAGCTTTTTACTCAGCTCCCCACAGACGGCGCCAAAATGTTGATGCGAGATTCTGGTTGTCCTCGTTCTACGACCAGGGTCTCTGCTCGATCAACTTCACCACGACCAGGATCTCTCCTCGTAAAGCTTCTTCTCCAGAGGTTCCTGCGTACACAGACAGGTCAGAGTACGCCGGTTGTTTTCCCGGCACAAACCCTCCGACGCTCAAGTTAGATATGAAGGTTCGGGGAACGCTTGCCACAAATCTTATGGCTGTTAGGTTGTTTTCTCTCTTTTAGAATGGCTTTTATCTTTCTTCTAATCTCAAAATTGCTAACCCTTTTACCTTCGTTGGCTACCTTTTTATAGGCTTCCTCTGAATCCCAGTTTTCCGCAGTCTACGCCCGTTATCCTCCCACCTCTCGAACGTGAATTCCCCATTTCCGTAGTCGTGGGTGGTTGCGTGGCCTTCGTGCCTAGATTCTCGGGCTGGAGAGCATGCCTTGCCAACTGTCGTTGACCGGGTCTCCTCGAATAAACCCTTAGCGAGAATACAGCAGGAATGGCTTTATGCTTCTTACAGGAAATTGGCCTCGCGGATGACGTGCTCGTGGATGAGCAGGATATTCCTGCCCCTGTTCCCCTGCTACCTGGCTCTTACAGGACACACCTGCTCGTAGACTTCTGCCACCAAACATCTGCTCATCACGTCTGGTCTCGTCGGAGTATTTCCCTCAAACAATATCAATCATAGTGTCCGGCTATATTTCAATTGTTGCAACATGTCACATCTTTTATCTCCATTCCAAAATACCATTGAATGTAAATTGTTTGTACCTAACGATTGAAATTAAAAGGTGGATCTATTATGTGGTTATTAGAGGGAGTGTCGGCTTGAAAAAATTCTTCAAAAAAAGAATAGCTTTGTTTTATGTCTGAAAAATAGAAATTAGGGTTTAATGGATGGCGCTTGAGAATTAATATGGAGACAATTAAATCGAAAGAGGCCGATTGCAATTTCTTGAGGGGAGAAGATTTCACCGATTCGCGTATATTGCAACTTGGGTTATAAGCTATATAAATTCAATGGCGATGTTGTTACTGCAGCCAGTGTAAGTGATTACATTTTGAGAATTAATCTATAGACACCGAAAATGAAAGAAAAGGATTGCAATTTCTTGGGGGAAACCATTTCGATGATTATTATATGAACATGGGTTGTCATGCGTAGGAATTCGATTGCGATTTTGGTACTCTAGCCAACAACTATAACCCAAACTGAGTGATACTGAAAGTTTAGTAATTATCTATATCTGAAACTAGATTGAATATCGCGTCTATTTGCTCTATTGATGTGCCATTCGAAGCAGACACAATAGACAAAAATTGGTTAATTTTGTTTCAAAGAGTATGATGGTGGTAATTAGCTCGAAGGGGCGTTTATGTTTATTTGTTAGAATTAGGGAAAGTGAGATTGGTAGGAATGAGTCATTGTTTAATTTCATTGCAAGAAGAGTTGTACTGAAGGAGCGAACGAGAGGGAATTAATTTCTTGGAGAAGAAAATGAAGAAGGATATGACAATTACCTTTCAACAAACTGTGCAGGTAGATAATGTCATTGTAAGGGTTAAATGTCACCATATCGGTAGTTGAAGAGGTCTAACTTGTACGACATGTTCTCATTTGGTCGGTTTTCTGTATTCTCTACTGGTGACCAAGTATGTAAGGATGATATTGCGGTTATGAATTGTTTATTTTGCTCTGTTAATGGCTTGCACTTGGATGATGAGAAAATGGCTTCCTTGCTTAATTCATTAACTTGTATGTTGATGGTCTGTGAGGACAAACCCCCTTGGACAGCATTGTATACTCGTTAAAAACAATTAAATTTCCTTTTACACCATGTTTTTCATGGGCCATAAGTGGATGTTCATGATTGTTTTACATTGACTGCACCAGCATGTTTGTTCACTATAAACAATTCTATTTCTATAGTATGATATTCTTATTCCTGTTTGACATATAAACTGCAATTTCTAGCCAGCAATTAGTCTTGCAAGAGGAATTTAAGGGAAGTGAGATTGAGGCATTGAATAAATTTTTTTTTTTTAACTTTAGCTGGTTGCTACAAATCTAACACGATAAGGAGGTGCTCAGCGAACATTGTTAAATTGAAGGACTAAAGGTGGTGGAATTGTCTTAATTTGTTTTTCCAATTAAATGTCGTGGCTATATTAGTTTGTAGAACTACATAGAATTCTTGCATATTTTAGTTAAACAATGCAATAAGAGTGCAAATAAGATTAATATTATAAGAAACATTATCAGTCATATACTCTTAAGTGACACCAGTATCAAACGTGCTAAAACACTTTTCAAGTATAACACTTCTGTCGTCCACGAATCCGTTAACTGCCGTTTACAAGCGCTGACATCAAAAAGGTAATCTAGTCTTTTTTTAAAAACGACATGTCATCCCATTTACCTAATAAAAAATGACATGTCATATTATATATATTGATAAAAATGCCATGTCATCCCATTTATCGGATAATTGTTAATAATTGCTAAAAAAAACTACTTTACAACTGAATTCACTCCTCCAAAATTTAACCTAAATTTTTGAAAATCTACTCCAATCTCCAACTGAAATTTTTTATGATATAATATGTATAATTGTAAATAATATGTTGTTAATAATTTTTATGGTAGATTATGGATTTTTTTACAGATAATTGTTAATAATATATACCATTAATAATTCATAATTTTTTTAATAAAAAATGTATTGTTAATAACAAAATAAAAAAAATTGTGTATTGAAAATTTACGTTAATTTTTAACGTAAATTTATCTTTTTACCTCATTTTGAGTTTCAAGCGCGAAATAATTAATTTGGCACAATTCTGTTAACTTTCTAACGGAAGTTAACGGATTTGTGGACAGTAGAAATGTTTTGTCAACTTAGGGTATACAAGTGATACACTTGAAAAGTGTTGTAGCACGTTTGATATGGGTATCATTTAAGGGTATATGGCTGATAATTTCCCATATTATAAAGTCTTGAGAAGGTTATTCCGAGAGTTGTCAGCTTGTGTGACCATTTCATGCTTCGTTTATCTTTTACAGGTTGTTAAGTGAGTGTTGAGTGTTAGAAAGTGTATATTTATAAAGGAAAAAATCGTCATTTTACATTTCAAGTCTTACTAACACCCTTACTTTTATGTATTTAAGTCTCTTGTGATTTAATTATGTGTATTTTATTTTAATTAAGTATTTTTATGTATTTTAGGGGCATCATGGTCATTTCACAATGAACGAGAGATCAGACAGCAAAACGAACATCATTTTTGAACTTAGGACAGTCGAAAACCTTAGGAGGAGAATAAAAGAAAAAATAACATTGTTCACGTGTACGATATTATTCACATGTACGGTACTGTTCATATATACGGAACAATGACATGGCATTGACCGATGATGTGGCATTGACCAATGAGGTGTTACAATCCTATTGGACAAAATTTCTTATGTATTGTTGATCGGTGATGTAGCAGCATGTTAGTAGACTAAAAGTTGTACGTACGGTACATGCATCTACACGGAATTATTTTCAACCAAACTGCGTCACTATTCAAGCCGCCTCACTGTTCATACCGCGTGGTCAAACAGCGTACTGTTGACTGATGATGTGGCGCAATCCTAAGCATCCAAATTATTTTTAATCTGATGACCATGATGTACTCAATATATCTATAAAAATGGGGCTCCCCCCAATTTGATATCCCTGAATTCATTTTTTAGTTCAATTATCAGTAACTAATTTTCTTTCAAGCTTGGATTGGATGTGAAGTCTCAACATGTTCCATGGGCTTTATTGGTAAATTTACTTTCTCTTCCCCTCTTATTTTTGTGAATGTTTTGATTTTTCGTCGACAGATAGTATTAATCTTACCTAGATACCGCACTGGTTTAACCGGCTCCCTAGTACAAGGTTATTACTATTTGGCACGACAAGCCCTTAGCACCATATTGATTAGAGTGTGGTTCATGAGGAGTGAAAACCCCCATCATGATTTAATTGTCATTAATAAGGAATATTTAGCACATAGTGCACGTTGATACAGATTCAGATACTCAAGCACTCTATTTTAATAGTTTTCTCATCAATTTATTCCCGCCATTTTAATTCAAATTTTAGTATAATCTAAGTTACTTTCACTACAAATCCAACCACCCACTTAGAAAATTAATTCTACACATAATTAAAATCAATTTTCTCGCGGGATTGACACTCGTCACCAGTGATCTATTCTACAATAGATTCGTACACTTGCAAATTCAATAAAATTTGCACAACAGTGAGCAAAGAGAATCCAAAAATCAGAGTGTTGTGCATCAAGGAGATCGATGGGCCTTTGATTGATAGAAGAGAGGGAGAGTAAGAGATGTTTAATAGCTCATCATAAATGTTGGAACTAGAAAACAACATAAAAGTAACTTTCCCCTGTATGTTGAATTTACAAAATTAAGTGCATTTGATAATGCAACAGCTATTGCCCTTGAAAGAAGGAAACAACACATTGAAAAATAGAGTAATGTTGATCGCAGTGCGAAGCAAGGGGAAGTGCCTTGTGTTAATAGTAGGTGTTGAGTTTTAGTACTGTATTTGCTTGATGATAATTTTAGTAAGTTCATGCCTTCTGTGATACATTGTAAGATGGCAATTTTTTTTATGAAATTTTAGACATGGTTCCATTTCTCTATACTTGCAATTTGGGTGAAGTGTTTGTGGAATCTTCATAATAAATATAATTTCCTTCAAACAGACGCCAAATTCACTATAATTTCACATACTCAAATGTCCTTATTTTGTAGACTTGTAGCATTGCCCAATATTGTTTCCAGTTGGTTGCCTAGGCCATATATTTGCCTTGATGGTCTTAATTTATGGTTGGTTTAACTCACATCGTTTCTGACTTAATCTAGGTCTCCCGAAATTGAAACTCGACGATTGTAATTTCTAGGGGGAAAAGATTTGGATGATCTCAATTTCTGGGATGAAAATTATTTCAATGACTCCAATTTCGGGAATGGGCAAAATAATTCGATGATGGTCTCTCGAAATGGCTTGAATATCAATATGTATTTCGAACCTTATTTAATATTATTTTTTTACATTTTCTTCGATGCTTTAGCAATCAGCTACTCATTTATCCACCATTTAATTTCAATCATTAAAAACGAACACTTTACACGCAATGACGTTTTAGAATGGAGACAAAAAGTGTGGTAAGTTGCAACAGTTGTAACGTAGGCAAACCCTCCATCATATAATACTTATTTCTATGACGATAAAAAAAATAAAATTGTTTTATTTGCATACTCAAACTTAAGTTAAAAAAGTTTTGCTTATTAAAAAAAAGTTTCGGTCCCACACGAATTAAAAATAGTTATTATTCCACTCTAATTGCACATATTTCTTTATAATTTTTTATTTTTTTAATAATGTAATAAGATTATCTTCATATTAATTACTAAACATATTTTTCTATTCTCTTGGTATTATAATTTCAAGATAACCTACCAAACATAATTTAATATTAAGGAAAACTAATCATTGTAGGCTTAACCTTTAATAAAGTTGCCTCGTTAGTAAGGCTGGGCAAAAAAATTGATTCAATCCGACCTGGTTCGAAAAACATCGGGTTTGGATCGGATCGGATCGGATCGGATCGGATTGTTAAATCAATCTGATCGAATAGCATTTTGCCAAACAGATCGAATTTGAAAACCTAATCAAGTTGGCTAAACAATAAATAAAAATTTGATTTACAAAATCAATTGATCAAACGACTAACATTGTGCCATCACACACACAACAGAACACAGCAGTACAACATAGTCACATCTTCACACACAGTCACACAAGCAGCAGCAGCCAATAGCACTCACTAAACACAACACGGCAGACGGCAGACGGCAGTCATGGCACAAGAGATACAGATGCTAAGATGCAGATGTCACGGCAGCGAAGTAGCCCTGACGCGATCCAATGCAACCACTGAAGCCATCGTGATCTACGAGGCACTGACACAATCTACTGCATTGCACTGTGACTGCTGCTGGCACTTGATCCACTGGGCACCATGTCTGATCTACACCGCAATTTGCTGCCCTCCGCTCAAGCACGATTCTACTCTCCTAATACATAATTTTTGTATGTATTTTTTAAATTCTTTTTTATTTTTTGGGTTCAGAGTTCATTGTAACTTATAAACTAATTGAAAGATTGATGACAGAAATATTATCTTATAGGTCATGGTGAGGGAAAAAAAATCAAATGGAGAAAATGGAGAATGCTACAGACCAGCTGTTTCAAACTTCTATCTCTCATTAACTATGAGTGACCTAATTTGACCGAACCTGATCCAATCCGAACATGTTCGGATTGTATTAAATTGGGTTACAGATTCGGATTGAGTTCAAATAAGTTTTTCTCCAACCTGATCAACTCGAAACCTGATCAGGTTGATCCAAATTTGATTTTGCCCACATCTACTCGTTAGTTGAGGTTCAAAAAGAAAAAAAGAAAAGAGAAAACAAATCATTGCAAGCTTAAAAAAAATGTGAAACAAGCCTAACAGTTTTTATGCTTTAGTGGAGATATTCAATATTCTTAAGACCTTTATGGCTATATAGAGAAAAATAATTAAGGTAAAAGCTTATTTAGTCCCTATATTATGAGGTTAGTGCCCATTTAATCCTTATATTTTTAAAAACACCTCAAAACGTCTCTATTGCTAAATATTGACACTCATGCCATTATTTTTTATTCTTTTTAACTTGTTTTTATAATATTACACTCTTACAATAATATTTCTTTTTTGGATATTAATAAAAAATTAGATTATCAAATTAAACTCAAAAATAAAATAAAACAAAAATATATATATTAAGTTTTGTGGAAGCTCACGTATGTCTAAAAAATTAATATTGTAAAAAATTACATTATCAATTTTTTTAGAAAAATTAATATTTTAACTCAAGAGAGTGTTCCACAAAAATTAGTATATATTTTTTAATTTTTTTTGTGTTAAACTGGTAATTTATTTTTTAATAGTGTCTAAAAAAATATTATAATAGGGTAATATTATAAAAATAAGTTAAAAGTAACAAAAGATAATGGCAAGAGTGTCAATAATTTAATGGTAGGGATGATTTGAGGTATTTTTAAAAATATAGGGACTAAACGGACACTAACTTCAAAATATATTGACTAAACGAGCTTTTACCCAAATAATTAATTATTGTGAATATTTAATTGAGGATGAATTTGGTGTTTGTAGGAGTGTGCAGAGTAAATATTAAAATCTTTAAATTGTTAAATAAGTATGCAAAGGAAAAAAAAAATTCAAAACATTATGTAGAGTTAGGAGTGGAAAAAAAAACTTGTTGTCACGAAAAATCGAACCAAACCAATGGTTTAATTCAAAAAAAGAAAAAACGATCAATTTATTTAAATATTAAAAAAACCGACCGGAGTAAGAAAAATTAGCATTTTAAAGATTAAAAAACCAACAAAAAAAAGAACCAAACCAGAACCTAACCTATTTTGATTCAATCCGATACATAATTCAAAAAAGAGTGATGCTATTAGCACCCCTTTAATATCCTAATGAAATCTCTTCTTTGAATTTACAATTTTATCCATACATAGAATTACATGAAACTCCCACACAATTTCATCTTATCTTGTGCAAACATTTTACACCTGCATCTACAGACTTCATAATACGAACTCTTGCCACCCGCATGTAAAATATTTTTTTTTTTTTCAGTTCAATTCAAAATAGTGGAAGAAGTACAAAGAACTTATTATTGCATGTGGGTCCTGAATTCTATTTTTATTTATTTTAACATACATAATTTTGTTGTTATTTTGGTGAAGAACTATTACCCATTATTGTCTTGCTCCTTCAAATACAATTCTCATGGTTCTCAAAATTCACTAGTTTATTGTTGATGCATCATTTGTGTCATTGTGATAAACGCAATAACGTGGTGTTTTTTTTTTTTTCTTTCAAGCATTCGTCTTCTTTTTAAACTCATCAACTTTCTCCATTATTTCTCTTCGATCTGCAAGTGAAATCGTTTTGCTTTAATGATAGCTTAGAGTTTTCTCTCATTTCTCTATTATTAGCCTTCTTGCTTGTGAATCCAATCTCTGTTTTTTTTTTAAAACAAATTCAAGGAAATAATTACAAAACTCGGCTGCTTTTCTGCAATTAATGATCATCTTGTCAACTTCTAACCAAGGTTACTTACGAAATAAGGGAGGTGTCATTAGAAAAAATTATATTCATTTTAATATCTTGATGGGTACAAAAAAAAAAGGGGTGCTGACAGTACTTTTAAGGAGTGCCAATAGCTCCACTCTTCAAAAAATAATCATTTAATTCAAGTCCATCAGATGAAAAACCAAACCAAGCCCAATCGCCATGGGGGACCTAAACTAAGAATCCGTGCGCTAAGCACAATCAATTTTTTTGTCTGGCCCATCTAGTTTTGTCAATGCTTAGCGCCTTGACCCAATGAACAAAAGAATCAGCAAGTTTGGGGATCCGCTCCATTACGGCTTGGACCGGACTTGACTATTCTGAGCATAATTCTTTGGATGCCCAGATTTTACACACCCGGCCCGGGCTTCAATGGTCGGGATTTATGTTAAAATTAAAATAGAAAGGAGCTTGACAAGTATAACAGGCTCGTTATTTTATGTTAAAATTAAAATAGAAGCTTTCTTTAAATGTTAAAATATTTCAAACATCTTCTACTTATTTAATAATTTTATTTCATTTTTATCATAATATAATTTTTTAAAAAGAACTTGTTTATTAAAATAATTTTATAATTTTCAATAAAAAGTCTCAATAACAATCAAACAACTTAAATTATTTTAGATAGAAATGTTATTTATAAAAATTTTATTAATAAAAACCATTTAAATTAGCTCTCTTCTATTTTAAAAACTCTACCAAAAGTATCCTTAATCCCTTAATGTTAGATTTGCTACGATCAATTTAACAATTATGACTAGGGGTGGACAAACGGTTCGGTTTTTTCCGAACCAAACCGAACCAATCCAAAAAAATTTCAATTTGGTTCGGTTCGGTTCGAATGACAAAAACCGAATGGTTTGAAAACTTATGAACCGATTGGTTTTATTCGGTTCAGCCCAAAACCGAACCTAACCGATAAACCAATCGGTTCATTTGAATTTAATTAAAAAGTATATTAAATTTAAAATATAAAAACTTAAAATCGAAAATCAATTTTCATTCCTAATTGCTAATTTGTAATAAGGAACAACCCCAATCGATAAATCCCTAAATCGACATCCATCTCTCACGATCAATGGCGGCACGACAATTTTTCTCGGTCATAGCCTCTCATGGTGACGCTGTTGCAGACACAGCCCTCAAGCACGATCATCTCGTGGTCTCACTCGTATGCTGTTAGCCAACTCAGCTCGTCACTTTCAGCCTTCGCTGCTCATTTCACCACCGTCAATAATCACTCATGTCTTATTCATGCTGCTTGTCTCACTCTTATCACTCCAAATCGCCTACAGTCAGCCCATCATCTTCCCTGTTGCAAGTGTTTTTTTTTAAAAAAAATTATGTTGTGTGTTTGTTTTACTTCTCTTTGAATCTTGTGAGGGGTTGCTTTTGTGTTGATTGTTTGAATCTTGTGGACCGTGGCTATTGCAAGTGTGAAATCGACTGTTGTATTGCTTTTGTGGTGATGGTGTTTGAACTTCGTGGGTTGTATTGCTTTTGTGCTGCTAGTGTTTGAATTTTGTGGGCTTTATTGCTTTTGTGCTGGTGTATATTGCTTTCGTGTTGCTGGTGTTTGGATCTTGTGGGTTATGGCTACTGTAAGTGTGAAATTGGTGTGTATAGTGAGATCCCATTTACAAGAGAAACAAATATATTCAATATTTGGATTTAAAGTTTATCATGCTTTTGTTAATAAAAATCCAGAAGATGTATGAACTGAACCGAACCAAACCGAACCAAATCAAACTAAATTTAAAAACAGAACCAAAATATTTTGGTTCGGTTCGATTTTTAAATTCAGTTTCTATTCAATTTGAAATTTAAATTCTTAAGAACCGATCGATTTTGGTTTGGTTCGGTCTGACTCCGAACCAAACCGAGCCGATCCGAACCGAAAAAATGCCCACCCCATGGTTATTACCTCTCATGCAGCTATTGAATTAAGGAAAATGCTACTTTCCCCGGGTCAAACCCCGAATTATTTCAAAACGGCGTCGTTTTGGTTTTTTTTTTTTCTTTTTACTTGCATGAAACGTAGTCGTTTGAGAACAAAACAAACTAAAGCAGAAAAAACTCAAGTGCTTCTCTTCTCTGCCCCTTTCTTACTTTCCTTTTGACAAACCACGAAATCACACCCACAAACAACAATCACCCACGGTCACGCGAACAGCCGGCACAGACGAAGGACGAGCCCACAGACGACGGACCACCGCATCGAAATCTCTGTCCACATCACCGGCACCATCATCGTAGGTCCATAACAAACCGTCGTAAGTTAAACCCTTCTCACCGTCGATGAACTCGCCGTAAGTACAGAATACTTCGTCGAGAATTGCGTTGATTTGTTCGTCGCTGAATTTGACTCGAGGGTTTACGACCACCACTAAAGCCGCCATTTCTTCTCTATTAAGGCCACCGTCGCGGTTCGTGTCAAATTGTTGAAAAATTCTCTTCACTTTCTTTGATCTGCTTCCTCTCGTAGCCATTTTTTTTCTGTTTTTCTGGGGGTCAGTTTGGTTTCTCAGTGTTTTTTTGAGAAAGCAGAATTAGTAGATAAGGGAATATAAGGAAAAGTTGATAAAAAGGCAAAGTGTGGTAACTTTAAGTTTAAAATTTGAAACCCTAATTCATTTCAATTGAGGTTTGTTTAATTATTGGTGAGAATAATGATGATGATGGCTTAATTCTGGGTTTTGTTGGATCTAAATGAATTCTTAACGGCAAAAGTTAAAGAGTAGAAGAAGGGCGAGAGGACGGACTCTCATTCTTTTCCTTTTTTCTTTTAATTTTAAATATATCAAAAACGGTAGCATTTTGGAGAAGCAAAAAAAAAAAAATTAAAACAAAACGACGCCGTTTTATTTTTTTCGGAGTTTAACCCGGGCAAACATCAGCAATCTTGAATTAATCAAAAGAACGGACCCACCTACCAATCAACTGTATTAACTACCAGTCTTCTTCAACAAACAGAATGCAACGGCACTGACTAATCGAGTTATGATCCCCGATTCATGAACCATTTTTTCCTTCTCGTGGAACCACTACAAACAAAGTTCATCAACCCAGCTCGCCTGAGTCACCGCCATTCACTCAGTGCCACAATGTTCGAAGGCAAGCTCAATCTCCCCGAAAAGGCTTGCCGAGCGTTTCCCGATCGGCTCGGGAGCTTGGCGGCCGGCTTTGACATTAAAGACGACAGAAGTGGAAAGTCCGATTCCGCATTCGAGTCCGGTGAAGAGCTCGAGATTTTGAAACCGAACGGGCCCGGGTCGGCTCCAGAGAGCGAGGATGATTATGTGGAGATGATGGAAGAGCATTTCGAATCAAGGGTCCGGCGAAATCCCAAAAAATACGGGTCGCGTTTGGTCTCCGTCAAAGAAGTTATCGCTGCGGATGATAAAAGGTCCGATCTTGAATACGAGGTGAGAATGTGATGTTTCATTGTTTAATTTTCTTGTAAGTGCTCTTGAGTTTCATTTGTATTGAAATATTGTTCTTCTAAGTTGAATGTGTGTTTTTTCCCCAGCTCGTATGTATGCAATGTGACAAATGGAAAGTTTGGTATTAAATTCTTAGTTCTTTTCTTTCTGTGGGTAAAAAAAAAAAAGTAAATTAGGGTTTATTACTCGTATTGTGCATGTCATCATTGATTGTTAAAAATGATTTTTGAAAATTGATGTCAAATGCTTCATTACTTTTTTCTTTTGATTTATTCCTCAGTAAACAAAAAGGTTATGTTGTTTACGCGTATCCTCCACTATTTGTAATGTTTGATAATTTGTTCTGCATTGCTTATTTATATATTTATATTATGTGGACAGCTATCACAGAAGGAGATAAACTTGGAAAAGTTACAAAGGATTGCTGATACAGGGCTTCCTGATGGAGGAGGCTTGCGTGCTACTGCTTGGAAGGTAGGGCTTAATTTTTCTGTCACTATTATGTTGTGATCATGTAAACTGCTAACAATTTCGAAGTATAAGAATTATTCGAGCAGGGAAATCTAACTTGATTTGTGACTTTACACCTTTGTCAGTGTTGAAGCTTACTGCATTCCACCAGAAGCAGTAGGAATTTGATATAATCTGATAACACTTTTTAATGGATATTGATCATGGTCGCGGAAGAAGAAGACCTCAAAAATAAAAGATTAATAGTGGCACTTGAATCCCCCTCCCTTCTTTTTTCATCAGTGCTTGTTGATTACGTATATATGATTAATTATGCTAACGCTTATAATTTTGAAATGTGAAAACTTGTAAAACAATAGCTATGCTACCACCAATAATGCAGACATTTCAGTGACAAAATTATATGAACTTTAACTGATTGCTGTTTGTTTTGAATTGTGTATCATTTCCCTTGCACGTTTTATTACAGCAGCTGCTCTTAGGTTATTTGCCTTCTTGTCGTGACTTGTGGGAAAAGGAGCTGACGGAGAATCGGCAGAAATACTTAAAGCTGAAAGAGGAACTTCTCTTGAGTCCTGTAAGATGCTAACTACTCCGCACTTTTTATTTACTGAACACTCTCCTCAATACGTAGCCAATGTAAGCTTCCTACATTTGTTCGTGATGTGCACTATTTTTTGGTTTGTGCCTTAGTCGTTATCATGTACTAATCAAATTTTTATATCTAGACAGTCAGAAATCACAAGGATTAAAGATGAAGTATCGAATTACAATGACCAGAATGCTGACAATGATGTTGATGGACCACTTAGGAGACAAGAAATCTCTCAAGAAGATCACCCTTTGAGCAGTGGTAAGGCCAGTGTTTGGCATCAATATTTCCAGGTATATCTCTTCTTCATTCCAAGGCATCTCTTGAATTTCTTGTGCTGAATCTGAAACTTTATCAATATGCAAACATGCTCTAGCATATAGAGATAGCAGAACAAATTGATCGTGATCTACAACGCACACATCCGGACATGAAATTCTTCTCAGGAGATGCAGCATTCAGTAGAAAAAACAGGGTATTTTTCCCTCGCCGATTTGCTTATTCCATGTACTTGGATTTGATTTTTATATTTTTTTTTCAAGGTGAGTTTCAGTTCTCAACATTACATAATAGATGTGTTCTCTTGAAATATTTTCCGAGTTTTTTTGCATGCCCTGGAGAAGATGGATTGGATTCTGCTTGTCAAAATCTCAAGATTTTTGTTCCTAGGTTGAATGTTTTGTATTGCCACTAATGCATTGCCTCATCTTATTCTTTGCATATGGTTTAGACTTAGACAGAACCTTGTTTATTAGTTTTGCTATTCTGAGGGGCAAGGTTCATATTGCGTCATATGAAATAACTTTCTCCTAGAAAAGAAAAAGCTGGACTTTTCCCAACTGAACTATATATGTGATACATTTTATTCTGCAGGAAGCAATGAGGAATATTCTTTTACTGTTTGCAAAACTGAATCCTGTTATTCGCTATGTTCAAGGCATGAATGAAGTATTGGCACCAATGTACTATGTATTTAGTACTGATCCTGATGAACAAAATGCTGTAAGAATCACACTATATTCTTGGTTTTCGTTTTGCTTGTTTTGTGCTCCGTACTCCATACTATAATGTCCTCTTGGGGTCCAAGTCCAACAAAGTAACATCATGCTGAATTTGAAGAATAATATTTGAGTTCAGGAAAATGCGGAGGCAGATAGTTTTTCTTGTTTTGTTCGACTCTTAAGCGACTCAGTGGATCACTTTTGTCAACAATTGGATAATAGTTCGGGGGGTATCCTTTCAACTCTTTCTCACTTAGCGGAGTTATTGAAAGCTAGTGATGAGGAATTGTGGCGGCACCTTGAATACACAAACGAGGTACTTTAAATTAATTGCATTACAGTATATACTGTACATGCCCTTTTCCATGTTCAAGATGTTCTATATCAATATTTTGGTCAAATAGTTCAAGTTCTACATTTCTATGACATCTATACTCCCTTTAGCTTCACTTTCAAGCTGCAGGAAGACGTCTTCTACAATCTGCTATTTTTTATTTTATTTTTTCTATTTTTTGGGGCTATATCCATGAAAACTTATATCTGCTTCTTGTTAAACAGATTAAGCCACAATTTTATGCATTCAGGTGGATCACGTTGCTACTTACTCAAGAATTCAATTTGCAGCCCATCTTAAGAATTTGGGATACTCTTTTGAGTAATCCCTTTGGCATTCAGGTCTTTGTCTCCGAAACTCAATGTGCTGGAGGCCTAAAACTTAAAACTATTATTCTGCCTGTTGATCTAGTTTTTCTTGCCCATTTCTGTTTGCGAATTACATGAGTCTGAAGTAATGCTGATTTAAGTGCAATCCTCTACTTTATGCAGCATATGCTGTTACGAGTCTGCTGTGCAATGCTACTGTGCATGAAAAACAGACTATTGAGTGGTGATTTCGTAGCTAACTTACAGCTTTTACAACACTATCCTGATGTCAACATAGAGCACCTTCTTCAGGTAGCCCGGGATCTTAGCCCTGATACATCTTCCTGTAGCTTGTCCCCATAAATTTATAGCATCAATGCACTTGTACATACAAACATCTGTGTTTTTTTTTTTTTCTTTTACTTAAAAATAGTTTGTAATTATGATCCTATGCCTTGATTTTTGATCTAACCCGAAACAATATCAATCATAGTTTCGAAAGAATGAACTATTATCAGTAATGAGTTATGAACTTTCATTTTTGTCTTTTTGTTTCAATGATCTATGTGGGAACCTAACTTGGGACTTTAACTTGGACTTACTAGGTTGCCGATTGTTTAAGACCTTTTCAACCAAGCTAAACAAATGTTGACTAGAACTTCTGTAATTTTTTAAAGGAGTGAATGCATTTCCAAGGAAGCTCTTTCTTGTGGGAATCGACACCTTATTTCCCCAATATATTAAATTGTTGATAAGGCCCTTCTTGCGGGTTGCTTGTGAAACCAAAATTTAGATCTCAGACTTTTATGGTATCTTACTTAGCTTTGATTGGCAGATTCCGAGTCAGTTGCAAGTAGCTAGCATTTAGAGAAAATTTATTGGAGCTTAAATTCAATAATACGCATACACAAACCAACTAATTGTGTGTTCTTCGTAAAACTCGACTTGGAAAAAGCTCAGTCTATGGTCAGCTGCCTTATCCAAGGTTTGCTTAAATTATTGTCCAAGAAGTTAACTAACCATTTCTTTAATAACTATTGATTTTGATTATAGATTGGTTTATAATTTGAATGTCAAATTTTGCCAATTGGGTATCTCATATATGATTGGTGGTTTCCATATAAATGAAAAAATTACTAGTTCACAACATCATATTGAGTCCATTATTGAGGAAATAATTGGTCCATCATCATATCAACACCAACCTGATTGGATAGATTGAGTTGGAGTACATGTCAAAGCGAAAGGAGGAGACCTCACTTGCACTGATTGAAAGCCAACCCCAAACACACATTTCTTTCAAGAGCGTCGCTCCCACTCACAAATATTGACAAGATTTGGGAGTTTTGTTCTCTCAGTGAACAATATAATCATGCCTAAAAAAAAAAAAAAATCCCAAAAGGAGTACTACATTTTCTACATCCATCACCATGGGTCTTATTATTGTAAGACACATTACACATATGGTACCTAACGCTAAGTCTCTAACAAGGCCCCCAATGAACAGTTTATTTGATTTGATAAAATGGAATGAAGCTCTAATATCATTGGCCAAAAGTCATTTTCCTATCTGCAACAACAATATAAAACAAGAAGCTATATCCAAGCCTCTTAAATCTCCAATCTTATGGCACGGGATGCTCTGACACATCATGGTTTTTAAAAACAAGAACATAAATATTAAATTAAATCATCCCTCCCATACGCTCTCTCCACAGCGTGAGCCTCACCCCCTTCCCTCTCAATTGAATGATTCATAATGACGAATTAGATGGTAAAACTCAAGTAATCATAAAACTAATTAAACCAATATTTTGCCATCAAATATGACAAAAGAGTTCTGTTAATTGTTAATTTGTTATTTATTACACATCTGTAAAAACGTCATCACCAAGCTGGCCAATGTTTTTTAGGTCTTTGGTTCCAAAACACATGGTTACGTTCATTATTATGGCTTTTTTAACCTTTTTAGGTGAAAGAAGGAGGAGACATTTACCGCACAAAAAGTTGAAATTCAAAATTAAAATAAGGATTCACTTTCCACGCACAAGTATGAAATAAAAAATAAATAAAAATATCAACCATTTGATTATTATTATTTACTTTTTTATAATTGTTTTATTGTTGTCAGTCTCCCACCACCAGTTCAATTCATCATCCTATTAAACAAAGACAAAGCATCATCTAAATTCTCGTTCATAAGTACATGTACTGCTGAATCTTTTTGTTTTTATTTTTGGCTTTCAAAGTTTGTTTAGACATCAGCATCATCATACCATGACTTCAATATTGAGCTCGCAGGGGATGGTGTTAGCCACGGCCATGGCTGCCGTTTCTGGTACTGTAATCCTTCTGGCTTTTCGCCTTCAGAAACCTTCAGAAATTCCTCAGTCACAGCAGGTCCTGCGATCCTGTATCTGTTCTGGTGAGCACAAAATTTTCATTTCTTTACACAATAATTTTTAAAAAAGAAAAAAACATTTTTTTGGCTAATAATTGATATTTTAAATTTTGTGTTATTTGCAGATGGGAATAAGAAGAGGGAAAGGAAGAAGAAAAGGGTACACTTTGCAGAAGATGTAGTGGATCCAAGAGGAAATGGAGATGAATTCAGGAAGCAACATGTTGTTAAAAAAGCTTCATCTTCATCATCATCTTCAAGGTTCAAGACAAGTGGAGGAATGCCTGCAAACAGAGTGGCTCTTTACAACGGAATTTTAAGGGATCGTACGGTGCAACGATTGGCCTACTCCTATTAATTAGTTAATCAAGATTATGTGCAATTAATGATTAATGTGTGCTTAGTTATAATTAATATCTTCCAATTAGAGAGCCCTTCTATGTACATATTTTTTTTTTCTCTCTTCTTTTCCTTCTCAATATTTACAAGTTGGGACTTGGGAGAATTGAGATGGTGATGATGATGGGTGCTTTTGCTGAATTAGTATGCGGGTTTATCTTCTTGGATTAGGATTTTCACAAGGCTTGGTGGGTAATTTTCCTGCTCTTTTTTAAACCAAGGGGATGGCTGACTTCTTGTATTTTGTTCATGAATTGAAATGTAATTTATGAATATTTTCTCTGTTTTTTTTTTTTTATGGGTTTATTGATTGTATCTATAAGGGTTCACCAAGCAATTTCGTGGATTCAAAGTTCACATGTTGATGATAAAATTTCATTAAAGCCATGGTACATTTGAGGGCAGGAGTTCTAAAATCCTCTCTTGACAATTGGGTGAATGTGGAAAAATATCCTGTCAAGTCCTAATTAAATTTGGGTCTAAGATTAATCTTTATGATGTAAAATTATAATTGGCAAACAAAATTATTCTAGCAAAAGCTTCTCTACAATGAATAGAGAAAATTTTCTTTCAAAAATGGAGATATGGTCAAATATTAGCTGTAATTATGTATTTTTTTTTCTCCAAAGTACATGATATGATATAGGGTTATTATCATTTTACTACTAAATTTTTACTGACATATCATGTCAGTATCAAGATTTACCGAAAAGTATATTTTACTACTAAAGTTTTACACCGTTGTCAATTTACTACAATTCCGTTAATAACGTTAAAAGTTTACTGATGTCATAAGGACATCAAAAACATTTCTAGCTGTAAGAGTAAAATTGTCTGTTAATTTGATAGATGAATTATCATTTTACTACTAAATTTTTAGGGGAATTATCATTTTACTACCAAACTCTTGGGGATAAAATCGACTTTTAACTCAATTTCCGTTAAAACATTAACATTTTCTTAACGGAATGGTAGTGAATTAATAACGGCGCAAAACTTTGGTAGTAAAATGTACTTTTCGATAAATTTTAGTATTGACATGATATGTCAGTAAAACTTTGGTAGTAAAATGATAATTTTCCTATGATATAAAATCTTAAGTAGAAAAATATGCCCTTCCAAATTCAACGGAGATAATAAATGTGAAATTAAAATTAAGAAACTAAATTTCAATTTCTTTTTATATATCATCATAATACAATACATCCATATTGCGACCCTGCAACTTGAAGCAATCTCCATGCGTATTATCTTCTCTTGGAAGTGTGGAACTAACTCCTCACATGTTAATGTCTGGGTACGTTCTAGCAAAGTATGAACAGAACCATGTGACATGATTCTTGCTTTCTCAGCCCACAAACTTTTATTCTACAACAATATATCCATACATTTTTAAAAATTAAATTATAGAGAGGCTACTACTCAATAGTCAATTCCCTTAACAAAAACCCCCAAATTTATTTATTTTATTTTATTTTTCCTTCAAAGCTAAGTGAAGGACCCTTTGCAACGCTTCAATAAGTCTCAAGTCATGTTCTACTATTGAATTGGGTCAACAAATGGGAAGGGACGTGATTTTAAAGTCAAGTTGTGGGTATTCGGACTTCAGAGTTGCTTTTGTTGTATGTCCTTTTTGTTTAATTCAATGAGATAAAGTGGCTGATTCCAAATAAAAGAATTTTATGTGGACACGTGTTGAGCAGCTGTTGGTGTGATTAGCAAAACAGAAAGTAAGGCCTCTAGAACATAGTATGGGCAACAGTGAGTTTCGTTGGGGTTGCATCGATTTTGGAGCAGAATCTTTTTATCACCACTTCAGTTTCCTTGCCTCTTTTATATTTTTGTGGATATTGTAGTCCCCTTTTATGTTGCATGTGGGCACATATTGTATCCCATATTTTTCCCATATATATATATATATATATATTTTGTTTGGTTCACTATTTTATTAAATTCAATCAGGCAGGTTCACAAATTCCAGAAAAGTTGGTTACCCCAACCTACCCATTTTGAGTGTTTGACCAATCATTTATCATCCCATCCAATAGGAGAAAAGAAAAAGAACAAAAGAGGGGGAAAAAAAAGAAAAGAAAGAAAAGCACAAAAAGAAGCCGGCAATAAGGTCCCCTAGAAGAAATAAATATTAGTTTCTTATTGAAGTGTTTTTCACGGCTAGTTCTTTTTTTTGCCCCTTTTTCTCCAATATTGCATTACAATATAGCGATATTACATCATGTATTTGTCTGTTCAGTCTTGACTTGCATAACTTTACAATGACCATAATTCGAAAATTATCTATGGGTCTTATTCACGAGGCATAAACAAGGATGGCCATGACGGGTGGCGATTGTCCTCTCAGGATTTGGTCCAAATCACAAATCGAAAAAATATTTTTTAAAAAAAATTCAGTGTTAAGCCGATGAGTTTTTGGAACACAAAATTAGATTTGATTGTTTCTTAAACTTAACAGCCCTCACAATATGACATCTCTAGTCGGATATAATTGAACCGTCATATTTGTTGCTAAAAGATTATAATTGTTCTAAGATTTAAATGGCGTCGTGATTAGTAGCATAATTAATTCATAGAGCAATGATAAGGAAAAAAGATACATAGCCTGTTTTCATTAATTTCTTTGTCTTTTCCAGCCTCGGGCGTGTGCTTAAATTCAATACAAATCATGGATTAGTTGGATTTCATGGGGAAGAAAATTGCTGCTGCAGCCTGCAAATAAACCTTTTTTTCTTGGAGACATTGATTTTGCAGAGGCTTCAGCAATCTTAGAAGGCCTTAAATTAGGGATTGATTCCTCATTTACTCTTATTGTTTTTTTAAAAAAAACTTCCCCCCCCCCCCCCCCCCCCCCCCCCCCCCCAACAAAAAAAACCCAAAAAAAAAAAAAAGAAATCGTGAAGGAATCCGACATGGATCTACACAAGAAGATAACTAGATAAGGAAAGATCCTTTTGATCAAATCAAATCACTAGCGAAGTTGATGTGTAAAGAATGGTTACATCTAACAGTTCTACAAACACTTCACTAAAAAGCGCCACCAGCCACCTACAATTCGATGATATGTTTCGACTTTCGACAATAGACTGCAGTGGATTCTTTTCACATCCCTTTTTTTTCCTCTTTTTGACTGTTGCCCGATGCCACTTTCTGAAAATAAAACAAATGATTTAGCGTGAGGCGGTGGTGTGGAGCTGTGTTATGGGGTCTACTAAGGATAATTTGATTCGCAAGCAATCCCATATGAAACCACCACTATGTACATTACGGGGTCTATTTATGTCGTTCCACCAGTGACAACCTCATACGTGACAATCGCATATCAAATCACCACTCTCTGTATTATGGGCTCTATTTCTATAGTTCTACTAATGATAATTTAATACGCAGTAATCCCATATGAAATCACCGCTCTCTAGAGTCATGCTATGTTATATTATATGTAATATATAAATCTTAGGTTATTACTCAAAATTAAAAAGTTACCCCATATAAAATAATTAAATGATCATAGATGATAACATAATCTAACCCCCCCCCCCCCTCCCCTACAAATAAATAAACTGTTTTTCAGCTTTTGATTGTCCTATACCTAACCACGGATTAGTAGTAATTATAACGTGTGTAAGTCAATTAATTACTAACCTAGCCTCATCATTGGGCGTGGGTGACATAATCTCACGCGGTTGATCTGATTCTTTGGCCCCATACTCAAAGACATCTTGATTTTAGGGCAAAGGGTTCGAGCCCCAATTGGTCGATGCCACGTTGACATGACGCATCCATTGAACACGCTTCCATCATTCATCACCGCAACAGTAAAGCTTACATTACATATGCAAGCAAATCTTATGGTTTGATGCTTCGTGGATTCACTTTCCTCGTGACCTCACCAAACTTTACATTATTTTTTTAATAAAGGCTTTGCTACTCTTCAATTTTCTACTCTAAATCATAAAATAATAGCCATTATTATAACAATAATTTATAATTATCTGAAACATCATAGAACGTATAGTCTTATATGTTAAAACTTCAAAATTTGTATGTTTCATATTGTAAAAATTTAATATTCTTTTAATTATTATATACACCACCTCACATTTTTTGTTACATCATTAAAGATTTTACCAGTTAATTCAACTGATTAACACAAACATTCTTTTTACGTTTAAAATTACAAAACTCTCATGTAATATATGCACAATAGTTAAATTATCCCTAAGAAATTTATTGTTCTTTTCTAAGTGGTCCATGAAGACACACACACACACACACACACACACACACACACACACATATATATATATATATATATATATTTATTTATGCTCCTTTTAATTAAAAATAAATAAAAAAGGAGCCAATGCTTTAGCTTAACTAAAGCATATATTAGGCCCCTAAACAACCATATAATAATAGAAAATTAAGGCCACCAATAATGTTTACGCACCCTCGTGTTGCCTCAATCCTTGGTCGTCATGTCATCATCAGGTACGTGTAATTGACAAAAGAAAGCATTTCCTCCTCCTCTTCATTAAAAAAACAAGCAATCAAATGACGACATCTTTGCTTGGTTTAATCGTCAACCATGTTTGCCCAGCTATGTATGTGGCTTGATACCGCATTAACGAATATTGATCATTGTTAAAATAACATAGTGAGGGTAAATGACTTCATTTGTTTGTCATTTTAAAATTTAATTAATTAGGTGTCTTTATGGTGGGTGACGACGGCCATGTCTACCTCCAAACATGGTAAGTTGAATTTCTTGCACCAATTGCAAGTGTTAATAGTGGGCGGCCGTTGAAGATAAGGATCCATTTGAGTGATATATATATATATATATATATACAAGTTAACTTTACTAGTGGTCGTTACGCAAGTTGATGTGCCATCATCGATGAATGTTGGAACTTCTCGAACATATTTTTTTATTGATGAATTGAACGTCTATAATTTACTGTTTATTAAAAAAAAAGAAAAGAAAAGAAAAGAAAAGTGATCCTTATTATTTTATATTGGCCTACAAATTCGGTACGTCAGTTGTAGTATTTTCTGTTTGTGTTAGGGGTTTTTGTTGTTTACTTTTAACTCATGAGCAAATATTTTTTCAAATTAAAAATGAGATATTTAGAAGATTAGTTGACCTTGTAATCCTGTAAAATGATATATCATTATTTTTTTTCTTGCTACATGATATAATATTTTAAAATCATTATTAATTTTTCATCTATAGAATCTATTTAATCCAACGGTACCTACTTGAATGACTACTTGAATACTAATTTTTAATTTCTGAATGCAAACCATTGACTTTAAGTGGAAAAAAAATCATTATATTGAATGGATCAAATAAATGAAAAATATAATCATGATTTAAGTTAAAAAAAAAGTCAAGTAATTATTTCAACTATTCCGTTGAAAGTAATGTGATATTTGTCAACTAAATTATGCTTCTAGTTCACTATTTTCAAACTAATTCATCATTGCAATTCAATCACTCAGCCAAAATCAGAGCCACTCCCTCACAATCGCAGCAGTTTGAACTCCCACAAAAAATATTATGAAGGATTTAATTTATTTCTCTATTATGAGTAGAGATAATTTTCTCCATTTCGAAACATTAATAGAGTAGAACTAGATACTGCTGTATATGATTTAATGTAAACTAATAACAGTAATTGTTTGATTATAAATATTAATAATATTCTCATATAATATGAGTTGTAATATGAGTAATGGTATTATATAATTCAAAAAAATTCATCACATCAACTACTTGCCATCCAACTCAATGACTACCACAAACATGAAACGTGGAATCTTGAAACTCCTGGAATGTGTTACAGTGTTAGCATTTTTTTCTGTTTTTTGGAAAAAGTAAAAGGGTTACTAGTTTTGGGCCGGGTCCATTGTTAATCCCCAGTAATGGTAAGACAACCTTTCCAAATTCCTAATTAACTCTAACTGAAGTTGAATGGGCCTTGACAGGCTTGAGCCAGTAGTTGACCCAGCCCAAATATAACCCTAAACTCCACCACTGCACTGCCAGGGAAAGGCGCACATCGCTGGGGAAAGTTAAGCGAGCAAGTGTGTGTCAGTTTGTTTGTTGAGTGCTTGGAAGTCTTCCCTTCAGCCTTTCCAATCAGGTACCAATGTTTTGTTTTTCCTGCTCTTTTTGTCTTCCTTGATTGTACGCAAATTATTATAAATCATTGCACGGTTCATTTTGTTAGATCGAATTTCTATTTGGTAACAGCGGCGTGCTGAGTTCTTTTGCATTTCTTCTATTCTCTTTCGTGGTAGTGAGAAAATAAAATTCTACAGTTGTGTTTGGAAACTTGGATATCTTTTTTGTCTCGCAGCTTGGGTTTTATATATATATATATATATATATATATATATATATAATTTGATAATATTTATTAAATTTGTAATTTCCACCTGGGTTCTGAACTTCTGATGATATCTCAAGTATAAACGAATTCTCATGATTTATGCATTATGATGACTATCAGTGTGAGTGTTTTTCAAATTTTTGTTTTAGTAATTGAACTTGTTTGTTTATTCTATAAGAATTTGTAACTATTCTTTTCACAAGTGATGATTTTATTGGCATCTTTTGTAACTTGTTTTATGCTATTACTTGTAGCGCATTGTTTAAATTTCTATAGGTTATAAGAATTTTGTGTAAAGGGAGTAGCGATTTATGTTGACTCTGATTGAAACTATTATGACCACTTATGTGTTTAGATATAATAAATATACTTTTGATGGCTCTTCTTAACTTTCATTTTCCAGTAGCAATGAAGGTGCGATCATCCGTGAAGAAGATGTGTGAGTTTTGTAAGATAATTAAACGTCGTGGTCGTGTGTATGTAATTTGCTCTGCTAATCTGAAGCACAAGCAACGACAGGGCATGTCAACATTCGCAAATGAAGGACTAATCCCTTTCACGTATGTAATCTGATCCATCCCCCCCCCCCTCTCTGTGTATTCATTTACAGTCCTTTTCTCAGAGCTCTGAATTAGAACAAGCGTTGTAATAATCCAATATATGTGCATGTGTAAGTGCATTTTCTTACAGGATAACTATTACTCCAGGCCTTTCCTCGTTGATATTCCCTTGAGCTGTTGTGATCATTATTGACGTCAGAAAAGTGGTCTATCTATCATGGAGTCAAAAATATTATTGTTTTGATAGATACGAGTTTCATGCTATTGCACTGGCCAATTTTTCAAGACTTTGAATATCATTTGTTAGTTTATGGTAGGTTTAAGAGAATTCCAATAAATTTTCAAGAGTTTGAATATCATTTGTTAGTTTATAGTAGGTTTAAGAGAATTCCAATTTTTTGTGTTGCCTGCTGCACTTGTTACCCATTTTTTCATTTTACGATTCAAAATGTTAATTGCCATGGAGTAATTATGATTTATAATTGTATGCTTGTGACTCTCTTCTTAGTTGGACAGGCATAAGATTATTCATTGACACCCCTGAAGGCTAGAACCAGAGCTTACCAATTGAATGAGCCTATAATCTATTTATCTGAAAGAAAAGCCATTTATTGTCATAATATTGCTTGTTGGTATCTTTTTCCAGGTCCGTGGAGACCAATGTCAAGCAAGAAATTGCACCAAATCACAACATCAGAGCAGGGCTGGCTTCTCTGATACCAAAAAAGCATGAGTCATGGTCAATCATCTATGGATGGAGGGCCAGTCTTGCATCTCTGCTGTTCAAACAAGGAAATTAGATCAGATCATAAAAATCGGATTATTTTGAAGTTATAATCAACTGATAGTGCTGGATTTTTGTGCTGCCTTTGGATGTTTTGTTGGCGTTGCTGCTTTATTTCAATCTATGTTACCATGGTCACATTTTAAAAACGCATGCTTTAAGTGTTCGGTTTAATTCTTCTACTAGTCGATTTCCAAGTTATTACTCTCGGAATTAGCTATACGGAAGAAGTATATTTGCTGGAAATATCTAAGATGTGGAAAGATTTTAGGGGCAAGAGAAAATGCTTGTGTTTAATGATGTACTCTTGACTAATATTGAGAAAATGTTTACCTACTACCTAGTGGTGGATAAAACCCATTGCAACTTTTTAGACTTATGTAATTCAGGAAGGATGTCTAGTGCCTACTACCTATCTGTGGGATACGGCGCAAAGTAGCCCAGTTTATCCAACCCAACCTATGAATCATTGCGGACCTCAATTTGAAAGAAGGGTTTTGTAATGGCAACACGGGCTTATAACATACAAGTGCTAGTACTTGGGCCCAGTTTTGAGAATGAGTTCTACTGTAAGACGGGCCTCTTCTTCTTCTTCTTTTTTTTTTTTTAAGTGGAGTTATTGGCATCCCGCCCTTTTCTGAATATACCTCAATAAAATATTTAAAAATCATATAATCACTTGTAACACTCTATGAATATTGAAAGTAACCTTAATTTATTGAGATCTCTTCCTTATTGTGTAGTGAGTTTGCCGTTGGATTAGCTCTAGTAGGTTATATGTAAAATATAGAAGTTCAAAGAATGTTTATCAAAATCAAATTATTGTTCAACTTCCCCTATGACTACCAGTTGACTATGACTACTAGTTGATAACGAGTTTTGAAACTAAAAGGAAATTTCATGATATACAGTGAATTATTAAAGACTTCTAGCAAGTATAATAAGCCTTCATGTACTCTTTCTTTCCTTTTTTTTTTAATTACATGAGACTATTATTCATATTACAATTCATATTATATGAGATTATAACTAATTTTTACAATCGGACAATTACTGGGACTAGTAGTTCTCTAATATTTAGGGGACATCAACTCCACTCACATTTTAAAAGGGAGAATACTACATTCACTTAAATTTAAGGAAAGAAATTAAATCATAGTTGTGAGAGAGTGGTTATAGCCACTCGGGCTGTTGTGAAAATTTTTAATATATTCGCAAGCGCACGAATCTAAACATAAAATAGTAGTAACGAGGTCGAACCCACATGGTTTGTTATAAATTGAAAAGTTTAATTTAAATCTAAAATTAATTAATCCTAACCTAGTTGAGCAAATTGAGTTTTTAAGAGAAATAAAACTAATAAAACTAAGAAAACAAATAAAGTTTATGGAAATTCAATAAGACAAATGTTATCAAGGTTTTAGAATCCACCACTATTCAACTAGCAATTATCTGATTGTTAATTAATCCTTAATTTTAGAGTGACAACTCGAAATCAATCTATGCCATCTCATGGATATAAAAATTAAGTCTCATTAATATTAATCTTGTGTAGGTTCTTCTTCTCGTTAATAGTATAATATCTAAGCATCTCATGTAAACATATTAAATAACAAATAGTCAAAGTTTTCCTAAACACTCTATGTAAACAATTTAATAAAAGACACCGAGTCAAAGGTAATCTTATATAGACTTCAGAGATCCAAATCCAAGCATAGATTTAGTAAGATATTAATCCTAACAATCAATAATGCATGATAGAATTGGTGAAAAGATTTAAAAACATCCAAC
This sequence comes from Citrus x clementina, assembly GCF_000493195.1. Classification (NCBI taxonomy): domain Eukaryota; kingdom Viridiplantae; phylum Streptophyta; class Magnoliopsida; order Sapindales; family Rutaceae; genus Citrus; species Citrus x clementina. The sequence goes on along the minus strand of NW_006263303.1, from coordinate 4,455,872 downwards.
TAATCATGTTTGATAGAATTAGTGAAAAGATTTAATAACATCCAACTAATCATGTAAAATAAAAACCATAAACTTTTAAGAACATGTACAGTGAATTAATTAAATAAAAATAATAATTATTTCATTGAATATAGTTTCATTCTTAATCTTAGGATAAAAAAATTAATTAGACATATTTTAATTGAGAGCAACAAAATAAATAAAACCAACCATGAAAAATTAAATTGCTGCTACTTCTTCTCTCTCTGTCGAACGCTCCCTCCTTCAATTGTCTAATGTACGAGCTTTATATAATAATGCCCCATGACCGTGCAATTATTGGCCAAATCTCTATGCTTTATTGGCTGAATCCAATTTGGATTCTAATTCCAATCCTTTTCGCAATTCTAAAATCAAACTTTCTAATTAATGCCACCATTACTTGTCAACACCATAATCCATCAATTTCTTTCCACTTTCGAAAGCCAAATCACGGGTCCCTTTAAATTGCTTTCCATAATATATAGCGCCAACTGCCATGCACATGCAATTTCCATCACTAAATCTTTGTTTTCTAAATGCATGCCCACCGTTCATTATTTGAAGAAATTGCCTTACAATTTTTATCTTCTTGACTTCTATTAATTCATGTCTTTCAATTAATTTCTAATTTAATCTTCATTACTTTGCAAAATGAACTTCTTTATTCTCTTTTTATCCATAATCTCTAATTTATTCCCTGTTCAATAAAATAATTCAGTTAATTAAAAAAAATAAAAATAATTAACAATTATATAATTACGGGTAAAACATGTATATATTATATGCTCATCATCGACATTTGACCGAGTGGTTCTTCATGTACTCTTTCTTTACTCTTAAGTCTTTATGCAATCAAGGGTGGAATTGTAAAGAACCAAAAGGGGTTATAAGAGAACATTGAAGGGTGCCAACTAGGAATGATAATTGGCACCACCCGCAGCGGATTTGCTATTATCAAACCCGCATTTGTACAAAATTTAAATTACTAAACCCGCACCTGCACCTGTTGTAGGCTTTAATTTTTTAAGAAAACCCACCTTCTGCATATTTTGACAATTACCAAATCCGTAATGGTATCCAACAGATTTTTTGTAGGTTTTCACATTTTAAATCATAAATATTTAATATGTAAATTTATATTAATAAGCTAAAACTCCACATAACATACTCAATTTTAAATTTAATCAATGTAAATAAAAAATTAAAATTTCAACATCAATCGAACACAAATTCTCAAATTTAAGTATGAAATATATAAATCCATAAAAATAACCACAAATGCCATAAAAAATTCATGGGTGTGTGGTTGCGACTCACGAGTGAAAGGGAAATGGGTGTGAGGCTAGTACTCATGGGTGAAAGGGAAATAGTTTGGAATGTTAGGTTTTGTAGCTGCTGCTTACAGGTAAAAAAGAAATCATTTGAGTTTCCTTCAGGTTAGGTTATGAGTTGCAACTTGCACACACCACACATGACATGTTTGTACTTTACATTTATTTAATTGATATATTTTTAGATTAAATTATTTTTTCAATTAAAATTACATTAAAAATATTGGAGAAAAAAAGTTGTGGGTTTGACTAGGGGTTGACAAAATACCCGATCCGACCAGAAAAATTTCGAGTTCGGATCGAATTGAGTTATAAAAGAAACCCGATCGGATGAAAATGGTGAAACCCGATCGGGTTGCTTTAAAAAAAAAACCTAAATCTAAACACACACGCCACACACAAACAACATATTCACATTTCACAATACACACAAACACAAAGTCAAACACAAGTCGGGCACACACACACAAACAATTGCAACTACACACAAAGGGCACACACACACACACAAACGATTACAAACACGCACAAATAACACATTAACAACAGCACACGCAGCACAGCAGCAGCAACAACCCACTGCCGACAACCAACCCACGTACACGGCCACTCACCCACCACCCACAACCTCCCTCACTTGCAGCCCACTGACGACAGCCAACCCCCAGCCTCCCCCAAATAAACGAAACACAAACACACACACAACCGAAGCTAAGATCCAACGCCAGACGCAGCAACCACTAAGATTCGACGCCAACCGAAGCCAATCTACTGTTACGAAGTACTCGATCTGTCGATCTACTACTACGAAGTACTAGATCTGTTGCGCCACCTCCATGTCTCTAATCCTCCACAATCACCTAATCCGATTAAAGGTCTATTCAAACCCGACAACACCCATTCGAACTTGGTAAGCTGCAACCCGAATTTTGGCTGTTGACTTTGGGTTTTGCAAGCTTTGAGCCTTCGACAGTGATGCTATAGATGTATATTATATATTATGTGTGAAAGATTAATATTTAATTGGTATTTGGTGGTTGTTAATAATAGGTAATTATGTATTGTTGAATTGTATCCGACCTGAGTAGACTCGAATAATCCAAATTGATTCAAGATCTAACCCGAACCGCATCTAACCCGCATCTGATCCGATCCGAACTCAACTCGAATTATATTCGGATCGGATCGAGTCGGGTTATAAGTTCGGGTTGAGTTCGGATCAATTTTCATTCAACCCGAAACCCGATCGGGTTGATCCGAACTCGATTTTGCCCACTCCTAGGTTTGACGGATATTCATGTAAGTATCCACCAAATATTTAGATAATGCTAAACTCACCCATAAGGTAATGCGGATTTCAATTTTTAATACTAAACTCACTCACAATCCACAAAATTATACAGGTGAATTTTAACTGGTTAATTTGGGTGGATTTACGAAGACAATTGTCATCCCTAACTGCCAACAGTCCAACTTTTTTCATTTTATTTTTAAAAACCATTATAGGAAGTGTTACCGAAAGGCGGCGTGAACCTAGAGCACCGTAATAAAATCCTTCTCGCCGTCGCCACAGCCGCCTCTTTGTTCCTGCCGCCGCAATTCGTGAATGGACGCCACCGCTGCTCGCTCAACGCTCGCTCGACCGCTGATGCCGCCGCCGCTTCACAGCATTCACCAGCCACCACCTTTTGGTATTCACACAGTCAGAGTCTTAGAGAAAATGAATTTATTTTTATATTTTTGTAATTGAAAATTTTAAGTTGCAATTGTGGGGTCTTGCAAGTCAATTTGCTTTATGTGAAAAATCTGTTTCGCGGTAGAATTCGTTCATTAGAAATGGCTACTTTGATGAATTATTTGCAATACCAATATCCGCAGGGTTTTTCAGCTGTTTATAATTGTTTATCGTCTCCAGAGCTAGACAAGGCAAATTGAGTCTTGTGTAATCGATTGCTAAGTTTTGCTCCTTTTTGTGGATCACTTGACCTGTTTATACAAAGTTTTTTTTTTTTTGGGAAGAAAATGTGGGATTGGAAGCACAAGAAATCAAATTTTAATTCCATCGGATTAAACATATGATGAACTTATTGACATCTTCATTAACTTTCTTAGGGGAATCCTGATTAGATAATGACTCTATATATATATACACACATAGAGAGAGAGAGAGAGAGAGTATTTTGATGGCTCTAATTAACTTCCACTTTCCAGTAACCATGAAGGTTCGATCATCCGTGAAGAAGCTGTGCCAGTTCTGCAAGATAGTTAAACGTCGTGGACATATATTTGTAATTTGCTCTGCAAATCCTAAGCACAAGCAACGACAGGGCATGTCAACATTCCCAAACGAAGGACTACTCACTTCCACGTAAGTAATCAGATGCATTATCTTTCCCTGCATTCATTGATAGCCCTCCTCAGATCTGTGAAATAGAATAAGCATCTTGGTAATCCTTAACATACATGTGAGTGTGTAAGTGCATTTTCTTACATGTGAATGTTCACCTGATCATTGTTGTTGTCAGAACAGTCGTCTATCTATCATGGAGTTGGGAGTCCAATTTAGTGTTTTGATAGATACAATTTTCGTACTATTACTTTTCACCAAATTTTTTTGAAAGAGTTTGGTTATCATTTTTTATCTTGCAGGAGTTTTAACAAACTTCTAATTAATTTTCGCATTTACTATCCCATATTCTCAGTATATCACTCCAGAATAGGGCTTTGCATCAAGCATTTGTGATTTAGAATTGTTACCTTGTAACTTTCTTCTTACTTGGGCAGGCATATAATTCATAGTTTCATACGGACACTCCAGAAGCTAATACCCCAAGTTAATCAATTGATGTGCTCATAATTTATATCAGAATTAAAAAAAAGCCGTTTATTTTAATTTGCATGTTGGTGTCTTTTGCAGATTCACGGAGACGAATGTCAAGCAAGAGATTGTACCCAATCACAACTTCAGGGTGGGGTTGGCTTCTCTGATGCCAGAAAGCGATGAGACATCATCATCAATCATCTATGATGGAGGGCCAGTCTTGCATCTGCTGTTCAATCAAGAAAATTAGCTTAGATCACAAATTTAATTTAATATTTTTAATAAAAAAATTTTGCTGCCTTGGCATGAATATGCTTTGATTATTCGCTCATGATAGCTCAGCTGTTTTACATTCTGTAACTCTTTGATTTTAGGTGACATGTACGTAACATACTACCACTGCTAATAAATAAGATACCGGCAATCGGCTGTGATGGTACGTTGTTTCGTTTAAAATTCTGCTCACCTGCACCGACACGTTCCGTTTAACATCGCCTGTTGTCGTAGATGGACTTGCTACTGGGCTGGTTCCGAAGCCCATTGTGAGTCCACGAGGTGCAGCAGAACTTGATTTTCAAAACCCAAAATAGTATGCTGGACTGGACTTTTACTGAGGAGAAAAGAATAATAAATAATAAATGTCTATTTGTTATACACGTTGGATAATCCTCGTCGTCAAATTCAATAACATATAATATCAGTGATTCTGTCGGTAGTTTAGGATTTGGAAGTTATTTTAATTAATTACTTTACTGCAAGTTAAGCAAGCTACCGCACACAATTCATCGACCAATCGCTTCACCACGGGTTTTTTAAACCATCAAATAGGCACCAGGAATGTCGCAAGTGGAAGAAAGAACCGCAACAGCAATAGCGACAACAATAATTCAAATAAATAAATAAATAAATAAATAAAAGGGCTGTTTTAAGTTTGAGGATAAAACGAAACAGAGTCTACACAGACAAGACAAAGTCTTATTAATCCCGCACCCCTACAGAATTATTATTATTATTATTATAATTGTATTTCAATTTCAGAGATTTGTTCTTAGTTTCCACGCAGAGTTGTTATATGGTGACTCCTTACACTTGGATCGATCACTTTCTCGCTTGCATGGGGTAAGTAATCGGATTCCTATTTATTTTTTTCTTCAATCAATTGTTTATTTTCGCTTGATTTTGATGGAGACGGTGTGAATCTGCTGCTTTGGTATTTGAATAGTTTCCGGTATTAATTCTACTGAAAGGTTGCGTTGACTCGTGTGCTGTGTATTTACAATTACAAGTTTGACTTTATTTTGGTTTCTTAATTGATCTTACTATTTATAGAAGGATGATTCAATTTTTTAAGCATTTAATGAATTGATAATTTTTAACTTACTCTTTTTATTCTTTGTTTTGAGCGAGCTACTTATTAGAAGTTGAGCTAATCCTTTACTTCATTCGGTTTCGATACTGATTTTTCTTCATTTTTCAGTTTCTTGATGTGTGGGAGTCGTTTTGAACACTTGCTCTTGAACTCTTAGCAAGTAGCTGGCTGCTAAATTTTCTGTTAGTTCGATGGGTGCTGGTTCTTGTTGTCATCTAGTTCATCCAGTTTCTTGAACCTAGACAAGGTTGTGGTCTTGCTGTTGTTGATGCCTTTTCAAATGATTTTTAATGAGTTTGTATCATGCAATGTTGTCCAATATGGTCTCAGAATTTTAAGTTTAATACCATCCGCCACGGTTGAATAGCTTTGCTGCTAGTAGAGTACCTACTGTATCTGGGTATATGGTTTAATCCGATTGTAACAGCGCAGTGGTTGTTTTGGGTGCTGCACTAAGTCCACACCAATCATTGCTGTGGATGAGCCGACAAAGGGATTGCGAATTCAAGGGCGGGCAGTGAAAAAACCTAGCATATCTGATGATTTTTGGAGCACAAGCACATGTGATCTGGAAAACAGCGCAGTTCAATCTCAGAGAAGTATTTCATCCATCAGTACATCAAACCAGACCCTCAATCACTGTAGTGGCACCAGTAGCAATTCTGATTTTGTCAATCATGGCAAGTTTTATTTTTATTTTATCTTTACTATTCTGATAAATTGCTAGCAAAATATGGCTTGTCTTGTGTATCTTCTGTGATATTGTGTACCTGGGGTTAAAGTGTTTTATAGTTGTTTGGATACTGAATTTATGGCTCTAATTATTTGACACTGGCTCAAGATGTTTTAGTCACAATAGTTTGGCTGTGTTCTTGATCGTGATATTAGATTTGTTAGATCAAATTTAGAGATGCTGATGCTGATATAACATTAATTGCAGGTCTTATTCTCTGGAATCAGGTCAGAATGCAGTGGATTGGAAGTAGCAAGTCAGAAAATCGAACTCAACAAAGTTGGGAATCCAAATCAAGGTGCTTACCTTTACTGCTTTTTCTGTATTCATTTCTGAAGCTTCTGTCCGGCAATTCGGTTGAGTCGACAGCATACTTTCATCTTACTAATACTGCATTGCCTTTGTGTGTACATAGTATTTATATTTCCTTTGATTGATTTATGAAACATATTTTGTGACCACAAAAAATTGAATCAAGTGAGGAGAAATGAGTAAAGAATAGTAAAAGTATTTTAGTCATTGACTGTCATATCTCTTTCTCAAGCAATATCCTTGTGGCTAGTTTTTCTGCTTAGTTTTTCTCACTTTCTTGCTCAGCACTTTAGACTTTTTGGCTCTTAGCAGTTGGCCTGCAACTTATGAAAGTTTACTTGGGACCAAAAATCCTTTTCCCAGGCCTATCCCTCTCTCTGTAAGTTTCTACCTAACATGGTGTCTTTAGAAATTTCCATTTTTTTATTTTTCTTGGGAGCTGGGGTGCGCATAAAAGATGCCTCCCTCTCCGAACACACTTCCCATTGCGGTACAAGAGCCAGCGGTAAATTATTTAAGCTTATGTGAAGCTAGCTGCTTGGTTGCTAATTGGAAATTTAACTGACAGGAAATGGTTGATTTGCTAGTGGACGTATGGGAGCACGAAGGATTGTATGACTAAGAAATTGATTGCAAAAGTGAGAAAAAAAAAATTCAGTTTTTCATATTCCTTCGTTGTCTTTGTTTGTTTAAGAGGATTCTGTAAATAGCTTTCAGGCAACTGAAAGAACATTACTGACCAAACAATGGCTTCTTCTTCTGCTATAGTAAATATATCAGGATACTAATGTTAACCAATTTTCTCCTCTTTGTATATGTGCTGAATTGAACATTTACAGAATAAATTTATTTTCAGGTATTTTTCAACTTTTGTGGTTCAGGCAATGTTTCGTAATAAACCAAATCAGAGGATTGTCAAAAACCATTTTGTGAAGATCTCACTCACTCGTCGTGTACACGTAATTTTCACCGACATCTTCATTTTCGAAAAATAAATGCATGGCTGTTTCTTGAGGCTGAGAGGTTGCTTTGGCAACTTTCATTCGTAGAGTTTAATTTTAATTATTGTTTAATTATCACATGCTTCTTTTTCAAGTATATCATCACATCAACCTTCCAAGTCTTGAGTTATATAGCTGTTAGGTCTTTTGAAGGTTTCTGTGTTGTTGCTTAGAATTTTCAAAGAAATTCATTGGGATAAATATTGTCACTCTAGTACCAGCAGAGCTGCTTGATTCTCTGGTCATCTACGTTCATTCATATTCACATAGAGGTTAACGAGAAGATACAGAGGTTAGAGGTGGATAGAAATTACACTTAGACGCTCATCGACGCTCAAGTTAGTCTTTGTGCTTCAGGTTGAAGAAGACATGGTCCTTTTTTAGCGAGTGTGTTTGAACCTGGCCTTAGAGTGCAAACCTTAAGCGGTTATATGTGGACTGTGTCGGGGTAATTTCGTCACCTTGCCACATGGCACAACTCTATTGGAGTTCTCCCTCCGAAGGTAGGGATATTTCAGTCTTTTTAAGTTTGTGAGCTCCTGGGCCTTTGGCGCATGTTTGAACAATAAGCATGCCCATTATTTCTTTATTTTATCCATATATACCCTCAACTGCTTACTCAGCATCTATAAATAAGATGCATAGATTTAATTTTCACCTCTAATAAACCCCAAAACAATTGATGCTTATGATATCTCTAATATTCGCACTCCTTTAGGCTCATTCAACGACTCCTCTAGTAAAAAACACCTTATAAATCCTCTAGGCGTACAATTATGTCCGTTGAACATTTGTACACGTTTTTCTTTACTAATTATAAGAGTAAATGCACACTTTAATTGATACATTTTATATTTAATAAAGAGTAGCTAGTGGAGTGTTTCATGAAGTGTATCACAAAGATAATTTCTAGCCTAATTTGTAGAAGAAAACAAATTCTAAAATGTGTTGTCACATGAATTTTGGTTAATTTCTGATATATAATTCAATTGGTTTGTTGGTGGCATGGAATCTGAGCATTTATTAAGCTTTTGGCTTTGCAGCTGGAAGAAATGGCAATTTCATCCGTCGGCATTGCATTGCTGCTGGAATTTAAAAAAATTGTGTTTTAAAATATATTCAATCCTCCTGCATTAATAATGACAATTCAATATTCTTTTCTATATAAATAAAATTCACACGGTTGTTATCTTTAATTAATCAGTATCTCGGGAAAATAATGAAAGCGTAGGATTATTTATATTGTACTCTAAAATTCATTCTATACACCCTTATTTCAATAAAATTATTAAATATAAAATTATCTATATGAATTACTTTAGAGAACATTTTTTATGAACCAATAAACATAGGGTGTGTTTGGGAGTGGGGTGTTGTAACTTTTAAGCTGCAGCTGTTGTGTAGTAAAAGCTACAGCGGTGGAGTAGAAGCTATGGTGTTTGATAAAGGTGATGCAGCTTAAAATCTACAACTGCTGATGGTGTTTGGTAAATGTGCTGTAACTTTTAAACTACAACTATTGGTGGTGTTTGGTAAATTTTAATAGTTGTGGAGTAGATAATATTTGTAATAATTAATTTTAAATAACATTATTTTTAATTGTTAACAAATCAATTATTTTTCATTCTTTGAATTATTATATTGACATACAATTATGATTTATTACTTTACATATTAGATTAATATTTAATAAATCAAATTTAATTTTTTGCACAAGTTGTAATAAATAATTTTTAAAACATATCATGGGGCCAATTATAAATAATTATTATTGACAATGCCAACAGGGCAATGTACATGATATGATTATATGCTTCTCCAAATTACTTTGGTTTGTACATGATATGATTAATCGAGTATTTATTATACCAAATATATCTAATAAAAATCAAACAACAAAATATAATAAAATTAAAATTTAATTAATTACAAAATTCGTATAAATATTTCTATTGTTGTGCCTCCATTAAACTCACAGCAATGTCATCTCTCAAGATTATTATATCTTGAGTTGTGCTATCAATTGTTTCATAATTTTCTTCATGAGATGCAATATGTTCGCTAATACTATGACTTGGTTCATTCGTCATTTCATCAAAATGATCATGAATTTGTGAATATCTTCTGATATAATTATGCTAGGCCATGGTAGCAATAACTATTTTCACCTGCTTCTTGAATGGATAGCTTGACATATTTCGTAAAATCTTTCATGTATTCTTCTAAACCCCAAAAGTACGCTCAATAACACTTCTCAAGGAAGAGTGCTTGTAGTTGAACAATTCTTTATAACTCATTGGTTGACTACCTCTATGAAATTCAGGAAGGTGATATCTTTCACCCTTATATGGTCCTAAGTACCCACATAACTCTGAATATCCTGCATCACTAAATAATATTTTCTTAAAATTAAAAAATACAAAAATAAATAACACAATCTAATCAATTGAATAAGTATATAAAAAAAAATTAGAAACACAAAGCTGGAGGAGGGTTTGGAAAATTGAATGCAGGATTCGTAATAGTTGTTTGAAATACTCTTGCATCATGGGCACTGCCTTCCCAACCAGCCACTGCAAATATGAATTGCATATCAAAGCTATATACAACCATTACACTTTATGAAGTGGTTAGGTTTGTAAAAGAAAAATAATAAATTAAATTAGTTTTGTCAATTACCTTAAAGTAAGGCATATATTTTAAATCTTCAGATATCTCTTTGGGAGTGGTAATAAAGTCAGGATCCAATGGTTTTATCAAATCTACGGACATATGACACACACTATCTAATACCTTGTCAAAATATTTACTCATAGTCTCACCAGAATGTTGGAACCGCTCCATTGTTGACCGATTTCCTACACTTTGTCCTAGTATATACAAAAACATTCCTAACATCTCAGCGCCACATGTTCTCCTTGAACTCTTTAACCGATAATTTTCTTCTAAATCGGTGACATAATCTTAAAAATACATCACTATTCATTCGGAACATGTTAAAGCACCTGTTTACATTTCCACCAAGTATTTCTATCAACCATTTATGCCCTGTTTGAGTAGAAGTCATACAAGGCTCCTTATGGATAAATGTCAAATAATAATGATGCATCAAAACAGTTGTTACACAAACAAGCTGGTCAAATTCCTCTTCATCATTATCCATATTTTTAGATCAAACCTATAACCGATTATCTAAAATTATAATGGGATAATTCAAACTACCAGCTGGCTGAATTCAAACTCTACTCTCAAAGTAGATTCATGATTGGCAATAATCTTTTGAATTTCATTCTGCATTGTTCATAAAAAAAAAGGGAGAATAATGAAATAATTGCACAAGTAATTGGATTCGTTGTTGAAATATGAAACGTCATTCAATAAAAGAATAAAAAAAACATGAAAACACATGAAGTTTGTTCGCTAGTCATGGTCAAAATGCATGATGTAATAAACACTGTAGAGATAGTTTAAGAATACTTGTGCCCATGAGCCATGAGCCATGAGCCATGAGATATATTTTTATTATTTCTATTCTATTTTCAAATTTAAACTGTTTGTTAATTTATCGAAAATATAAAAAAAATTAATTAATTTTCTTTTAACAAATATGTTGATGTCTCTAGCCTCTTTGACAATTACACTTGAATCCGTAAGCTACATGCTTCTTCTTTGGAGGAAATACACTTGCTAGCTAAGCATTGCATACTCTGTCATAGCTTTGCAGTTGGCAAAGCAATTTACCCTTGTTTCCAATACCCATGGCCCCTGTTGTGCAAATTTTAATGTACTCGCAAGCGCACGAATCTATTGTAGTATAGATCAATGGTGTTGAGTGTCGATCCCACGAGGAGGTGGATTTTAATTATATATAGAATTAATTTTGTAAATGGGTGGTTGGATTTATGGTGGAAATGATTTGAAATATGCAAAAACTTAAATTAAAATGGCAAGAATAAATTCTAAAATTGGAATTGAAATGGCGAGAATAAATTGAATAGAAAATCTATTAAATTGACGTACTTGGGTATTCGGATCCGTATCAACATGCATCATGGGCTAAATAATCCGTATTAATGCCAATTAAATCATGAGGGGGGAATCCACACCTCATGAACCACGCTCTAATCAATATGGTGCTAAGGGCTTATCGTGCCAAATAATAATAACCTTGTACTAGAGGGCCGGTGTAACCAAGGCGGTACTAGACAAGATTAGTATTATTTGTCGACGAGAAGTCAAAACATCCACAAAAGCTAGAGGGGAAGAGAAAATAAATTTACCAAATTAAGCCCATGACACATGTTGAGACTTCACCTTCAACCCAAGCTTGAAAGAAAATTAGCCACTCATAATTGAACTAGGGGCAAAATGGAAATTTATTAAAATACGAAGAAAATACAAGATGGAGAGGGAATTACAGAAAATGGATCCCAAAAATGGATTCAGAGATATCAAATTAGGGGGGAGAGGCCCCCTTTTTATAGATACATGGAGTAAATCATGGCCATCGGATTAAAAACAGTTTGGACGCTCAGGATTGCGCCACGTCATCAGTCAACAGTCCACGGTTTGACCACGCGGATGAACAGTAACACGGTTTGACCCGGATGAACAGTAACGCGGTTTGGTTGAAAATAATCCTGTGTGATGCATGCACCGTACGCGAGATTTTTCGTCCACTGATATGCTGCCACGTCACCATCAACAGTACATAAGAATTTTAGTCCAACAGGATCGTGACACCTCATCAGTCAATGCCACATCATCGGTCAATGCCACGTCATCATTCGTCTATGTGAACAGTGTCGTGAACAGTAACGTATACAGTACCGTACACGTGAATAGTACCGTACAAGTGAACAGTGCCATTTTTCCTTTTATGCTCATCCTAAGGTTTTCGACCGTCCTGAGTTCAAAAGTGATGTCCGTTTTGCCATCTGATTTCTCGTTTATTGTGAAATGACTATGATGCCCCTAAAATACATAAAATACTTAATTAAAATAAAACACATGTAATTAAATCACAAGAAGGTTAAATACATAAAAGTAAGGGTTGTTAGTAAGACTTGAAATGTAAAATGATGGTTTTCTCCTTTATAAATATGCATTTTCTAACACTCAACAGCCCCAATTCAAAATTTCAGGCCAAATGCCCGTTATTATATCCAAGTTCACTCATGCATTAATTTTTTAACATTCCATCATTCCCATTATTATATCCAAGTTCATTTTGGGATTTGCCTCTACAAAATAAATTATAGAAATTAGCTAGATTTTGTCATAAATTCTATGTCCAGTAATACCACGATGTATTATGTTATGACAGTTGTATTGGAAATTATCTAGTTTTAGAATTAAGTAGAATACTAGTTTCAGAAAAAAAAATTAAGAATAAAATAAATTATTCTTTTTCACATTGACCAGAAGTCTACTCAAGGCTCTGCATGTATGAATGTCAAGCTGCTAGTCTTTAATTTATGCAAGCAAAATTTCCCACACAGCAAACAAAGATCAATAGCACATGATATGGAAACAATGAAAAGTATACTTTACGAAGCAGCTTTAAAAGGGAGTATGCCTACCTCGTTAGAATTGCTTCACCAAGATCCATTAATTATGTATGCGTGGGCATGTGGATTTTGTGAAGGAGATTATACGCCAAAAGCCAGAACTTGCTGGAAAGTTAAGACATAATTATGGAAGATATATTAATAATCATTTCAATGCTATTATTTTTCCTCAAGCAAATAGTCCAAAAAATTTTTCATAAATAAGCCTCATGGTAAGAACAATGGATATATTTTATAATCAAGAATATATTTCAGAAAATTTTGCATAATTAATGAAATTTGCACAAATAAATCAATAGCAACAATTTATATACATTGTAAATGAAATATAAAGTGTAATAAGTGACAAAATAAAAAGTATTCATTCATAAACGTAATTTACAAAATATTGTTTCATAATCTAAATACAATACATTTTCATTTTGTATTTTTCTCATAATTAAGCCATTTCAATTTGACATTTGGATCTTCTATCTCATTAAATAAATTCCTTTTCACTTTGTCCATAAACAACTGACTAGCAAATAACCACACTTCACTCCCAGCCTCAATGTTTGGTAAAGAAGCAACCACTTCCAATGCTTTATAAATCTCTTGCCCACTTGTATCATTTTGAGAGTTTGAAGTTGTGTTCCTTTTCTCTACTGCATCAATGAGACGATCAAGTTGCCTTGACAGTTTTACAGCACCTTCTGCTTTGTTCCCTTTTACAGCCACGCTTTTACCTTTGCTTCCCTTACTATCATCAGACACAATATACTCATCAGAGTCAGCAGTACTCTCAACACGAAGAGATTCAGATGCGTCATTACTCTCTAAAGGAAAACTAGATGAGGGAACCCAAACATGCTCACCCGTAGCCACAGTGTTCATGAACATTAAATTTAATTTTTTCTCCAACTCTGGATCAATACCATTTTTCCAAAATCTACTGAATTGCAGATTTTCCTTTATTTTCTTTTCCCACCATTTAGAGGTGGCAAAAATATCCACCCGGTCCGGACCAGAACCGTACCCAAGTGTTGTGGGCCGGGTAATACCCGGCCTGGGTATGAAGCCGGGTCGGTCTTGGACATCACTTAATAAACCCGGAACTCGGATTTTATTAAAAAATATTATAAAATATATATTATTTTAAATATTTATATTTATTTGACTCATTTATTATACATATATAAAGTTTTAAACACTTAAAGTTTGTATTTTCATGTCAAATTTTATTGAAATAAATTTAAAACTTATAAAATTACCAAAAAATAAAAAATATATACACATATAATATTAAAAAATATAAAATTCAGGTACCCGGATTAAAACCAGGCTCGGACCCGGACATGGACTGGTTGCATCCGGGCAAGGTTTGGTCATTGCAATACCCGGACCCGGCCCGAGGTTTTGCCATCCCTACCGCCATTCCTCACTTGCATCAACTATCCTTGACCTATGATTCCACCCTAAACCAGTTTCCTTCCCAATCAAATTCTCCCACAATTTTCAATCAGTTCTAAGAGAATCCCATTTATTTTTCATTTGAGTTTTGTTGCAATATAATCTGGTTTCTTTAGTGAATTCCTGAATCAAATTTTAATATCCTTAGGAAGTCAAATGAGTCCTAGGAATATGTCCAGCATCCACCTCTTTAATGCATAAGTCACAAAATACATCTAAAGTCTGGGGGTTCTAGGTAGCCTTACTAGTTGAGCTACTAGACATAATTTCATACACTTAAACCTAGAAAAAAATATATTTCTTTGTTAAACAACAATACAGGAAAAATAAGAATATATAAGTTAAGAAAATTACCAGAATCTTGTTATGGATTGTGCAAGGAAAAATAATTCAATATCAAAAAATTAAAAAAAACAAACAAACCAGAACAAGTTACTTTAGTTGTTACTTTACTTTACTTGAAATACTTTTAATCAAACATTTAGTTTACTTGAAATACTTTTCCAACAAACAATAATGATCATAGCCCACGAATAGAAAAAAAAATTACAAGCAATTCAATAAAGCAACAAAAGACAAACCAGACTAGGAAACAAAGAAATTCAACTAAACAATTATCATAACCAAGAACTACATCTAAAGTCTGAGTTTTGCCATGACACAAAAAACTAGAAACTCAAATCAAAATTACAGAATTTGAGGCAAATGAACATAACCCAGATAATAGATATCATAAACATAAACTTCAAGAAAACAACATATACCACTCATAAGTGCATACTATAAATTACAAATTTCACAGGTAAATATAAACAAAATTGAAACTTGTTAAAATAGTAGAGCATGAACTATGCTCAAAGAAGTTTGAAATGGATTTTTATTAGGGGAATTTCATCAAACAAGGGTTGTGCATGCCTATAAAAAGCAACTACAAAAATAAAAACTACAATAAAAACAGTGGTTACAAGCAAGTAAATCACGCATGACCCATCACCCATCAATTTATTCTAAATAAAAGCCCCAATATATTATGAATGAAAAGGAAGAAAATAAAAATTGCATGTAATAGGGTAAAGGAACACTAAAAAATGAACAACGAGTAAATGAAAACGCACCACTGACAGAGGCGTATGAGAGTGGCCGGTGTCGGAATCGCATCAATTGGAACTCCCACAGTCGGAATCGTGCTGATGAGAATGGTCGTTTAGGGTTTGTTTAAAAAAAAATCGATTTGAATTTTGAAATGAAGTTTAAAATTGTGGAGGATAAAATTAAAATGGAATAATTTATAAGGCTAATTTAGTAATTTAACCTACAGTGGGGAAAAAAAATTTGCCAAGCTGCTAAAGTCCAACTACAAGTGTTACCAAACACTTTAGTAGCTGGGTTTTGGCAGCCCAGACGTCTCACCGCACTCTCAAATGGGCTCATAACACCCTCATATAACATGCCCATTATTCCAAATATAATTCTCTTATTTTAAACTCTAAACTTTTATTTATCATAAACAAAATTTAAAAGATTTTAACTATAACTGTTTGATGCTTTTATTTTTTTTAGGAAAATTATCATTTGTATACCTTTAATTTACTCTATTATAAAAAATACAACACTTTGAGGGTGTATCAATCCTTCACCCTAAATTGATAAAATGTATCAGCTGACCACCAAACCGTTAGTTGCCATTTAAGTATGATGACGTCAAAAGGGTAATTTGGTCTTTTCATGTGATACAAGTGATAATTTAGGGGTATACAAGTGATAAAAAGAGAATTTAAGGGTATACAAGTGATAATTTTCAAGGGTAAAATCGTCAATTCACTGTAATTCTGTTAACTTTCAAACGGCAACTAACGGTTTTGTGGTCGGCTAATACATTTTGTCAACTAATGGTGGACGATTGATACACTCTCAAAGTGTTGTAGTATTTTTAATAACAGAGCAAACATAGGGTATATGAATGATGATTTTTCTTTTTTAAAAAAACTAAAATGAATAAAAGTACTGTAAACATTTTTTTTTGCTTCACGAATATAAATACTTAAAAATTAAAAGTATATTTTCCGCCTTTTGATTTAAAAATAAAAATAAAAGTATTTTAAACCCATTCAACTTCTTTGTCTTCCTTTTTCTTCTTGGAGTCACATTCAGGATTTTTTCTTTTTCTTTTTTTTTGGGCAAAAATTAATGCTGATTGCAAGTTCTTAAAATTGTATTAAAGCATTTATTTACAATTTGATTTTACTGAAAAGTTGCATATATGTTAAATATCTTTTAATTTTTTTTAGTGTTGTTGATGTAAATTTTTGCTCAATGTACAGTGATTGATTTTTTTTCGGACTTTTTTTTAAATTAAGTTTTATGGCTTATTTTCTCCTTAAGACATGTGTCTCAAATCATGTGTCTCCTTGTGGTTAATTACTTTGTAAAAAAGAAACAATTGTCAAAGGGGGGCTAGCGTACTGGCGACAACTCTCTGATGCTCAAGTCTGTTTTTTATTCAATTTTTAGAGAGAGAAAATCTAGAGTGAGATGGACATAGTTTTTGTAGTCATTTTATGCCCATTTTTTCTCTTACCTTCAAATGAAGGATCTTGGTCTTTATATAGGCATCTTATAGTCAATTGGAGAAGTTATATGTCACTTTTCCTATGACAAGTATTAGTCGAAGCCCATGTAGGGAGACAAATATTAATATGTGTATTCTTTAGACACTTGTCATACTTTTAGGCCCTTGAACTTTGATGGGCTTGAGGTTGAATTCCGCACTTATATAGGTTCCCTACAAAGAAGATTGATTTTGTAATATTTTGCTCATTTTGTAGATTGTTTGTTGGCCCATAGGCACATTTCGTAGAATGTTTGTTGGTCTATAAGCATATTCTGTAAAATGTGTATTTTCCCGTAGGCGTATTCCGTAAAATTTGTATTTACTTATAGGCATATTCCGTAAAATGAGCAATTTCCCCTAGGTGCATTTCGCGGGATGTGGATATGCTTGTAGACGCATTCTATAAAATATATATTTGTCCTTAGACATATTCTATAAAATGTCTATTTGCTCATAGGCACTTTCCGTAGAATTTATATTTGCCCATAAGTGCATTCCGTAGAATCTGTGTATGCTTATAAACTCTTACTTAGAAATATTGTTGTGCAAATTTTATTGAACTCGCAAGCGCACGAATCTATTGTAGAATAGACTAATGATGACGAGTGTCGATCCCACGAGGAGGTGGATTTTAATTGTGTGTAGAATTAATTTTGTAAATGGGTGGTTGGATTTGTAGTGAAAGTGATTTGGATTATCCTAAAATTGGAATTGAAATGACGAGAATAAATTCTAAAATTGGAATTGAAATGGCGAGAATAAATTCTAAAATTGGAATTGGAATTGAAATGACGAGAATAAATTAAAGAGAAATCTATTGAGATGACGTACTTGGGTATCTGGATCCGTATCAACATGCATCATGTGCTAAATAATCCTTATTAATGTCAATTAAATCATGAGAGGGGAATCCACACCTCATGAACCACGCTCTAATCAATATGGTGCTAAGGGTTTATCGTGCCAAATAATAATAACATTGTACTAGGGGGTTGGTGAAACCAAGGCGGTACTAGACAAAATTAGTATTATTTGTTGACGAGAAGTCAAAACATCCACAAAAATTAGAGGGGAAGAGAAAGTAAATTTACCAAATAAAGCCCATGACACATTTTGAGACTTCATCTTCAACCCAAGCTTGAAAGAAAATTAGCTACTCACAATTGAACAAGGGGCAAAATGGGAATTTATTAAAATACGTAGAAAATACAAGATGGAGAAGGAATTACAGAAAATGGATCCCAAAAATGGATTCAGAGATATCAAATTAGGGGGGAGAGGCCCTTTTTTTTATAGATACATGGAGTAAATTATGGCCATCAGATTAAAAACAGTTTGGACGCTCAGGATTGCGTCACGTCATCAGTCAACAGTACGCGGTTTGACCACGTGGATGAACAGTAACACAGTTTGACCCGGGTTGAACAGTGACGCGGTTTGGTTGAAAATAATCCTGTGTGATGCATGTACCGTACGCGAGATTTTTCGTCCACTGATATACTGCCACGTCACCATCAACAGTACATAAGAATTTTAGCCCAACAGGATCATGACACCTCATCAGTCAATGCCACATCATCGGTCAATGCCACGTCATCGATCCATCTATGTGAACAGTGTTATGAACAGTAATGTAGACAGTACCGTACACATGAATAGTGTCATTTTTCCTTTTATGCTCCTCTTAAGGTTTTCGACCGTCCTGAGTTCAAAAGTGATGTCCGTTTTGCCGTCTGATCTCTCGTTTATTGTGAAATGACCATGATGCCCCTAAAATACATAAAATACTTAATTAACATCAAACACACATAATTAAATTGCAAGAAGCTTAAATACATAAAAGTAAGGGTTGTTAGTAAAACTTGAAATATAAAATGATGATTTTCTCCTTTATAAATATACATTTTCTAACACTCAACAAATATTTTCTAAGTGTCTAGATCATTTTGTTTTGTGAGAAATGACCTATGTCGTTTTTTTGTAAAGAATGAACCTAAGTCTATTTTTATTGGTAATATTTTCTAAGTGCCTAGGTTAATTTTTATAAAGAATGAACATAGGTCATTTTTCATAAAAAAAATGGACCTATGTCATTCGTTGTGAAGAGTGGACTTAGGCCATTCTTTGTGAAGAATGGACCTAGGCCATTCTTTGTGAAGAATGGACCTAGGCCATTCTTTGAAGAATCGCACGTTTGGCACTTTGTTCAAGACTCGCCCTTTAGGTGTTTTACTTATAAATATTTTCTAAGAGCCTAGATAATTTATTATAAGGAATTGACTTAAGTCGTTCTTTATAAAAAATTAACCTAGGTCATTCTTTGTGATGAATAAATCTAGGTCATTCTTTGAAAAATCGTGTCTTAGGCATTATGTCCAATATTCGCACTTTGGGTGTTTTATTTAAAAATATTTATCAAGTACCTAGGTCATTGTTTGTGAGAAACGAACCTTGGTCACTGTTTATAAATAGTGGACTCAGGTCGTTCTTTGTAAATAATGGACCTATGTCGTTCTTTATAAAGAATGAACCTAATTTTTTTTATGGATTATGCTTTTGGTGTTTTGTCGTATCTTACACTTTGCCACTTTACTTTGAATTCTAAATACTTAAGGTCATTCTTATAAAGAATGAACTTAGGTTATTTCATATAAAATATTTTTATTGGGTCTATATTTTTCATAAGTATTGGGTCATTCATAATTTAGTCTAAAAGGTGTGTTGAGTAGCTTTATTAGTATTTTGAGTAAATAAAGATAATTAATTTAAATAATTTAAGGATATATTTTGAAATTTTTTAGAGTGTACAAAATAAAACTTAATTTTTTAAATTAAGTAGATAAGTGTATAGGGTAATAGAGTATTCAAATTAACCTTTAGAGTGTAAATAACTCCACCCATAATATAATAATTTATCTATTTCTAAGTACAAGATGTTTTATTTTAGTTTGGGAAATTATCATTCATATACCCTATATTTACTCTGTTATAAAAAATACTATAATACTTTGAGGGTGTATCAATCGTCCACTCTTAGTTGATAAAATGTATCAGCCGACCACCAAACCGTTAGTTGCTGTTTGAAAGTTAACGGAATTACAGTGAATTGACGATTTTACCCTTGAAAATTATCACTTGTATACCCTTAAATTATCACTTGTATCATATGAAAAGACCAAATTACCCTTCTGACGTCATCATCATTAAACGGCAACTAACAGTTTGGTGGTCAGCTGATACATTTTGTCAACTTAGAGTGGACGATTGATACACCCTCAAAGTGTTGTAGTATTTTTTATAATGGAGTAAACTAAGGGTATGCAAATGATAATTTCCCTTTTAGTTTTTTCACATAAATTTAAATCAATTTCATATAGAGAACGCAAGTTTTAAATACAACATGTGAAATTTTAATATATTGGCCTAAAAAATAAAAAGTGAGTCCATAGCCATGCCTATTCTACTATATTAATAATGGTCTTATTTTAGAGTGTTTTATGGTCTCATAAAATGATCTGCACTATTGTAAAACGTTTGAAAGATCATAAAGTATCAAATCCACATTGTACTTCGCATGGACGTCCATGGGAAAGAACTACTAATATATATATATAATCTTTCTCTAGTGTTAAAATATTAAAAAAAAGCACAGATTTCAATACATTGAAATCTATGTGTGTGTGTGTGTGTTTTTTTTTTTTTTAAATTTTACCGAGATCCTTACTTGAATAACGTGAAGATGTCCTAATTAGAAAATGACTATGTATGTATCTATTTGTTTGTATAAAATCTTTATATCACAAATTGTATTTCTAATCTTTATATAACAAATTTTCGTCTAATGGAGACATTAATCTTTATACTAGAAAAAAAGGAAATGAATAATGAATGTCTTGGATAATAATTGTTTACTCATGTTTTTTTTAATACAATTGTTTATTCATGTTTGATATATCTAGTTTGAGATAACAAACGTGAGTAGATCACATGCATGACAATTGATATTTATCAATCTTGCATTGTATGCATAAAAGAAGATAATGCATGCATGAGAACATAGAGCTATAAAGCCCACAAATGTTTCTTTGGACTGATGAAAATTTTTTCATTACAAATCTAACAAAAATTCTTTAATTTGATTTTCAATATCATTTTATATTTATTGATTATAATTAATTACCACTCAACTCACTAGATGGGTAAAGAGATGGCCAATGGGTTGGGCCGACAAAAGAAGATTTGTGCGGGCTTGTGTTTCTGCCATGCCGTGCTCACCATGTACTTCGTGTTGTGTTGTGTTGTGCTTAAATTTTTATGCTTAGGTCTTGTTCGTCACTCGTGTCGTGTTGTGCCATGGGTCGGCCTAAGAAAAAAAGTACAAAAAGTTTTTTTTTCTTTTTTTAAAATTTTTTTAAGATGGCATGTCAAACTGTTGGCACACTTTTTTCAAGCCCATGTATTTTTTTGGTCCGTCTACCTTTAGTCAAATTCAATAAAATCAAAATTTTAAAATTTAAATTCATATTCAATAATAATAAACGAATAATAGTAAGAGAATGTAATACTAACCACTAAATTAGACCATACAATATTAGAATTCTTTTTTAATACTTAACAACAATAACAATAATTTTTTCATAAGTTTTTATTAATTGTTAACTTGAACTTATATAAAGTCATAAATCATAATCTATAATAAGATTAATACATATATTTTATAAAATTATGATATTTATAATTTTATTTATTAAAATCATGATATCATCTATTCATTTACTAAATTATAAACATAAAACAATTAGAGTATTTTTTAAAGCTAAGAATTAAATGAATCTAAAAAGCTTTCACTAATAAAATATATTAAAAGAATCAATTTTAACTTATTTGTAAAATCATAAAATTTTAAGTTTACTTTCATTAAAAAGGTAAAATATGTTTATTACATGCTTTTTCACATGTCGTGCTTTAACCCATCTCTAATTTTGTCGTATTTTTAAGGCCATGTGTCCAAAATTCTCAGCATAGCCAAGCCCACATGCATGCCATGACATGCCTCGTGCGGCCGTACCCTACCAAAACGCGCTTGTGTAGTGCCGTGTCGTACTATACAAACACTTGCAGTGCCAATGCTGTGCCAGCAACCTGGTTTATTGGCCATCTTTAGTTAGGTGGGTGCCATTGAATGGCTTTGTCAATTGCTTATAGAATCCTAAGTTGGTTTTGGCTTATTTTGAGGAAATAGTTGAAATGATCTTACACACATTATAGAGTACTATGGTCATAAATTAAATATAATTAAGGACCCTATAGTTTAGACTTATTAGAAAAATGTCTTTAATTAGTTTCACAAACCATTAATGACCGGACCTTCCCTCCTAGTGAGGTAAAAGAAGTTGTTAACTTTGGGATTTATTTGGTTTTCCTAAAATAAAAAGGGCGGAGCACATCGCAACTACCCTAAACAACCCCTTAATCATGAATTTTTATATTTGAATTTTGTTTTTAACTTTATAACAAGTTCGATGATAATACTATTAACACTTAGCACTGCATATAAACATCAGTTTTGAATTTGATAAATTAGGCAACTAAAAATGAGTAACTAGTGAAATGATCTTTAAAGGTGCACATATGAAATGAGCAACCAAAATCCAGGATCCATTTACCTTATTGATGAATATCTGAAGCAACCAAGACACCGATAGATTCATAACCTTCATGCTCAACAATAGCTGCATCACTATTCTGACTTTTCTACTTGATTTTCCTTTCTGAACAGTCTTTTGTGAAGTAACCGTCTTTGTGACATTGAAAGCACTTTTAATTTTTGGATTTGTTTTTGGATCTTGATTAATTCTTCTTCTTATCATTTTTTTTAATCAAATCTTCCATGTATTTTCAACCCTTTATTAGAAGCATTATCAAGGCTTCTTTGCTTTTCTAACAATTGCCTAGTATTAAGGGCATACTTGACTTCATCCAATGTAAGGATTTGCCTCCCATACATTAAGGTATCAACAAAATTATTGTATGATTCAGGAAGAGAACTTATCAACAACAAGGCCTTACGTATATTATTTAAGGGTTCATGAATTATGGCTAAAGTGCCATACACTTGATTAAACTTATCTATATGTTGATCCAATGATAAGCCTTTAGCCATTTTCAAAGTAAACATTCTTTTCTTTATGTACAACCTGTTTGCTAATGATTTCTCTATGTATACGGCTCCAAGTTTCTCCCACAAGAGAGTAACAATTAGTTCTTTTGCAACTTCTATGATGACAGAATCTGCAAGACTCAATATAATGGTACTTCTTGCCTTCCTATCTATCTCAGCTTCCTATTCAGAAGTCTTTGAAGAAGAAACATCCTTGCCTTCTTTCATCACAGTTAGTAGAATTGCATCCCCCAACCCTTGTGTGAAATAAAATCTAGGAGTGTTGTATATCATTTTTTGAAAATGATGCTGGAAATTAGCAACATTTTCTCTCTTCCAAAACAAATTTACCTTCGTTTTTGTTGTGGAATAAAATCTAGGAGTGATGTATAAGTGGACGTACGAATGGGAGCATGAAGGACTATGTGATTAAGAAAGTGATCGTGGAAAAAAAGGGGGTTTAGTTTTTCATATATCAAGATTTCTTCTTCGTGTTTGCTTGTTTAAGAGAATTCTATAAACATCTTTCGGGCAACTGAAAGAACATTACTGGTCAAGTCAAGATTTCTTCTCCTTCAGTAGTGTATCATGATTTTAATTTTAACCAATTTTCTCCTCTTGGTACATGTTCTAAATTGAACATTTACAGGATAAATGTATTTTCAAGTATGTTTTCAACATTCATTTTGGTTCTGTTATCTTTTCATTTGCATTAATTGTTCTGGTTGCCAAAAACTAGCAAGGTTTGATTAAAAGACCATAGGCGGCCTCAAATTTTCTGTGGTTCCCACACGGTTTCATCAGTGATCCAAACAAAGCATTTTTCAAAACTTAGACCCCTATGATAAAGATCACATTCACTCGTTTATGTATTTTAATTTTAATATTTTTTACTTATCATATAAGCATCAACGCGTCAACCTTGCAAGTCGATACTTGAGTTATATATAATTATGGGCGCGTTTGAGATTGAGGTATTGTAACTTTAAGTTACATCTGTTGTGGAAAAAAAATTATAATTATAAAATAAAAGTTAGTAATATATAATAAATATAAATTTTAAATAATAATTTTGATGAAATTATTAAATATATAATAGATTTTGGATTATACAAGTGAAAAATTATATCAATATGATTTTTAAGTTATAACAGTTAGTGTTTACCAAATACTTTATAACTGTAACTTTTAAGTTACAACTGCCCAACCTCAATCCCAAACACATCCGCCTGGTAGGTCTTTTAAAGGTTTCTGTGAAGTTGCCGAGAATTTTCATTGGGATAGCAGTGTCATTCTAGTACTTTTATATATGGGAGCCTCTAAATTACAATAATTGTACCATATGTTTGAGGGAAAATAGGAAAGGTAATAGAGCGCCACGTGTCAGCCAATGGAATGATTTCAGCACAATCGGAGGTACCCTGAATAATCCGAGGTGCCCGGCATGACTTGAGGTACCCCGTATAAATAGAGGTACCCTATACAATTAGAGGTATCCCACACAAATAGAGATACCCCATATAATATGAGGTACCCCATACAAATAAGGGTACCCCGCGTAATAGGGGGTACCCCACGTAACTCGATGTACCCGGAAAAGCGGATGTAAGAGAATCCGCCGAAAATATCCGCCATGAGAAACGTCTCCGCCTCCTAAAAGATATTATTTGATTTTGTCATAATTAGGAATCAAGAACGTCGTATCAAAAGGGGGGGACAGCCGCCTGCTACCTCTGCCAAAAGTGAAGGACACTGTCCCAAGGACAGTGGTCCCCAGCCGCCTACCCGACAGCTACTGCAGAGGTACCCCGGACCACTCTCCAGCGCGCGCCACGTTTCCAAAAGATGAGATATGCCGCGAACATGCAGATAACGGCCCAAAAAATTATAAAGAGGTAAAAGGACGTTAGCCAAAAAGGGGTACACCACGTGGCAGCTAAGGTACTCCATATATAAAGGCGCCTAGGTTTCACTCTCCACCATGCTCTCACTCACCATGAACACTCACACTCCAAAAAATAGGTTTTTTTCAACCTTAAACCCTAAATTTACAGAGGGCTGGCCAGCTCTCTTTACCATTAAAGCTTGAGTTTGCTAACTTGAGCGTCGGAGTGTGAATGCCGGGGTACCCCGGCTTCACCTCTAACCTCTATTTCACTGTTTTGCAGGCGTGAAACTCATTTGGAAAGACACCTCTCTCGTTTCTGACCTTTCACCATTGTTACCACTCTTTCTCCCCTTCTCACCTCCCTCGAATTTCAGATACACCGCACCGCACAAAATAAACTAGTGAGGTACCCCATCTCCCCCAAAAATATAAATTTATTGTTCTAGATTGATTTTGGATTTTCCTACCCCCAAAATCAGTTGAAAACACCATACATCTCTCATGTGAACCACACAAAATTATAGGACCCATAATTTATGTGGTTCACATGAGAGATGTATGTTACAATTATTGTAACTTAGCATTTGCCTTTATATATTAGTAGAGCTGCAAGATCCTCCGGTCATCTTCACACACATAGACATTGACAAGGTGATGGAGTACCAATATATTGTGATTGATGAATCCGAGGACGAGGAGGAGGAGCAGCAGCTAAGAACGGTTGCCCACGTTTCAAGATTTGAAAATCAGTACACAATTTCCAATATTGTTGCTAGTGTCAGTCGTCGTCTTGAAGAGAGGCGAAGAAGAAATGTTGTGGGAAATCGGAAGCCATCTGTCTCCATTTTCAAGCTTCCTTCTAGTCTCACGGGAATCAACTACAAGTGTACGCAACCCGAGATGGTTTCAATAGGTCCCTACCACCATGGCAAAGATCATCCGCTCGAGTTTGAAGAGTACAAATGGTTCTTTCTCGATAAATTCCTTGATCGGACTCGGAGCGAAAAGGACCTACACGATCATCTGCTGGAAATGCTGCGGATAGAAGCACGCACAAACAAGAAGGTGCTATTCAGCAAATGTATTGATGCCGAGTGATGATTTTGCAGAAATGATGCTGCTTGACGGATGCTTTCTCAGTGAGATCTTATGCCACCTTGGCCGAGACGAATCTGATGCGGACCTGGACTTTGATGACCCCATCTTCACTAGGCCATGGTTAATTCCCATGCTTGTCAGGGACATTGTTCAACTCGAGAACCAACTTCCTCTGTTTGTTCTCAAGTCATTGTTTTCCAAGTCTGGCTGTGACGAGACTTTAATCAAGCTCGTCTCAGAATTCTTCAGTCTCCCTGGTCAGGTCCAACACTTAACTACCGGCCCGAATTTCTGAAATGCATGCACTTACTGGAGTTATTTTACCTGGCTCTCTTTCCATCGTTCTCAGTCAACTCGATTGCTGAACGAGAGAAATACCGTCCATCTACTCATTCACTGCAATGCGTGACACAACTCAGGCGATCAGGAATCAAGATCAAGCCAAGAAAAGCTGAAAGCTTTTTAGATATCAAATATGAGAAGCAGGTGCTCCAAATTCCATCCATCACCACAAACGACATCACCAGTACTGTGCTGATAAATTGCGTTGCCTTGGAACAATGCCAGGAACGCAACATCAAATACTTCTCAAACTATGTCTCCTTCATGTGCTGTCTCATCAGCCAACCAAGAGATGTTGCGTTGCTTGGCCTTGATGGAGTCATTACTAATTTTTCTCAAGATGATCAACACGTTGCAGATTTGTTCAATGATCTCGGGAAAAATACTGCCTTAAATGTCAGAGAAAGCTACCTTTGGAAGGTATTACATGACGTGGGTGCCTACTACAGCAGCTGCTGGGCAAGTATGATTCGTACCTATTTCAGCAGTCCATGGTCATGCATTCTCAGTGTTCTCTGCTTTTGTCTTGTTAATGCTTACCACGGTACAATCTGTAATGTCTGTTTTAAGTTACTTGCATGACTTGAAATAATGTTAGCTGAATTTTCATCTAGACTCAACTTTGAAACAAATGCTTAGAGATTGTTGTGTAATATTGTTCGTCGAGTTAGTGGGTTACTCGAATAGCAGTATCTTCTAGTTTCACCTGGTGCGATGAAGTTGGTATACGAAGACTGCTTGCTTGGAATACTTGAGCCGGAAATAGAAAAGCTTGGCCCAAATCAGAAAGTAAAACCTCAGCTGGCAATGGGGTGGGCTTGACCCATATACAAAGTGGTTAAATATGGATCAATCTACAAACCGATATGAGGTGGGTCGAGTTTTAATTATGAACCCATTTATAAGAGAAAATGTTAATGACTTCGAGGTAATAAAACCATCATTTAAGTAGTAGGAATATAACATTGTGAATTTTATTTTCAAAACAACTACCCACTTGTTTGTCAATTTCTTCTTTTTTTCTTAAACATACACCAGAATAAATATGATTGACCTGTTGCATAAATGGTGTTAGGGTGTTTAGGTTTAATTCAATCCGCTTAATTTGCATAAATCCACATAACTCAATAAACCACAAAATAATGAATTAGATGCGGATTTATGTAAAACCTGCAAAACTCCATCCCCGATCAGCCCAAAACGGCCCTTGGTGGTTGCACTGTAGAAGAATTTCTCCATTTAAAAACGTATTCTTCTGTTTTATATTTCGAGGAAGGTTTACTAGTTTCGGGACGCAGTTGATTGACGAATGTCGGCGAATCTTTTCAGAGATTGCAATTAGCACGTGTAGAACTGCGCGTCAGCTGCGGGGCGCAAAAAGCAAATTCAAAGAATGTGGAGGTGCAGCAGCTTCACCGAATGAATCTTGATAGCTAAACAACAAATATCGCCCGCCTCATTGCTGATGCCGCCGATATCAGTATGAACTTTATGTACATATGCTGTACGATTCTTTGAATCAGCTTCACAGGTTGCATTAATCCTGAACAAGATAAATTATAATCTGCGGCGACTCTATTACATCAGAGATTTGAAATTTCTTTATGGTTGTGTCTGCAGCACTCTCCTGCTTTTACATAGAGTTGGTGGGTTGATCTGTTAGCGTCACAAAAACTATTAAATGATTTCTTTGTAGAAACTAGTGTTGCCTTCTTTGACAAAATCATGCAAGAAACTATCGTTTTCATTTCTAGTTCTTCTTAATTAACGCTTAATTAATCTTTGAAACTGTTGAGCGCTTAAAAAGAAATTTTGCTTTAATCTCGGCAAGTACCACGAAATTTAATTTCTTGTTGAAAAATACATACATGCATAATCCATCCCTATATTCAATGAATGCTGAGATGGATAGCCTCAAGAAACTAAATATATTATTCAAACACCCAAAACATCTTTTTCTCGCTTGCAATTAAACGCGCAAAGTTCAACAAATTCATTTGACCAAAATAACTACGGGTTCAATTCAACACCATTTTCCAATAATAAGTGGCCCTTTTTTTTTTCCTAACAATATTGTTTTGACAGAGAATGAATTACAAAATTTTGATAAAAGGTATAAAATAACTAAAAAACCAAGATAGTTATAAATAATTTATTTTTATCAAAACATTTTAATTTTTTTAGTCAAAGTAACATTTTTTTTTCTTTTTGTTTCTAGAACTTTAATACTGCATATAATATAATAAACACATTTTCTCACTAAGTGTAAGATTTGATGAATTGCATATTAATTTAATTTTTTCCCCTTATTTATTGGCCGAAAATAAGCTTTCTAATATAGAGAAGGGTCCAATTCTTGAAAAATTTTAGAATATATTTGATGTACCGTGTCAGTCATACAATAAGTAAATAATAACATGACATGTGTGTATTTATCTTATAAACCAGTGATGATTATATTAAATTCAATTATATATGTTATGTATGCATCAATTAATTATAATACATATAAAGTATTCTAGAATTTTTTTTGGCGGCAAATAAGCTTTCTAGAGAAGGATCCAATTCCTTGGTGGGTGCATTGAAACGTGGAAAATTATGGGTGTTGGTTGAGGCAGTTCATTTGATGATGAATATCCATGAGTGTTTTGCCTTGCCGGCACGTGTAGAATGCGTCAGCTAACGGCCACACGAAACAAAATAAAACGAATGCAAAGTATCAGCGGACTGCAGCCTCACGTTCGCCAAAAGACTGTCGATAACCCAACAACACTTAATATCGTTATCTCAAAACGATATCAGATATAAATTGCACTACCCAATTAAGCCAACCGCAATATATTTTAATCCAAGATTCAAAAACAAAAATTAATAGATAAATTATGCTACTGTATAGATATTTATATTCAGATTCGTTTAAATGAAGAGACAAAATAATTAATCATGATTTATCTTTGCCGTTCAGCTCCCCGCTCAGTCTTCCAACTTAATCCAAATCTCAGCATACTGCTGTCTTGATCCAAGCTCGAAGCGAAACACACCAAAGCCAAGCACGACCAAGAGAAAGAGAGATGAGAGTGACTAAATTCTTGGCCAAGGCACAAATCGATAGAACACTAACTCTAAATAGGTCAGAGTTACCTAAATACATTTGCTGAATGTAGGAAATTCTCATATATCGATTATAAATTATCTATTTGATTATGAGCTAAAATAATACAATTTTAATATTCTAATTGGGTACCAATTTTAGAGCCTTTATTAGTAAAATAATCGTGAAAAAAATAATTATAATTCAAAAGCAAAGTAACAATTAAGTACATGCAAGTACTTGAGACATAATATTTGAAACTGTCAAGCCCTCCAGAAAAGAAATTTTGCCATGGCGTAGCAAGGATGAACAAACCACCATAATTGACATTCTAATAGGAAATAGATACACGCATAATAATATTGCGTCCCTCATTCAGTGAATGTACGCAATACCAAAATGCTATTATAAAGTTGAATGTGAGACCTTATAAAACAAAGATATGATTACATTATTTGTTTTTATTCTTAGGGAATCCTGCTATGGATAGGCTCGAGATACTTTACACATTATTCAACTACCAAAAACATATAAATGAATACTCTGTCGTTTTACCTTAAATGCTGCTTGAATCTTTTCTTGCTTTTAAATCAGAAACGATCAACAAATTCTATTGACCAAAAATCATGTGCTCTTACTTCTAACACCATTTTTTTAATGCCTGCAATGTGGATTAACTAGTGGTCTAACCACTGATTCCTTAATGTGCATGAATCGCGCTTGCATATATTTATATACATAAATAGAAAGAGACAAATATATATGTATTTTCTCTTAAAAACAATATGCTAAACCGTGTTGAATTCGACATTTTTTGGTGCTTTGTGGACACAATAACATAATTAAAAATTTTGAAGGTCGGTATGGCAAATGCAAGATGAAACCAACACGTAATTTAAAAAAGAAAGATTTAAATTTTAGCATTTATATGTGAGTGACTGGAAGGCAACTAAGGATGTTTCTTTAAAAAAAGAAAAAAAGAAAAAGAAAAAAGAAAATGGCAGGACTATAATTGTTTATCTACCACTAGCAGGAGAATTATTGATTAATTAATTAAATGCTTGAGGTATAGAAATACATATATAACTGAGGAAAATCAAATGCAACAATTTATAATTGTGCTACTTGCATCATAATTGTACAACAATACTAACCAGCCCGGTGTGGTAGGATTTCGACATTGAGATTAGCAACATAGTGGGGCTGACAGCAATTAGTCGGGCTGTCATAGAAAATTTATGAATGAATTGATCATTAATGCTTCTAATACAAGGGGGGTTAAGCTAGGGGTTAGAAGTAAAGTGAATGATTAGTGATAAATATTCTTGCACTAGTTTATCAACTTGATCCTATTTAATTAAACTGAAATATATTATTTAATTTTACGCACCAAATTGACAAGTGGGGAGATGGCCATCGGCCAGAGCCAGGCTTGAGAATGTACCAATCTTAAATTTGCACCCACTTTCTGATTGATTCACTTTTTTAATTTGTGCATGTCCCTGTAGGTCACAGGCCACAACAACAACACCTACTCACGCGTCCTCCAATTCGAAAACAAAATTATTATTATTATCATCATCCAATCCAATGCCAATACTCATAGTCATATTCAACGCACTTCATTTATTTCGTTGGTCTATTCGAAATTGACCTAAATGGCCATGCATGCATCCCAAAGTTGTTCTTCATTTGAATCGTGTGTACACACACACACACACACACACACACACAGAGACATACTGCAGGATAAGAAAATCAAAGATACGGCACGCAGAAACATTTAGAATAAAGGATAGGGGATACCGTATGATCTCTGCAGCGTGCATCAGATCTTTTTCGATCCATTTGCTCAGCTAATGATCTGATATGTCGTTGTAGTTGGTAATTATGAGTAGCTACTGTGGATTAGTTAACTAAACATTGAATCTGATAGAATCAATAAAGTGTTCTTAATCACGTGACTGGGTCAATATTATTAATTCACGCTTAAAAGTGAAGTTAATACAGCTCAACCCACCCCACGCTACAAGTTTTGTACATGTTTAATGACATTTGCATTGGTCGGTAGAATTACAGCTTAATTTTATCTTAATTTGGTCCTCTTTAAATTAACATTGGTCAGTACTCAACAACGTTCTTTAAAAATTGTATTTTGTATGGCTTGGAAGCGTGATAAAATGAACAATAAGAAATGGCCTGGTGAGGGCACGTAGTATCTTATAAACAAATTTAATGGAGAATTCTCATGAAAATTAGAAATGGGGCAAAGTTAAGTGGGTGAAAAGGTTAAAAAATTAAAAGTTGTCTGTCGATCTATGTACTCCCTCTCTGGTTGCCAGCAAGATATTCAAAAAACAATACTAGATAAAATATTATTAAAAGAAAGAAAGAATGTAAGAAAGGAAAACATGGCTCTTGTTTCAAGCCGAGCTCTATTTTATTTTATTTTATTTTTTAACTTGGAAAATGTTCAAGTGAAAAATCATCATAGAACGAAATCACCGTGATATCCAATCACCAAATTACAATCTCTAATGACCTCGAAGAATATGATTATGCAATCACCAAGATCACGATTCCACAAACATAATGACTTCAATTATATCAATGTGTGTGTGTGTGTGTGTGTGTATAATTTTCTTATTTATTATCCTATAATGTAAGACTAATTTGTTGTGTACTTGTATTGTTAATTCATAATAAATTTAAGAGCTGATTACTTTCTTATTAGCTAATATTGAAGCAGAGCTAGGTTTAAACTTATTGTTTTCACTGTCATCTTAGAGCCAGATTAAAGCTCTCCTAATGAACATTGGTTTTGTCCGATTTTGTCTTAATATATATATTTTAATCTAAAACCATTTCTCTTGATATAAATCTAATCAGTTTCACTCAGTCTTCTTTCTTTTTTGTTATCAATATATTTTTGAAGAATTCAAATACATTTTGTGACATATATATTAGGATACTTTAGTATTGTTCAAGTTGAATTATTTGGATATTTTTAAACCTATTTCATGTGCAAATTTTCAAACTCAGGAGCTCATATTTTTCAATGCCATCTTGACAAAGGGTGTGAACAGGAAATAATCATCAATCATAGAATGAAATGGCCGCTGTCTCCACACTATCAAGATAATGATTTTTATAATTGACAAGAGGGGAAACATGTGGTCCAACTGTGGTACCGTGCCACAGTTGCATCCAACCGTTGGATGCCAGTGAACCCCACCAATTCAAGTGCATCCAACGGCCGGATGCAACTGTGGCACGATACTATAGTTGCACCGTAGCCTGATCCTTGACAAGATCACGACTCTGCAATCTCCATTATTAGAATATATCATTTATTTATTTATTTATCATCATAGTGTCCGTATAGAGACTCATTTATTATAGGGTAATTGTTCTGTTTTTTCGGACTTTTTTAAAATACACATATCTTTTTTTTTTTTTGCTGACTTCCACACGAAGTTACAAAATGTATCATTTTTTCACTGCCGTCTAAAGTCCGTGAGAGAAGTTAACAGAATATTAACAAAATGATTATTTTACTCCTTTAATGTAAAATTACTATTTCGCCCTGATTAAATGAAAAAAAATTAAATTACTTTAAATTTTCTTTGCAATTTAGACATTAGATAATAAATTAAACAAAATAATTTGGAATATTTTTATCTTTTTTTCCTCTTTCTACCGCCTTTAAATGACGTTGACTTTTACTATGCATGTGAAATGACAATTTTACCCCTATTACATCAATAAGGTTATAACAGAATATAAACAAAAGTGGAAAAGTGCAAAAAAATGTAACTTTTAGTGGAAATCAACTAAAAAAAAAAAGATATTTTTATTTCTGAAAAAATAGAAAAAGAACAGGTGGTCGATGGATAATTTCTCTTTATTATACGGCCAATCCAAGTGAAATAAAGTGCTCATTTCTTTTTTTCTTAAAAGGAAAAAAAGAGTTTTTGTATTTAAACAAGATTCTATTTAACCATTTCTCGTTTGAATGTTAATCTTGCAAAAAATTATTAATCCTAATTTTAATTAGGTAAATTTGAAATTAGGAAGAAGTTGCGTTTATATTCAGGTTGGGCGATATTTCAAGTACAACGTCATAATTCTTTAGATTATGATAATGGGTGGCAACATTTGCACCACACATGGATCGCAAATAATATTTCCTTTATATTATGAAAAATTATTCGTATCAATAAGAAAAAAAAAACATAAATGTGTGACAATTTTGGAAAGCAACATAAATCGGTGGAATAACTCTTTACTCGGTTAAATTTCTATTTTAAAAAAAAGAAAAAAATTGTAAATTATGTGTCAATTTGTTGGTTTTATTCAAACACGAATAATATTTGGGATTTCAATTATGTATCAATTTATTGATTTTATTCAAATACGAATTAGTTAGGACTCAAGTGTTGGATTCAGAAAAGGAAGCAGAAGAAAGAAGTGGATGGTAATTTGACAAAAATTTCAATATTTGAATCGTGAGATCCATTGATTCTGCCCATTTGATATGAATACGATGATAAAGCTGATTAAATCCTTGGGCGCCTTACATCGGACCTACCTGTATATGTTTGTCAATCTATCAGTCTCTTAATAAAACCAATCAAATTCATTGCATATAAATAGCAGTCGCCATTATTGCCCAGGAGGTGAGAACCAAGAAAGCTACTGTACAATGTTTACATGATACATACCATATGATGCTGACATGGGCCTCCTCCGGATTTTTGCACCCCATTCGGTGTTTTTCTATTTTTAATTTGCAAGTCAAACCCAAAAATTGTGAGCTTGTTTCATTTTCTCAGCACCAAAATGGACCATCGCCAACGAGCTACAAAGTAAAAGGTTGCCTAGTTGACTCCAAAAGTACGCTTTTCTGAGCAAATTGATGAGAATTCATTTAATTTGCTCTTGTTTGCAGATCCAACTTGGCCTTGCTTTAATGGTTTTTTTTTTTTACCTCCTTAAACTTCCCTTTTTGCTCTAAAATTTCCTCTACTGGAAAAATATTTTACCGACGCAGGCCCACGATTTATGAGAACTTGACTTTCAAGAAACAACGGCTCAATGATTTAATGAGTGCCCGTGGTTATGAAACATGAGTGGTGACTGGTGAGTAGCAAATTTTCTTAATTATCCAGTAAATTTGATTGATTTTGATGGGACTCCATTCATTATCGCTTTCCCATTATTTTAGATTAATTGCATAGAAGCCCAATGGAAATTGCTGAGAGTTGAAATGGTTCACAATCTGCGGCCGGTGAAATGACTAGTTGCATAGTATGTACAGTTTAAAAACCCCAAATTAATTGTTATTGGGTATTTAAAATGATTGAAATTGAAATACAATTTGAAATATTTTATTGCTCTTTGCTTATTAAATTAATCTTGTAATCCATGTACCGTATGTTTTTTCTTTTTGTGTGTTGGTTGTCCACTGGCATTAAAGTTATTATTCGATAAATGATAGTTCATTAATTAGTTTTTTTTTTAAATGATGATTAAAGATATGATAAAGTTAGGGCTTTGTACGGGAGGGTTCCCAGATCCCAAAGTCATGTTGTCCATTTCCATAGTTGGAAAATGCAGAAAGCAATGCATTAGCAGTGACTCTATACAATTAATCAAAGGACCTCTCTAAGAACCAACTTGAGTCTGTCACAGCTTGTCTTTTGTCATCAATCTATCATTTGCACAACTTGTTCTATTAATCAAATTTTGTCGTATTTATCTTAAAAAGAAAAAAGAATCAAG
Source organism: Citrus x clementina (assembly GCF_000493195.1). Classification (NCBI taxonomy): domain Eukaryota; kingdom Viridiplantae; phylum Streptophyta; class Magnoliopsida; order Sapindales; family Rutaceae; genus Citrus; species Citrus x clementina. The sequence continues at coordinate 4,420,291 of NW_006263303.1, read as the reverse complement.
TTGTCCCATTTACGAAAGCAACACATTTTAAACTCAAAACTTCTCCTAATGGATAAAATAATCCCACGATCCGTCTGTGAAAAAAAAAAAAAAAAAAAAAGGGGTGAAATCCATATAATTATATCACAAGGGAGGTGAGCCAGATGACCGTTTCATTGGCTGTGAAAAAAAAAATGTCTTGTTTACTTTAATTATTTAAAGGGTCTCTTTGTTTTTTTTTTTTTTTCTACGGTATCAATAGCATAGTAAACATACATTTTTAGATTTTGATCAACAATATAAAATATTTGTATAAATAAGAAGGTATAATTTTCTTTAGAAATATTATATTAGCTAACAAACTGATTAAAAAGATTATTTATAAATTAAAAGAAGAAAAAAAAAAGAGTTATAATATATCACAACCTCTTTCTTTTTGTGTTGAGTTCATAAGTATGTCTATTGAATTTGAATTCATCAACTTAGTCTTAAAGGTTGCTTATTGCTTGTTCATTAACTAATTATTTATCCATTTAATTAAACTAATGTTAGAGATTAAAATAAGGGTCTAGAACAATCTCATTATTAGTATTGTAAAATATTATACAACACCATTAAAAACTTCTTATTTAAATCAAATAATCTATACTCACAAAATTGTGATACAAATTTTAAGTTTAAAACAACAAGATGCATCAATACGACATGTTATTTACCATTGGCATTGAAAAGTGTCTAATTAATGACTGTCACAAAAAAAAAAAATATCAATTATTATCAATAGTAATAATTGATTGCGGACGACACATCATTTGAGTTTATGCCTCAACTTTAAAAGCATATTATTCGAAAATATCGCTTGTAACTTTAAAAATTTTCCTAACACAACTTGCGAATATCATAGCTGTAATTAGTGTTTCAATTTTTTTTTTAAAAAAAAATTAATGTCTTGTAGAGTTTGTCTGTAGTGGTAAAAAGCCTAAATATTTAAAAAAAAAAACCATTTTCATCATATTTCAAATTGAATTTTTCTCGAAGAAGAAAATTCTAAAAGTCCAAATTAAAAAAAAAAATAAAGAAGAAAAAGAAATAGTTACGTGGAAAGCAAAGAGGGAGGGAGGTTGTTGGTTGGAATAATAAAATAGAAAGAATAGGGGAAGAAAAAGGGAAGATACAATGCACGTAGCAAAAACAGAGAGAGTGTCGTCACAGTTAATGTACCTTCTCAAGAATTCTCAACACGACAACCATTTTTATCTCTTTTTGTCCTCTCGCAAAGCTTTTCTTGGTACATGCACACACGCGCATATGTATATAATAAGAGCGGTCTTGTTCATTTTTGGTCCAAACTCATTCATGCACATTCCCTCATCAACTCTTCCTCCATTCTAAACCAAACCATCTTTTCTTTTTTACTTTTTTTCTTTTTTTTTTGCCCTACTCGTTTAGGGTTATTGCTACTTCATGCATTCAACCTCTCAAGCGTTCTTGTATTTCATCTGTTTCTGCTTCGCCTTGTCTTTTTTGGTTGCTGTTTTTTCTCTCCAGCGAGGGTTCTTTTTTCCGACTGCTCTCCTTCAGCATCAGCCACCATGCCTGCTCTCGTCAACTACCGTGGTACGGTCGTTTCCCTTTTCTTGGCTTTTGTTTTAGGCTCTTGGTTTGTCAAGATATGATTTCTTTATCATCTGCTTAGGACGTTTAGATTTGATTCAACTGATAAATAACTTTAGCTGGATGAAATGATCTGTTAGCTGAATAATTTTGTTAAGATATATTTTTGTGGGTACTTTAGTGGAAGATTAGTTTGGGAAGAAATTGATCTTAGGAATTAGTTAGCAATTGAATCAATCATTTTACTGCAGATTTAGCTCATTCTAAGTGCCTTGTTTGATGGGTTTTGCAGGAGATGATTTGTTCTCTATTGGTTCCCATGTGGATGCTTACTGCCCTCCTCGTAAAAGGGCTCGCCTTAGTGCTCAATTTGCCTCCGGTGAAACTGAATTTGAGTTCGAAAATCAACCATCAATTGATGTTCTTCCCGATGAATGTCTGTATGAGATCTTTAGACGCCTTCCCAGCGGTAAAGAGAGGAGTTTCGCTGCTTGTGTCTCCAAAAAGTGGCTTATGATGTTGACCAGTATTCGTAAGGCTGAAATCTGCAAGTCGGAGAAGCTGGAGAAGGAGGTGGTTGCATCGGTGTCTGATCATGTTGAAATGGTCTCATGTGATGAAGACGGTGATGGTTATCTTACTAGGTGCTTGGATGGGAAGAAAGCAACAGATCTGAGACTTGCTGCAATTGCTGTTGGAACAAGCGGCCATGGGGGGCTTGGGAAGCTTTCAATCCGAGGAAACAAATATACTCATGGAGTCACCAACTTTGGTTTATCAGCAATAGCCCGCGGCTGCCCTTCTCTCAAGTCACTTTCCTTATGGAATGTTCCGTCCGTTGGAGATGAAGGTCTTTTGGAGATAGCTAAAGAATGCCATTTGTTGGAAAAGCTTGAACTTTGCCACTGCCCTTCAATATCCAACGAGAGCTTGATTGCAATTGCTGAGAACTGCCCTAATTTGACTTCTTTAAACATTGAATCATGCTCAAAGATTGGCAACGATGGTTTGCAAGCTATTGGAAAGTTTTGCCGCAACCTACAATGCCTATCTATCAAGGACTGCCCTCTTGTAAGGGATCAGGGAATATCAAGTCTGTTATCATCAGCTTCATCTGTCCTCACAAGGGTCAAGCTTCAGGCCTTAAACATCACAGATTTCTCTCTGGCCGTGATTGGACATTATGGGAAGGCTCTTACCAATCTTGTCCTGAGTGATCTGCCAAATGTCAGCGAGAAAGGATTTTGGGTCATGGGTAATGCTCAGGGTTTGCAGAAATTGGTTTCTTTGACAATTGCTTCCGGTGGGGGTGTAACAGATGTGAGTCTTGAAGCCATGGGCAAGGGTTGTTTAAATCTGAAGCAGATGTGCCTCCGCAAGTGCTGCTTTGTGTCGGACAATGGATTGGTAGCTTTTTCTAAAGCTGCTGGATCTCTTGAGATCCTACAATTGGAGGAGTGTAACAGGGTTAGCCAATCAGGGATCCTTGGTGTTGTATCCAACAGTGCATCAAAGTTGAAATCTCTCACCCTCGTGAAGTGTATGGGGATTAAGGATATGGCAACGGAAATGCCTATGCTCTCTCCTAACTGTTCTCTTCGTTCCTTGTCCATACGAAACTGCCCTGGATTTGGAAATGCTAGCCTTGCCATGTTGGGGAAGCTGTGCCCACAGCTTCAGCATGTAGACTTGAGTGGGCTATATGGAATAACAGATGTTGGGATTTTCCCACTTTTGGAAAGTTGCAAAGCAGGACTTGTGAAGGTGAATCTTAGTGGGTGCTTGAATCTGACAGATGAAGTAGTTTTGGCCTTGGCTAGGCTACACAGTGAAACCCTCGAACTGTTGAACCTTGATGGTTGCAGGAAGATTACAGATGCGAGTTTGGTTGCAATTGGAAACAACTGTATGTTCCTCAGTTATCTGGATGTCTCGAAGTGTGCAATCACTGATATGGGCATTTCTGCCCTATCTCATGCAGAGCAGCTCAATTTACAAGTCCTTTCCTTGTCAAGTTGCTCTGAAGTATCAAACAAGAGCATGCCTGCCTTGAAAAAATTAGGCAAGACTCTGGTGGGATTAAATCTCCAAAACTGCAACTCAATTAATAGCAGCACAGTTGCTCGGCTTGTGGAAAGCCTGTGGAGATGCGATATTCTCTCCTAATTGGGATGGAAATGGAATGTCCGTCCCCTAAATTAAAGTTGGGTACAGTATAAGAATTCTTACGGTCAGTTTACATTGGTAGCAGCAATCAGCATAGTGCTTTTTTTTTTTCTGCCTCATCATAAGTGGTGGGCCTACACGTAGTTGAGAAGCAGCTTTGTTGTTTTCCGGGGAACTTTGGCAGATTACTTCTTCAACCTTTTTTTGGCTGGGCTTCCTTTCCATGGAAGCCTGTTGCGACTTTTTAGCTTCCATTGGTGGGAGGCTGCCTAGTTCATGGCCATGGTTCCCTGAGAATACATTTACCAAGTTGTTTTTGGTTTCAACTTGTGGGTTCTCCATATCTTATCATGATCAGTCATGGATCTGTTGGCTGGACATTCCGTGCACTGTGTTTAAGCTTCAGTTTATGTTGTTTTTGGACTAAAGGTTTCTCTATTTTCAGTCTGATGAAGTCTGTTACAATCAGTCCATGCTAGTTCAAGATGTCCTTTTTCAGGAGTTTGACACTACACTCATATCAGGGGCTGGGATCTCGGTTTTTTCTAATGTCCTTCAGTGTTTCGGCTGTTTATGCAATTTCAAGTGGGGGATGCCTCAGACAGGCGAGCTTGGTTTTAGCAGTTCCATTTGGTCTGTCATCACAACCTTCCTTTGTGGTTGTTTTTTTTTTTTAACCAAGGCTTACAAGTTTTGATGGCATCTCTTGTTTATGAATTGTACGCAACAACTACTTTGTTCTTCAGTGATGAATGTTATATCTTTTCTTTTGGTGTGATATAATTCTCGAATGACCCTTTTTTCCCCTCTTTTAACATGATACGTTGATGCCTAAACATGTCTCAAAACACGAAAATTTCAGATGGAATGAAGCTCCATTATGGAACACTCTGGTTTCCATAACATTTCTATCCTTAACGAAGCAGCATTATTATCAATTAAAATTCATAAACCATCGATTTTATGTCAATTGCATCCACCATTGCCTGAGAAGAGGCACCGACAATTGAAGAACACCAACATTGGACGGTGTCCTTCGTTTCAACAGGACAGAAAGAAGATCGTCCCAGCCTACTTGGCCACTGTTCCATGTACAGCCTAAAATACAAGCCAAACTAAACTATATCAAGCACATGGAAGTTTTATTTAGAAAAGTGACATTTTGGTCTGTGTTCTTCATTTAACATCTCTTTTTATGGTAGTAAGCAAAAGGACATTATGGCCTCAGAGTCTTTTTAAGAACGTCTCTCTACTGTAAGCTTCAAACCATGCTCCATCGAGAGAATCGTCATCATTCTGTATTTCACTGGATGATCCGGGACCAACTTGAATTTGAAAAACCTGCACAAAATGGCCAGAGCCATCTTCATTTGGAGATATGCTGAGTCCTTCCCAAGGCATATTCTCGGCCCAGCCTGCATATCAACAAAAACAAGAACCATGAGATGCCTCGGTGTGGCTCCACATGTCATGGCTGGATATTGGATCTTTTAGGCTTACCTGAAATGCAGTAAACTTGAATGGAGAAGCATTTTGGAAGACTCCATCTTTGAGCCATCTCTCAGGCTTGAATGAAGCTGCATCAGGGCCCCAGTTGTACTCCATTCTACCCATTGAATACGGAACATAAGTTACCATTCCTCCTGCTTTTACCTTTGTTCCATCTGGCAAGACATCGTCTTCCAGGATTCCCTTAGGATCCTAAATTCGTAAAATATATGTCAAAATGACTCGTGAAGCTTGTGCAGAGAAGAAACTTAATCATTTGAACAAAGAATGCATGCCTGAGGGACTGCCGGGTACAAACGGAGTGTTTCTGTGATAACTGCATGCAAATAATATAATTTCCCCATTGAATCATAATTTAAGAGCCCTGCAAATTGTGTTACCCTTTGATTGAATGATTCAAGGTCCTCTTTGTCATACTGAACCAATGACACCTTCTCTTCCTTTGCTCTATCTGCTTCAAAAGCTTTGAGCTCTGAGTAAAGCTTTTCAGCTACATGATTATGAGTCATCGCCATGTATACACCCCATGTGAGAGTTGTTGCTGTTGTGTCTCGGCCAGCAATCACAAAGTTCAGAACAACATCTCGGAGACTTTTGTCAGTTAAGTTGCTTTCAGGATCTTCGCTTAACTCGATGAATCTTGTCAATATATCATACTTTATCTGATGCATTCATGCATGATTAACAAGTTGCTTGAAAGGTGAATGTAAATCTTTTAGTTTTTGTAGATATAAAAGTGACTCAAGTCTGTCTTGAATTAGTTTATGTTATGTTACCTTAGTACCGTCACTAGTCTCACGAGCTTCTTGTATCTCTGCTTTCCTTCTTTTGATTACAGAGTAGGTGAAATCATCAATTACTTTGATGCTCTTGTCAAGTAGAGCTTCTGAGCCCAAGTGTAGAAATCTCTTTATCTTCCACAAAGGGTCAATGAAGCGAAGAGTCACAATGATATTAGCAGTGTCAAAAGCCTGAGCAAAGCGATTATCCGGCAGATTAGGAGCCAAAGTTCCTATTTCCACTCCGAATCCCACCTTGCATATAGAGTCTAAAGTCATCCTCATCAGCAACTCCTAGAAACAACAATTAGAAAGCTCTCTTTAAACATGACACCAGCCAGCCAATAAGAAAGAATATGAAAACACACGTGTTGTATCAAGTTGCACGCAAATTTGGTAGTTGGTATTCTTGCTCTTGAAAATGTAAACAGCTTCTGTAGTTTGAATGTGCAATCAAATTTAGCTATCTGTATTTGTTGAAAGTTCCCTACATGTAAAGAATCTTCTGCATTACCTGCATGTCTATTTCTTGATTGTGGCACGATGCTTGAGTTAGAATACTAGAGAGCTTCAGGCTATATTCCCTGAAGACCTTGGTGCTGAAATCTCTCAGATTCTTAGATGCAAACTCAAAGCTTGCAGTCTTCCTTTGCTTCCTCCAAAGCTCACCGTCTACATTAAAAATCCCATCTCCAAGAAGCACTTCCATGTACGAATGATACGTTTCACCCTTCAATTAAATCAGTGACTCTCATTAATGCGAAGTATAGAAACTAGAATGTCAATAAAATGATGAAACTGAGTGAACATGGGGCGTCTTACCTTTGGGTAATTCGCAAAGTTGGTCTTAAGAACATGTTCTACATTAGCAGGATCGGCAATGTAGGTATAAGTTGTAAACGGCATTGGGACCACAACAGTTTTTAACTCAGAAAGGTAATTCACCAGCCAGTCGTGCATTCGGTCATAGTTCATTAGCTGTTCTATCGCCGCTCCAACAAATGGCCAGGTTTTTGGGCCTCTCTGATTCTTCTGGCTCCACCAGTGGATGAGCAATATCCACGACAATACCGTGCAGGCTAGCATTAACATTCCCATATTGTATCCTTCAGGGGAAGTTGAAAGCGCTTCCATTTTAGATTGAAATGAAAATAAAATGGAAAGTAATGTTTCTTGACAGAAAGGCCTACAGGGGATTTGTTTCTTATAACAAGTATGGGAATGAAGAAGTAGTTAAAAGTTCAGGTGTTCAAGCTCGCGAGTTAGCTAATAATTCGCTACCACTCTTTGTTTGCTTCCCATCATTTGTGTGCCTTTCACCTAATGTTCAAACATAAATAATATGACATTTTAGCGACAAAATTTCCCAAAATTACATTTGCATGACGATCATGCAAAGTTTATGTTGTATAAGCAATCTATGCAAAATGACTCATTCAAAGATTCACATCAGCCTTGCAAAATAAAAGAAGCATTGGCAGGAGCCCATGGCTGGTAAAAGAAAGAAACTAGTGCATAATAAACTAGCATATAGAAAGCCTCAAAAAAAAAAAAAAAAAAAAAACTAGCATATAGAAACTGAAAGAAATATGAAAATTGATTGATAACTGCTGTTTGGTAGCTTAGAAAATGAGAGAAAACTATTTTATTGCTGCAATGTATTTCACGTTTTTTTTTTTTAATTCAATGAACAATCTAGAACAATCAAGGTTTATATATATACATCACTGGATGCTTAACTAATCGGTAACTAATTAGTTATTAATAACTAATTCTAACTTCACTAGTATTAAGCATGCGTAACAGAATCAGTTAAGGTATCATTGCTGCTGCTTAGCTGGCATATCTGACTTGGCACTTATGGCATTTAGCTTTGCTGATTTGGCTTTATCAGTATATGGCTTGAGTCCAGATCCAGATTGACTTTGCTTCTTCATTTCACTATAATGAGCCATCCTTACAGAAACAAGTGAATGATCAAAGCACAAGGGTAGTCACATTTTCTATGATGACAAAAGAAGGGGTCCAAAACACTTCAGTTTTTTAATTCTTTTTTATTTGATTGAACAAAACAAGTGACCAGGACTGTAGTTGTACTTCCAGAAAAATTTAATAGCAAAGCAACGGCAGGTCAACTGGCAAAAGATGAAAATCTGTAACTTCAGTCTGAGCTACTATTTCTTGAAAAGATATTTCAGCACAAAGTTATGCTATTGGGACCCTTTATACTGATAGATGCATTGTTTTTTTTGAACGAAGCACCTCCATCATGTGCAAGGTTCTCTCTTTTAGCTGCCATCACCACTCTCTGAATATTCATACAATCTCGTCTCTTTCTTTACAAGTTACAACCAAAATTGATACTCCCATTAGTTCACTCACAGACAAGACTCATGGCTCCGCCAAGAGACAGCTTAACTGGGCTAAAGAACAGAGTCATCGTGATGTTCATCATTTCTTTCACGATTTTTTCTCCCAAATCAGGTAAAAAAGGAACACACCCACCATAGTTTATACATTACGTGGCTAAAATATCTAGTGAAAATATTATTTTTGAAAGTGAGTTCGGTTCCATTTTACGTGAAACTTCTTTTTTTTAATTATTATTATTATTTTTTTTTTTTTGGGGAAGCTGGTTCAGTACTTTCAAGAGGAAGTGAAGGTTTGAAGCAAGTGAAAATGGTGTTGGGTTCAAGGCCTCCACAGTGTGTACACAAGTGCTTGAATTGTACACCATGTGTGGCTACTCTAGTTATTCCTCCACACCCTAAAAAGCGACTCAAGGCTTCATCGTCATCGTCATCACCATCATCATCCCAAGAAGATGAAAATTATTATCTGCTCTCATGGAGATGCAAATGTGGCAATAAGTTGTTCCATCCATGAGACGAAATCTAATATATATTGTCCTGTATGTAAATGGTTAGTAGCTAAACAGCTATAGCGTTGAGAGTTGAGACAACCTGTTGCGTCCTCTTAATTTTGAATAAGAAAGTAGGTAGCTCTTTCTTTGTAAGCTTTTTTCTTTGCTTTGCCACTTTTTGATTCAATTATTTGGTGCGAATACATCTTTTCATTTTTCATTTATTTAAAAAAGAAAGAAAGAAAGAAAAGAAACCATTAGTGCATGTGACGTGGTGTTATATCAAACCTTTATTGTCTATGTTAATACGCTGTACCCTGTAATCGTAAAAACAATGAAGTGATATTTCTCTTCTTTTGAAGGAATACGACAGAGATTCCTTCATAAAAAGATGAAAATCCGACTACTGTGGTATTCCTTCAAAAGAAGAAAATCCGAATACCCAAAAAAGACCTTCTCTTGACTATACAACATTGGTGTTTGTAACATCTCTCCCACATTCATTCATGCTATCACGATGGTTCCCTTGTGTAAATGTGTTCATAATTCCTTGCACTCACAACAAATTATGTAAATTGTAGCCGATAGTGATGTCAACTAAATGGTTTTAAGATGTTCCCTGGTGCTGCCCGCCACCAAAAATTATTATTATGCTTCTTGGAAAGTTCTTTAACCTCTTCCTAATTGGAAGTACAAGAAACTCATCATCACGGTGGCACAGCACAGAGACTACAACAGCGGGTCGTCATGACTCATGACTCATCCAGTGGTAGCTCAGTAAATAATGAAAAAGGAGGTGGAAATCGAGTAATGCCGCCACTCAATCTCTTCGGCCCTATTTGGTATCGAGCTATTATAATTTTTAAGTTACAACTATTATAAAAAAAAATATTTATGAAATAAAATTAACAATATGTAATAAATATAATTTTTATATAATAATTCTGACAAAATTAATAAAAATATAATAAAATTTTCATCAGTAAAATCAAAGCAACTTATCTTTTAAAGTACAACAACTAGTGTTTACCAAACAGTTTAATATATCTAACCTTACAACCTTAACTTACACACATTGCCCTACTTCAGCCGCCTCCACATCCCGTAATATACTAGCTCCACGAGGACCATGTATGGTTCAAAGAAAGCCAAATTGTAATCCAATAACAAACAATTTTCTTAAGGCGTCAAGAAAAATAGAGGATAACACAAGAGACAAACAGTTACTTTATTAAGAGATTTTCATTTTGCTATATAAGCATGACACCATCTACATTCCGGATTTCCTGTAACACTCTTAACACTATTTCAGACACAGACGGTGATTTTTTAGCGTAAAAAGCCTATGAATACAAGAACGTCTCCACTGAGGCCT
>NW_006263303.1:4322326-4409906 GCF_000493195.1 Citrus x clementina | reverse complement strand
TAGAATAAAATAAAGTTGTGGTACACATGTCTGGGCCTATCTAATAAGTTTTTTTTGGTATAATTGGACAAAAATTAAGAACTCACACAAGCAAGCCTTGTAGGTTAGTACGTGCTAACCTTGTGATATTCAAGAGTATCTCCAGCGGCCTTCCGAACATCAACCATGAAAAGGGATGGTGCAACTTCAAAAACCTTTGTATGAAAAATAATTAATATAAATTAGTACTCATACTTAAATCAAGGCCTTTTCACAGAATAACAAAAAAACAATATTGCAGAAACCAAATCCAGGAACCTACTTCCAGAACAACAGCAAATTGTCCAGTCTTATTTGAAGATACTCCTTCCAGTCTTGTCTGTGGATATTTACAAAATAAATAAATAAATATAATAAATATTAAAAGAAAAGAGAATGTGAATAGCGTGTTTATTTTCAGATACACTAGAATATCTAAGAGATGAACACCAATCAACCATTTACTAAGTTTTTCCTTCATAACATACAACACCAAAAATGAAGAATAAACTATAGGATGTTCTTTGCCTTCTCATTTCTCCCGTTTCAGTTGATCCATTACTTGGTAAATGTGAAATTGTATATGTATTTCTTATGGGTTTATGTACATTTTATGAGCTATGGGTTTGAAATTTGGCCAGCATTACAAGATACTATCTATTAACAAATAACTAGCAAATATAAATTATAATCCACAAAACAAAAGATTACATCTCAACATTACAGCACAAAAGTAAAGATAATGATTTTCGAAGAAGAATAATTATATAAGATTTATAAGTGGATAAGTACAAGGCATACCTTATAATTACGGGTATGCACTTTAAGAGACAAAGATTCTGCAACAGCTTCAATATTTGAAAGTATAACTTGTGCTGGTTGGCGGGATACAAAACGAGTTTGCCTTTTAACATAATCCTGACAGATGGATAAATAGAGAGAGGAGATTCTAATATTCATCTTTCACAGTAAAACAAAAACACCAAATTAAACCTAGAAAATAGATCAACAAAAAAAGCAATATTATGTACGCATCTCATAGAATCTATGTTAGCAATGTATTTTACAAACTGCTGACATAAATATCAATTATAGTTTTAAATTAGCCTTAACCTGCAGAATTTTTTAGTTTCGTAAACCTTGGTTGTAGGCAGCAGATTATATAGGCATGGTACAGAGACTAAAAGATAACCCACACAATAACTTCCATCTCATGAGATCGACTTCCTTAGAATTTGCAGATTTTAATCAGCCAGAGTTTTACAGTTAAAGCTTCCAACAGAATCAGGTCAAATAATGTCCTAGCTAATCTCAGAAAAGTACTTATACAACTGAAATTCTCATGATAGAAAGGCTGCAAATAGACTATAACTTCAATTTAGGATACATCAAGCAGCAGAACTTCTAGACTCTGGACTGTATACCTGTCGCCTGTCAAACAATGCTGCCAGATTCAAACCCTGGGATAGAGTAATCATCTCAAATGCATTCATTAGGAGAGGACCTCCGACTTTATTTTCTGACTGCTCAGCTACATACTGGTCCTGTAAAATAGCAACATTTCCAAGTAAAGCAAAATTGTGTGCATATAAAAAACCAAAGCAAAGGCAAATTACGAATGCAATCAGGTTACATCAAACCTACTCCAAATAACAAATCTACAGGTGATGTCATGAAATGCAGAAACTCTGTCGACTTGCATCATAAAAAATCTATATGGATGAGACTGACAACTAGAAATAGCATCAAGAAACAACCAACCTCGATGTCATCAAAAACGGCACGGACATCATCCAAATTCACTTCCTCTTCCTCGCTACATCTGACAGGATTATAGTTTTTCCGAAACCATGGATGTTTTCTTATTCCTTCAATCCGAATACGCTGCATTAAAATGAAAACAATCACAAAAGCGAAGGAACGATGAGTATAAATCATATCCTAAAGTTTAATCCAGTCACCGACCTACCAACTAATGCTTGTGAAGCATGCATTAAATTAATGCATTAAGAAATGTATGCAATAATTTATATAGAACTTGTAAACATAAAACAAAGGCTTCAGAAATATAGCTCAAACTTTATTAGCATTTTTGGAATACAATGAATTGACAGAATGAAAGGTTATTGTCTTATGTATGAACTACGTATGTTTGGTGACACACTCAAGTTGTAAGCACCTTTAAAATCAGATCATCATCCCAAGAAAGAATGAATATAACCTAATATAACAAAACAAGACACTCACAGTTTTTGGATTTGGGTCAAGTATCTTATGGATCAATGACGTAGCCCCAGATGAAAACCAAAACGGACAGGAAAATTCAGCAGCATTTATCTACATACCAAAGAAAAGAAAGTTAGAAGCTTCTCAGTCATAATTATATCGCACTAAATGATAGCATGACATTAATACTTTGTTTACAGGGAAACAAAAGATCAAACAGGAGGTTTCTGTAGGTTTTGTCTCTCTACCTGACAAGGAAAGACACGTGATATCAGTGTTCAGATTGATTGCGTATCGGACACAAAACATCCAAAACATTAAAGTAGATATAAGTAATAAAAGACCGAAGATAAGACTAAAGTGAAACAAATGGAAAGAAAAATGTTTTAATTACAATTTGAAAGGCAGAGAGTCAAATAAAAGTGCCATTGCCACCACCTAAGTTTACTTTACAACTCTACTGTGAAGAAATTGAATTAGTGTGTGAGCAGGAATGTCTTTTAATCTCTTATTTCACTACCAAGCAAGGAAATTAAATCCCACAGTTCACACATATTCACCAAAAGCAAATCAATGACAGCTAACCTTTTTGTATAAGGTTGGAAGGTCTGTCTCCCCAAAAGGAAGATATCCAGCCATAAGAACAAACAAGATGACGCCACATGACCACACATCAGCAGCAGAACCATCATAGCCGCGGTTGCTGAGGACCTATTGGCAATAATTTTGTGCAAGAAATGTTAAGCATATTAATAATTTTATTTTAAGAAGAAATGATTAAGAAACTTGCTTTCACAATTACACAACATTTAAGTAATTGAAATGTACAGGACCTTCCATAAACCAGCAAGTCATCGGAATTTGTAATTTTTGTCAGTCATACTACTTTTAACAGCTTTATCAAATTCACTAGCAGGAATAAAGAATCAATATTACAGAAAGATGACACTTAATCTCCGGAATTGAAATTCAGAAGTCCATGTATAAGAGCATAGACAGCATAAAGACTGGCCTAAATCAATAGAACCAAATTTTGAGAGCGTGTGTATAAGTCCAAACCAGCAGCAAAGTATAGAAAAGAATATGACACATTTGCTAAAAAATCATTAAGTTTCCTAATGATTTAATACCTCAGGTGCAACATAATTTGGAGTTCCACAAGTGGTGTGAAGAAGTTCGACACCCTATCATGACAACCACATAATCAGAGAATGTAGAGTGGGTGGGAAAGAAGAAAACTTCTTATCATCGGAAAAACAAAAGTGAAGGACAAGCAAATTTCCTGGGTATTGAGAGGCAAAATTAACTCAATCATGCTTACTTGCTGGGGCAATGCACTCAGTCCAAAGTCAGAAACCTTCAAATTTCCATAAGAATCTAGAAGAAGATTTTCAGGCTATACATAGGACGGAAAGAAAGACTATCAGGATGCAGACCAAAGATGATGTATAAAATCACATTTGCTAAAAGAATTCAAAACCAAATATCTCTCTGCACCTTTAGGTCTCTGTGGTATACACCCTTACTGTGACAATGAGCAACCGCATCTATAAGCTGTTGAAAGTATCGCCTACAATCATTTTCCAAAAGTCTACCTTGGTGAACCTGCAAACCAAGTTCACGTTTAAAATTAACATGTTTAGAAAATAATAATAAGGGAAGGAGGGAGGGACGGGTGCATAATTAGTCATCAAATAGATAATTTGTGCAATATCTCACTAATTAATGAAAAAAAAATCAATTGAATTTCTGTTTGCTCAAGTAAAAAATACTACGTCATACAGGAACAGCCTTACAATTTTATCAAAGAGCTCTCCTCCAGTTACGAACTCCAGAATGATATATACCTTTGTTCGGCTTGCCAAAACCTAGAATCAATAATGATGGATAAATAAAGAAGCATGTCATCAACAACAAAATACTACAAAATCAAGGCTAACAAAATCATGAATGATTCCAGCGCACCTCATGCAACCGAACTATGTTGGGATGTCTGACAATCTTCATGATGGATATCTCTCTTTTAATCTGGAACCAATGCAAAAAAGAAGTTAGCAAACTTATTAGCAAAAAGGAAAATGAACAATGAATAAAACCACTAGCAATAGCATTTTACAAAGTACGTTCTTATTAAATCAAGCACAATGAGCATTTCGTGATGTCAGACCCTATGATTGAGAAGTGGGGCAAATGAGGAGTCGGATAAGAGCCCCAATTGAGCAACTCAATGGTCTTCGAAAGCCTTAATTAATCAACTAAAGCAAATCACCAGAGCATACGAGTCAGTGCAAGAAAGTGAATAAACAGGACAGAAAAAGTGATATCCATGTTTTGAGCAATCATGTGATAGATCATATAATTGTACGATACAAACAACCACAATTACTGGATATTTGCTAATATATCGAGTAAAAACAAATTTTGAATCCCTATGAATCCTTAAAACTCCAAAGCTTATTCATGTAAATTCTACCGCAACATAATTTGTCAACTCTACAACAAGTGCAAGCAAGTTCAATTGACAATTTACATGGAAAACCAAATGAAGTGGGACTGGAACAGTACCTGATCAACCATTCTGTGCTTAAGAATGGTACTTTTAGCCAAAACTTTCATGGCCACACTCTCTCCAGTCTCCCTATTTTGTGCAAACCTAACCTTGGCGAAGGTTCCTTCGCCAATTGTTCGCCCAACTTCATACTTCGCAACCCTCCTAGTTTGCTTCTTCATGATTCCTCAATTCAATACTCGCATTTCACCTTCAAAACGCCTCCGTTTTTCCTCCAAAGCCTTACCAAAAAAAAAAAGAAAAAGGAAAAACATGACAAGAATCAACGATACAAAAACATAATGAACTAATAGTTTGTTAAACTAAAAGCAAAGAATAATACAATAGAATAGAATGTGAACTATAATTAGAATTCGAACAAATTCTCAGCAACTAACTAAAAACAGGGCATCGAAACGATTCGATAATAGAAGAAAATAGATGCAAAGCATTTTCGTTTTTGGTTTTGGAGAATATTCCGTTCGAAAATTTCTTACCGCCGAGCTGATATAAAAGAAGCACCGTACACGATGAATTGAACTTGCCGGGGTACTTCTCCGTTGAGGTACTTGCTTACAGCGATCAAAACACACGACACGAATTATACAGTAAAACCGCATTTTTTATTAATTTTTTAAAAATAATTTTTTTAAATATATATTTTTATAAAATTAACGCTTTTTTAAATAATTTTGTTAAAATATAACGAAAGGTAATAACATCTAGGTACCAATTTTGTTATGTTTTCTCAGATAAAGAAGATAGTTTTCAGTTTGGATCAAATAGGTCCCAAATCCTAATTGCAGTGAACCAAATACCCTTATGTGAATATGGTTTTGGTTTTTTTTTTTTTTTTTAATCATCACCATGTAGAGCAAGTAATTTGACAACTAGAGGTCTACCCTACATATGTGAATCCCAAAAAATTCAAAATTCACTATTATAATCTATTGTAAATAAATAATTCTCATGTTTTCTCTTAAGAGAAAATCTTCTTAGCTTCTTGTCCTTTTTTTTTTTTAATTCTTCTGCTATTGTTGAAGTTGTCTAGTTTTCCTCAATTCAAACTTTGGTTTGTGGTATTTTAATTCATGCAGATACTAGACATAGTGCTTTAGTCAAAATAACCAACCCTCATGATGGAGGGTGATAAGAAAAGAGCTGAGAAGTCATCTTTGGTAGGGCTCCAATTTGTATATGACATCTATAGTTGGAGGAATTTTTATTATAAATTTTAATTTTCATTCTAAATATATAATTTTATTGGACTTTAAATTTATTAGGATGAAAGTCTATATATTCCAAAAAATAGTTTTATACTTTACGGGTATTTCAATCCTTACTAACAAACGAAGTACCTATTTGATAAAAATAGATAAGTATATTCTAATAAGAAACATAGTAACGTGTGAAACAATGTTTATCCGAAAAGTTTTAAACAAAATTTCAAGTCTCTTACGTGTTATTTTACTAAATCTATTTATCTATTAAATAAAATATAACAAACTAATCATAAACACGTTTTTTAAACTACTTAGAATTAGAGGTCCAGCTATTTTTTGCCTTTGAGGTTACCTACCCCGGTATTTTGTCTCATTGTAAATTAGTGGTTAGATTCATTTAACAAAGGGTGTGTTTGGTTATAGTATTAGGAGGGTATTAAATTATTGTTCACGTTAAATTAATGCAAGTATTATGTTTGGAAGAACATGGATATGGGTTAAGGGAATTGTGCTAATGTTAGCTAAACCCGCCTGTGAGTCGGGTTATTAGCTTGCATTTTGTTTTTTTTTTCTTCTTTTGCTTTTGCTTTTTATTTTTTGCTTTTGTTTTTACTTAATAATTATAATAATAATAATAATAAATAAATATGACTTTTTAATTTAATATAATATTTTTATTTTTACATTATAACTTATTAATAAATTTATAATATAATATAACTAATAATAAATACTTAAATATGAATATATTTGAAAAATATTAATTTAAAATTAATAAGAATATAAAATATTAATATAATATAATATATAATTTAAATTAATCACAAAAAAATTAATACACTATAGTGTAGCACCAAACATTGTATAGTATTATTATAATACAATGTTAATAATACAATATAGCATAATATAATACACCAGCATTAAAATAATACAATACAGTGTGTCAAACGTACCCAAATGATAAATAGATATTGTAATGGGACACTGGCAATATACAGTGGGGAGAGAATCGTGGATACAATTTTTTTTTTTTAATTTTTAACTAAACAAAATCTAGAAATATTAATTAGAAAGAATTTAAAATGATGCATTTTGTATTTTTATCTTATCCTTTGCGTTAGATACCTTTATTGGGCAATTATTTCCTACTCCTAAATCACCAATACAATTTTTTGTCGAGGCCCACCCGACAACGCAAATCCAACTTAATCTAGACTTCACCAAATGAATAATCTTATTCTCACGTGTACACAATCACGGAAGGCCTGACTTTTAGTCGTGTTGTCAATGGTTTTAGTATAATAGGGTAACCAAGTTCAAATTGAGAGATGAATCCTGCATCTCGAGAGTTTTTTTTTTTTTTTTAATTAGCCATTTTTATTTGATTTCTCTGTTATTTGAGACAGGTAATTATAATATGCCACATATTTAATTTTTAATGTCTTGATGGATCAAGAATTTAAAATTAGAACTTTCTTTTTTATAATTATATGGGTGATTATTGAAGTCAAGTCGTCCACGATAAAATTGTTTTAGATGGCTGTTATGTTAACGCACGCTCTAGATTTGTGATTATTTTGATGTTTGCCTCTAATCTATTGAAATTCATAACAGAGCATATGTTACTTGGAATCATTTGTTGCACATACTATGCTTGCTTAGGAACCCTTACTTGCATTGAAGCATTTGTTCCATCTATTATTAGAATAAGAAACCGTGACTTATGTGGCGTACATTCATTCGGGAATTACTACAGTGCTGTCACCACTTCGTTGTAAGTTTTTAGCTAAGAGTTATTTTTTATAGCAAATGACATTTCAGTACCAACTTATCAGGTAACTTAAAAAGAGTGCTGCTGCCTGTATGCCTAATTATTAGACGTTGGATATTGATGTTATCTAACGGTTGCAAGTAGGCGTGGCCCTTAAAATTATCTTTAACAATATTTAAAAACTTTTTTTTATAAAAAAAAAAAATATTATTTTCATTCATTCAACAAAGCGGATACGTTCATAATTTCTGTTAGAAATGAGCCCGACCAAATAACAATTTCAAAATATAATCTAGTAAGAGTGGGTAATTACATTATAAGATCTTGAGGTATGTTAGAATTTTAAAATTACAGAGATCTTTACTCTTATCTTGGATCTCTGAAATACATAAATTAAACAAAAATAATTGTAACACAATATTCAACAAAAGAATTAAAACGGTTTGTTACGGAGAAATTTTTTTAAAAAAAGTGCTTCGATAAAATATAAATTATTATTTTTAAATAGTAAAGATCTATATATATTACAATTTAGGGATAATAATTTTACCAAAATTAGCTTTGAAATCTGCTTCCACTAGCAATATCTAGGAAGAAATCTATACTAATTACATATTTTGTAAGAAGAGGAAAGAGCTCTCGTAGATACTTGAATTGGTATATAATCGTAGACACCAACCTACCGTTAGGTAAATGTCGAATGACACATGACTGATTTGTTTACTTTTATTCAAAGTTTTGGTTTTCTGTTTCATTCTTAAATCTTGTTGTATGATAATATGATATAATATTTCTATAATAGCAATGTGATTGTCCAAAGAAAGTCTTTTAAAAAAAATTATTGTTTTAGGATATAGTTTATAAATTTAGGGCCAGTTTGATAACACTTTACGTTTTAAAACAATTAGTTTTAGCTATATTGTAGAAATTATCAATTGTGAATAAAATCAGTTAAATATTTAATTATTTTTTTTAAAATATTATGAGTCTTAAAAGCAACTCTATATTTTGGTAAATCTTACCATTGAACTGCAATAAAAATACAAATGATTAAAATAAACATAATGTTGAATATAATTTATTTATACATTTATAAACATGTATATATAATATTTTTATTGTGTATAAAATAATTTTTGTTTTATTAACTTTATTTTGTTATCGTAATATAATAGGTAGTAATAATAATCTCCTTAAATTTAATATTTTTTTTCTAATTAGATTTTTATAATATATTTGAGTGTCTATATGGAAAGGTATCATATATAAACATGATTCTCAAAATCAGATATTGAAAGCTATTTCTTTGTTTTTTTAAAAAAAAAAAATCTGCTATAAGATTAGGTGATTTTGACAAAAATATTTTTTAAAAAATTAACTAAATATCAAAATTTAGGTTTTACCTTTTCAAAATAACTTTAAAAGTATGTTTGGGATTGCTTTGGATTGTCAAATAAGTGATTATTTGACAATTTAGCACAAAAAGTTTTTGGTGAACACTTGTTAAAACAAATTATTTGAGAATCATATTTTCAAATAATCTTTTTTTTTAACTATAAATTAAAGTGTTAGGATTAGCTTTTGAAAATTGGATTTTTTAAGTCTCAAATATTGTAATTTCTAATACCAATTTTATTCTTATTTTAATAATATATTTTCAAAAATATCCATGCATCAAAGCAATATAATATATAATATTTAGAAATTTAATTTTTCAAAAACAACAAAATGGCAAAGTCATTACTTGTGTTGGTAGTGTCGCTGATGCTGTCATCGATGTCTGGCAAAAGTGCTCCTAGTGCAACACCACGAATGCTATTAAACTCTAAATTTTCTTCCCTACGCAATGGCTATGTCGTCGTCAGTAGAGAAGAAACGATGGTGTCTCACATGCTTCCCAGATAAAATGGCAACTATAGTGCTACCATCAAATAGAGACAAATGAATGTGAGCCATCACTACTATCTGATATATCGCCAAATGCCGATCGTTGAATGATTGCCACATTGTTTTTAATTATTAGATAACAATTATATTTATTTAATAAAAATTTTATTTATTACACATGTGCTTTATTTGTTAATAAAAGATGAATTGTTATAATTTTAATAATTGTTTATTAATCAATTTGAAAATTTAAATAAAAATATCAATTTCTTAACAAAAAAGGAGGATATTTTAGTCATTGTACATGGACACCATGTGTTTAGGACCAGTTTATCAAACATGTATAACAATTTTTTAAGAACTGTTTTCGACAGATTTTGGGGTAGGAAAAGCCAAACCTATGTAGAACAATGAATTTGTATTTTTTGGGGAGACGGGGTATCTCACTGGTTTGTTGTGTGCGGTGCGGTGTATCTGAAATTCGGAGGAGGTGAGAAGGGGAGAGGGAGTGGTAACAATGGTGAAAGGTCAGAACTAAGAGAGACGTCCCTCGAAATGAGCTTCACGCCTGTAAAACAGTGAAATAGAGGTTAGAGGTGAAGCCGGGGTACCCCAGCGTTCACACTCCGACGCTCCAGTTAGCAAACTCAAGCTTTTATGACAATGAGAGCTGGCTAGGCCTCTGTAAATTAAGGTTTAAGGTTGAAGAAAACCTATTTTTTAGAGTGTGAGTGTTAATGGTGAATGAGAGCCTGATGGAGAATGAAACCTAGGCACCTTTATATATGGAGTACCTCAACTGCCATGTGGCGTACCCTTTTTGGCTAACGTCCTTTTATCTTTTTATGATTTTTGGGCCGTTATGTGCATGTTTGAGGCGTATCCATCCTTTGGAAACGTGGCGCGCGTTGGAGAGTAGTCTAAGGTACCTCTGCAGTAGCTGTCGGGTAGGCGGCTGAGGACCACTGTCCTTAGGATAGTGTCCTTGACTTTTGGCAAAGGTGGCTGGCGGTTGTTAGAGATGGCAAAACCCCGAGCCGGGTCCGGGTATTGCCATGACCGGACCTTGCCCGGAAGTAACCGGTCCGGGTCCGGGCCGGGTTTTAATCCGGATACCCGGATTTTATATTTTTTAATATTTTATGTGTATATATTTTTTATTTTTTGGTAATTTTATAAGTTTTAAATTTATTTCAATAAAATTTGACATAAAAATATAAATTTTAAGTGTTTAAAACTTTATATATGTATAATAAATAAGTCAAATAAATATAAAATATTTAAAATAATATATATTTTATAATTTTTTTAATAAAATCCGGGTTCCGGATTTATCAAGTGATGCCCAAGACCGACCCGGCTTCATACCCGGCCCGCAACGCCTGGGTACGGTCCGGGTCCGGACCGGGCGGGTATTTTTGCCACCTCTAGCGGCTGTCCCTCCTTTTAGCACAACGTTTTTTTATTTTTAATTCTGACAAAATCGAATAATATCTTTTAAAAGGTGGAAACGTTTCTTATGGCGGATATTTTCGGAGAACTCTCTTGCATCCGATCTATCGGGTACCTCTAATTGTGCGGGGTACCTCTATTTGTGTGGGGTACATCTAATTGTGCGGGGTATCTCGTATTATGTCGGATACCTCGAATCATGCCGAGTACCTCGAGTTATTATGGCTACCTTAAATTCTGCTGGAGTTATTCTGGGTACCTCGAGTTATTCCGGGTACCTTGAGTTATACTGGAGTTATTCTGGGTACCTCGAATTATAAGGGGTACCTCAATCTATGCGGGGTACCTCAAGTTATTCTGGAGTTATGCGGAGTACCTCGAGTTACTCTGGAGTTATGTCGGGTACCTCCGATTATGCCGAGTACTTTTAATCATGTCAGGTACCTCAGATTGTGCGGGGTATCTCGTATCATGTCGCATACCTCGAATCATGCCGAGTACCTCGAGTTATTCTGGGTACCTTGAATTCTGCTGGAGTTATTCTGGGTACCTCGAGTTATTCCGGGTACCTCGAATTATAAGAGGTACCTCAATCTATACAGGGTACCTCAATCTATGCGGGGTACCTCGAGTTATTCTGGAGTTATGCGGGGTACCTCGAGTTACTCTGGAGTTATGCTGGGTACCTTTAATCATGCCGGGTATCTCGAGTTATACGAGAGTCATGCGAGGTACCTCCAATTATGCCGGGTACCTCTAATCATGCCGGATATCTCTAACTGTACAGGGTACCTCGAATCATGCCTGGTACCTCGGATTACACTGAAGTTATTCCATTCATCGACATGTGGCGTTCTGTTATCTTTCTTATTTTTTCGCCAAACACCATGTATTGGAGTACACACAACAACTAGTTTGGTAATCGCGGTGGAGGCTTTTTGTGCGCTTCCCTACAGACGGTGCCAATTGTTTTCGACAGATTTTGGGGTAGGAAAAAGCCAAACCTATGTAGAACAATGAATTTGTATTTTTGGGGCAGACGGGGTACCTCACTGGTTTGTTGTGTGTGGTGCTGTGTATCTGAAATTCGGGGGAGGTAAGAAGGGGAGAGGGAGTGGTAATAATGGTGAAAGGTCAGAACCAAGAGAGATGTCCCTCAAAATGAGATTCACGCCTGTAAAACAGTAAAATAGAGGTTAGAGGTGAAGCCGGGGTACCCCAACGTTCACACTCAAACTCAAGCTTTTATGGCAATGAGAGCTGACTAGCCCTTTGTAAATTAAGGTTTAAGGTTGAAGAAAACCTATTTTTTGGAGTGTGAGTGTTAATGGTGAATGAGAGCCTGATGGAGAATGAAACATATGCATCTTTATATATGGAGTACCTCAACTACCACGTGACGTACCCTTTTTGGCTCACGTCCTTTTATCTTTTTATGATTTTTGGGTCGTTATGTGCATGTTCGCGGCATATCCATCCTTTGGAAACGTGGCGCGCGCTGGAGCGTAGTCCAAGGTACCTCTGCAGTAGCTGTCGGGTAGACGGCTGACGACCATTGTCCTTGGGACAATGTCCTTTACTTTTGACAGAGGTGGCAGGTAGCTGTCCCTCATTTTAGTACGACGTTTTTGATTTCTAATTCTGACAAAATCGAATAATATCTTTTAAGAAGTGGAATCGTTTCTCATGGCGGATATTTTCGGAGGATTCTCTTGCATCCGATCTGCCGAGTACCTCGAGTTACGTCGGGTACCTCAATTTATGTGGGGTACCTCTAATTGTGCGGGGTACCTCGGATTGTGCGGGGTATCTCGTATCATGTCGGGTACCTTGAATCATGCCGAGTACCTCAAGTTATTCTGAGTACCTTGAATTCTGCTGGAGTTATTATGGATACCTCGAGTTATTCCGGGTACCTTGAGTTATACTGGAGTTATTTCGGGTACCTCGAATTATAAGGGGTACCTCAATCTATGCGGGGTACCTCGAGTTATTCTGGAGCTATGCGGGGTACCTCGAGTTACTCTGGAGTTATGCTGGGTACCTCCGATTATGCCGGGTACCTCGGATTGTGCGGGGTATCTCGTATCATGTCGGGTACCTCGAATCATGCCGAGTACCTCGAGTTATTCTGGGTACCTTAAATTCTGCTGGTGTCATTCTGGGTACCTCAAGTTATTCCGGGTACCTTGAGTTATGCTGGAGTTATTCCGGGTACCTCGAATTATAAGAGGTACCTCAATCTATGCGGGGTACCTCGAGTTATTCTGGAGTGATGCGGGGTACCTCGAGTTACTCTAGAGTTATGCCGGGTACCTCTAATCATGCTGGGTACCTCGAGTTACTCTGGAGTTATGCCGGGTACCTCCGATTATGCTGGGTACCTCTAATCATGCCGGGTACCTTGAGTTGTACGGGAGTCATGAGGGGTACCTTCGATTATCCCGGGTACCTCGAATCATGCTGTGTACCTCAAGTTGTACGGGAGTCATGTGGCGTTATGCTATCTTTCCTATTTTTCCCCCAAACAGTAACATTTCATAATTTAAATTTACAAAATATACAACCATAATTACTTAGAAAATTAATTATTTCAAAATTTATCCTAAATAATGCAACCCTAAACATACCCTCGGTCCAATTCATTGTACAGCGCACACTTCAATAGGTGACATCGTTGGGTTTGTGTTGACCACCAAGAAAAAAATGTTTTAAGTTTCGGAGGCATAGCTAAGCTTCTATTTGTCTCGAATTAAGGGGAGCAAATTTTTTACACCTTACCTATATAGAATAGATGGATTAATTAACGAGATGTGATGCCTTGACGAAGGTAATGATGATGTGACATTAATGTGTTAAGTCATCTTATACAACTGATGATGTCAGGAATTAACGATAAAATTTATTTAAAAAATGATACGACCATTCATAAATTTAAAACTAAGATCGCTTAAATAAGATATGAACATGTGTCGATTACTTCTCAATTTTTAATGTATAATTTGTGGAGGGAAAGATCAGCGATAAAGATGTCCGTAAAAAGACCGAGCCACAATTTGTTTATTAAAGATTGACAAATTGGCTGATTTTTACAGAGTATTTAATCGTGTGGATAAGAAGGGAGAAGACAAATTTTGATTATAATATTGAGAGATGCATTTTTCAACTTAATCTTAAAATAGAGATTCAAGCACACAATTTCGTCACTAGTGCAGTCAATTAGGAAGAAACAGTGGTCTTATTAATATTACATTAGTATAATACAAATTTATAAATTTATTGATAGATGCATAACTAAAATCTTACTCGGACCTGCACAATATATTATAGGCTTATTTATAGTTAAAATCTAGTATGAAAATATGTCCTGTTACAAAAGAAAATTTTTTTTGTTACAACGTATGTTGAGAACTTAGATTTTTAATTTTACTCATAAGAAAAGGATTTGTCCACTATTATACTAATTAAAAGATTAATTTTCTTATTAGCATTACTAATAAATCGCTAGGGCAATACAATTTGATGAACTAATGATGCGTAAGTAAGGGATTCGTTGGCCAATAAAAAGCCAATGATGCGTGTCTAAATATTATTCAACAACACAAGCTTACTGCGCAGGTATGGCGAATTCGCTGAGATAACGACAAGTATTGCAAAAGAAACTAAAATACAAAGCCAAATCAAAACTCACCTATATTAAAACCAACCCTCCAAAAGAAATGAAATGTTTAAAAAATTCAAAAGAAATGAAATGTTGGATTCCTTTATTTCGAAATTTTGGTGACTGACATGATTATGGGAGGATTCTTTACCGGCAAAGCCCAAATGTTTTATGGAATTTTATTAACAAGATCACATCCGTCAAGGCCCAAATGTGAATAGCTTAACGTAGGTATCCAAATTAAAACGGACCCATCATATTTCGTGATCAAATCATCACTCTTGTCATCCTAAAGAAGACCATTACTATTGAAAATTTTCAAACTGACGACAGTTGGGCCAAAAAGCCGCACCAACAATAGGAAAAAGATTTGGGCCATGCTGGGCTGCGTCTCTTAGCCCAGGTTGAATTTTTTTCAATTGATTTTTTAACATTTTTTTATTACTAAAATTTAACTATTAGAAATTGCTTTTAAACAACCAGCTATGATTTATATATAACACCCACAGAGTAAAGCCATCAAGATTTTAAGCGCTAAAAGCCTACAACGCTCTTTATTTTGTCTAGTTAACATGTTAAAATATGTATTTTTTCATCTATTAGTGGCATCCTCACTTTATTGAAATAAAGATGTCCTCATTAAATTATTATTATTATTATTATTATTATTATTATTATTATTATTATATCGGTTGATGCAATAATAAAAACAATAAAATTTTTTTTAAAAAAAAACTAGCATAACATCAACTCTCATAAATTGTATTAATTATTGTAAGATTTGGCTAAAATCGTATCAGTGCACTTGAATGCATGGCTGTTAACATTTTTCTCTCTTTGTTCCTATGACAAAAAAAATTGAAATTGAAAATGGAAAAAAAAGGGGGTGTATCTAGTTAAAATATGAGGCCTTGTCAAAAAAAAAAAATGTATGCTTTCCTGATTTATTTTCACGTCCAGCCCACACCACCACCCACGGTCCATGCATGCATGCCTTTATGTATGCGCATTGAGTAATAATAATATTTGATATCTTTAAATTTGAAATGTCTCAAATACTCACAGGAGGAAATAACTTTAAATTTCAAATTTTACCCTTTCTTCTTCCTCTCTTCCTCTCTCTCTCTCTCACATTCTCCCCCTCTTTCCTGCATCTTCATTTTCGTTAAAAATGGAGGACTACCATACTTTCCTTCATTTTCTGATTTTTCTATGTCTATGGGAGCAATAATTTCACATAATCGAACAACCCTTTTCTATCCAAATCATAGTTATAAGCAAAAGTAACAATAGAAAAATCATGATACGGAATCTTGATCACATTCTCATTCTCAATGTGAAAGGTGTGCTAAATAATAATAATATTTTAATAACTCACACACACACACGCACACGCACGCATCTCCTGGTCTCCACTGATTGCTGAGAAGAGAAGTGGTTCGTGTCAGGTTCCGAGAAGACAAGTAGCCGGTGTGAGTGCATATTAAGTAATTACGACGACTGGGAATTGCTGAGAATGGATCTTGTTGAACAACTGGCAGATTCACCATTGATGAGAGAATAAAAAATATTAACTTTTTCAGTAAGCGTAATCCTGAAAATAATTATAATTAATTTAAAAATAGAGGTTAATATGATAAACTGAGTCTTTATGTATTAAGTTTTTTTTTTTTTTAATTTGAATTCCTATTTACCCTAGTGATTTCACTAATTTACAACAATTAATGTTTTTTTATTTGGTAGTGAGTTTGAATTTGATAAAGAATGACTAATGAGGAAAACAAACTGAAGTTTTAGTCATTGACCACAATATTGAAAAAAAAAATGATGTTATTTCTTGATCTTAAATTAGAAAGATGATGAAAATGCACTTGCCCGTCATTTAAAAATTATCAATGTTAGCTTTGCTTATTGTTTGTTAACGGAAAAATGAGAAAAAAAATGGAGAGTGGAGGCATTACTTTTATCTCATCCTTAACTTCCGTAAGTGGAGGAGAACAAAGGGGAAAAGAGGGGAGTGGGGTGTTACCTTAAAAGGGTGATTTATTCATTTTTTCGGGGTGCTGGAGGGCATCTTTTTCTCTCTTCCTCTCATGGAAAATCTTTTCTTTTACACTCTATTTCATTTTTATGCAAATTACTTAAAAAGATTTTGGTTTTTAAGGCAATGTTTATTAAGCCATATGAGTGGTGGCACAAGTTTTTTTGGCAAAGGCCCAGAAACTAACTTAAGCGTCGGAGGGTTCACGCCGGAAAAACTTCCGGCGTCTCTGACCGTCTTCTATGATTTTAGGTATTCGCAGGTTAATCGCTAGTGGTTGCAGGACATCTTGATGATTGACCAATCGATTCTCTACCAAATAAATCTAATGCTGATGCGGGAGTCTGGTATCAAGTCACTAACCGACTCAATCGGATTTCGGCATCAACATTTGGCGCCGTCTGTGGGGAATCGGTACAAAAAGCCAACTTCTTGTCTTTACCAATTTTTCATCTGGCCAAGCCAAAGGCAGAATATTATCATGCACAAATTGATAAGCCGTCTCAAACACGGAAGCCAATCAAGGCTGGATGGAATGCTTACCTGTAAAGGTTTTGGCTTATTTGTCGCTTTAAGTATATTGTCATTAAAATTCAATTTCCAATTGCTATGATGATTGATTTATCAAATCAGAGATGATTGGAAATTCTTTAATAACATGCATGTTTCAATATCGTGCATGATATATTTGCTGAAATTGAATATTATCCCTTGGAATTCGTTGATAATGTTCCTTTACAAAATTAGCTTGTTAGAATGGGCTTCATTCATAATTCAAGATTACTTGCTATTATACTTGCAAATGAATTAATTTAATATTTTCCAACAACATGCTTGACATAATGTTAACAGTTCAGATTTATTATGGCTAATTATTCAGTTTTGTTATGGCTAATTAGATGGGTAATGCTCCTACTATCATTATTTTGCTGATGTATTTATATTTCTTGATTGATTGTTCTCTTTTCATCGAACTCAAGATATAAAGTCTGTCCAAAAGAGCAATCGATTTGCGGTATTATCAATGTTCAATTTCTTAAAATAAAGATTACACAGATAGTTAAATTCATTTGGTGGTAAGCATAAAAAATCCACGGATCTTTGGTTTCTTCAAGATATTTCCTGCTAGTTTTACACCCCATCAATCAATCATGCAGCTAGTTTTCATGTTAAGAATATGCAGGGAAAGTATTTAGACAATTCTGGAATGAAACTCAGTTCTTTACAAGTTGAGGCAGAATTGTTAAAATTCAAATCAGGAGCTGTTCGTTAAATCGCCTCAAGGGATATGAAAGTTCAAAAGTGAGTTTGTTGCTTATTACACTACATATACTACATATATGCTTGAGAGAATGCTGCCCAGGAGCCAAGATCTAAACCCAGGTTCTGTTTCAATTTATTCAATATAAGTATCAAACTGATTGAGAGCATGAGTTATTCTTAACCATAGCTTTATTATATTTTCACAAAGAGAACATTATAAATTATGCATATATACGCTGTCTTTTGATGGTAGCTGTCATCCACTTTGCACAAATTCTCATAATCGTTAATGAGTGTTGGAAGAAGTATAATTAGCATAATCTGGATGAGGTCGAGTATTGGTATTTTGGCTTACTTTAATAATGGTTTTAAAACAAAACAAATTTTTATTGATGATGAGAATTGATAGGCATGTCTTCAAGGTTCAAAGAATTGATGAAGTTGGATTTTTGTTTCCTTCATATTTTATTCGTTTTGTGCCCGTGTTACAATATTGCAAGAATAATTCTAAGAAGGGAGCAAAGCAGAGTCAAGCTTGGGATTTGTTTGATGAAGTACCAATGAAATAATGCAGAGCACAATCTCAGGTGCACTTGCTCTAAAACCTCAGTTTTATATTTATCATTTAAATCCACTACCTGACTTCAAAAATATGATGGATGGGGTTTTGACTTATTAAGTCGTTAATAGAAAATAGTTAAGATTACATATTATAGAATATATAGCATAGTCATATATTAGCACACAACATGCTTGACCGAAGGATTGATGGAACTTGGGTTAGCATGAGATCGTATTTCCTTGATACAGTGATATGACTTTGCTTAAACTTTTATGTTACCATTTATTTGTTGATTACATATTTTATATAATATGATTTATTTTATATATAAATTTCAATATCTATAGTGTTAGTAAATGGTGCTCTGCACCTTTAGCAAAGGTCTTTAATAATCTTGCTAACCAAATATTATAGATGGTAATAAAAACACCAAAGATGTTTATCCATCAAAGGCCCAAACATATATAAATAGCTAAAGCACAAGTTGTAAATGTGAGCTATTTTCTGGACAAGTTATAAGTTACAGGTCAGGAATTAAATTTTTGATGGTTATCCATATTTAAGGATTTAAAGCAAAAATCTCAAATAAGAGCACATTGAACGCACACAAAGGCTTCAAAGTCTCAAAGCATGTTTTATGACGAGACAGGAAGCCAAGCATGCCAGGATCTGCTCGACCAAGCGAAGATGAGTAGACCACAAAAGTTCCAAAAATCTTCTAAGGCACACAAAGACTCCAAAGTCTCAAAACCTGTTTTATGGCGAGACAGGAAGCCAAACATGCCAGGATCTACTCGACCAAGCGAAGACGAGCAGACCACAAAAGTCTCAAAAATCTTCTAAGGCACGCAAAGACTCCAAAGTCTCAAAGCTTATTTTATGGCGAGACAGAAAGTCAAGCATGCCGGGATTTACTTGACCAAGCGAAGGCGAGCAGACCACAAAAGTCTCAAAAATCTTCTAAGGCACGCAAAGGCTCCAAAGTCTCAAAGCTTGTTTTATGGCGAGACAGGAAGCCAAGCATGCCAAGATCTGCTCGACCACGCGAAGACGAGCAGACTGCAAAAGTTTCAAAAATCTTCTAAGGCACGCAAAGGCTCCAAAGTCTCAAAGCCTGTTTTATGGCGAGACAGGAAGCCAAGCATGCCAGGATATGCTCGACCAAGCGAAGGCAAGCAGACCACAAAAGTTCCAAAAATCTTCTAAGGCACACAAATGCTCCAAAGTCTCAAAGCCTGTTTAATGGCGAGACAGAAAGCCAAGCATGCCAGAATCTACTCGACCAAGCGAAGGCGAGTAGACCACAAAAGTTTCAAAAATCTTCTAAGGCACGCAAAGGCTCCAAAGTCTCAAAGCCTATTTTATGGCGAGACAAGAAGCTAAGCATGCCAGGATCTGCTTGACCAAGCGAAGGTGAGCAGACCACAAAAGTTTCAAAAATCTTCTAAGACACGTAAAGGCTCCACAAGTCTCAGAGCCTGCTATATGGCGAGACAGGAAGCCAAGCGAGACAGGAAGCCAGGCATGCCAGAATCTACTCAGCCATAAGAAGGCGAGCATACCACCAAAAGTTATAAAAAGTTTAAAAAGCATGCAAAGGCCCCATAAGTCTCAAAGCCTCCTCGATGGCGAGACAGGAAGCCAATCTCGCCAAAATCTGCTCGACCATGTGAAGGCGAGCAGACAATGAGAATTCCAAAAAAGTTTCTAAGGCAAGCAAAGGCTCCAAATTCTCAAAGCCTCCTCGATGGCGAGACAATAAGCCAAGCTCGCCAGAATCTGCTCGACCATGTAAAGGCGAGCAGAGAACAAAAATCCCAAGAAAGTTTCTAAGGCACACAAAAGGCTTTAAAGTCTCAAAGTCTGCTTGATGGCGAGACAAGAAGTCAAAAATCCCAGAATCTGCTCGACCATGTGAATGCGAGCAGAAAGTAAAAAAAAATAAAAAAATAAAAAAAAGGGTACTACAAGTAAAAGGCTTACAGTCTCCAAACCTCCTCGCAATGAGACGAAGTCAAAGTTTGCCCGCTCTTGCCCGACCAAGATTAGGCGAGCAAGAGTTATATGAGTAAAAAATATTCTAAAGCAGATAAATGATTAAGTCTCAAAACCTACTTCAAGTGAGATAAATACCCGAACTTATGAAACCTGCTTTACATGATTATGCGAGTAGGAAAATGGTATATTTAAAGGCATGTAAAAGTTTAAAACTTGAAACTTTTTTGTTAATAGCAAGGTTAATTTTAGCAATCCCGAGCCGATTTATGCCAACCACCTCGAGGTCACTTTAAAATTCATATAGTTTCCAGTCTTGATTCGTTAAAACTCTCAACACTAGAAACTGGGGACTGGTGTTTGGTAACGGAAAAATGAGAAAAAAATGGAGAGTGGAGGCATTACTTTTATCTCATCCTTAAACTTCCGTAAGTGGAGGAGAACAAAGGGGAAAAAATGAGAGTGGGGTGTTACCTTAAAAGGGTGATTTATTCATTTTTTTTGGGTGCTAGAGGGCATCTTTTTCTCTCTTCCTCTCATGGAAAATCCTTTCTTTTACACTCTATTTCATTTTTCTGCAAATTACTTAAAAAGCTTTTGGTTTTTAAGACAATGTTTATTAAGCCATATGAGTGGTGGCACAAGTTTTTTGGCAAAGGCCCAGAAACTGACTTGAGCGTCGGAGGGTTCACGCTGGAAAAACTTCCGGCGCCTCTGACCGTCTTCTATGATTTCAGGTATTCGCAAGTTAATCGCTAGTGGTTGCAGGACATCTTGACGATTGACCAATCGATTCTCTACTAAATAAATCGAATGCTGATGCGGGAGTCTGGTATCAAGTCACTAACCGACTCAATTAGATTTCGGCATCAACACTTATTATGATCCAATAATTATTGTTGGGTCTTTTGCTTTCTATGAAATATGAATTCATGATAATGGCCAAATGATTTTTTACTTCTACAACAATTGTTTTTGAAAACTTACTGTATATTTGACAAAAAAAATACTTATGTATAATATAACAAAATTATTATTATTACTATTAAGGTTGTTACGTAACAGTTGCCAGCAAAAACTTTAATTTATCATATTTTTTATCCTACTTTGGTGTTGCCTAATGTCGTGATTGAGAAGAAATCAAAAGATTTTTGTTCTTCTTAAGCTTCCTCTCTTTAGGTCATGTTTGGTTGGGAGGAGAGAATATATGAGAAGAAAGTAATTTAAATTTTCTTTTTATTTTCATTGTTTGGTTTGACAAAATATATAAGAATTTAATTTCCATTAGAATTTAATATCCATCATAATATATAATTTAAATTCCACACTAAGTAATGAAGAATTTAAATTCCTCCTATATTAGAAACTAAAGTTTCCAAAATTACCCTTCATCTTTTTAACTTATTTAATGTCATTAATAATTATTATTTTATTAATTTAATATTATAAATGGACCACCGCCGGACCACCGTCGCACCTCGCCGGAATGTTGCCGGACCACCGGCGAGGTCGCCGGATCACCGCGGGGACCTTGCCGGAATTTAGCCGGACCACCGCGGGGACCTCGCCAGGAAATCGCCGAACCTCCGCCGCCGGCCATCGGACAGCCATTTTATTATATATTACTAATATAAATAGTTTAATATTTAAGGTAAATGATAAATTTGTTTAAAGAAAAAAATTATAATTCATTACCTTATCAAATTTTATATCAAACCAAACACCAAAATTTAATTTCACTACTCTTCTCCATTCCTTTCTTCTCACTTTCTCTTCATTCCACTCTTTTCATCTCCTCCATTTTCTTCAAACCAAACATGACTTTAGTTCCTTAGTTTGCAACAAAGCCATAAACCCTCAACTAAAAAAGACCTTTTTATTTTTTCATACTAATATACAAGATTATTACTGATATTACATATCGTGTACGTTAATCGTCTAAAGTACTACTCAAATTTTTAAAACCCTTATTAATAATAGAAGGGTGTCTACTATTATCTTATCTCTACTCAATTATTTATTACATCTCGTGTACATTAATCTTCTGACGCAATACCTTGATTTTTTATCGACACTAACCCCTTTAATATTTTTATGAAGGCTCGAACAGATCAAGTGTTCTCCCATTCCGCCAGTGGCTGTTTGGAAAACTAAACAAGATGTTCAATTGTAAATTGATGAGATTTAAAATAAATTAATTTAGAGGGGTCTATTTTAATTCAGGAAAAATTTGCCATGTAAGCAGCCATGTCATTCCATATGTGCTTGGGATTAAGATTTAAAATACTTTGCATTGTTGCAATTAATCAAAATTATTTTGCAATTCTTCTTCGAATTAGGACAGCTAGAAACGTTGATCATTTTGAAGCATAATTTTAACTTTTTAATACACATAATTTCTCTCCTCCAATATTTTGAGCTCTAATAGAATTGTCAACATATTTCAATTTATGAGAGCATGACTTGCATTAGTCGCTGGTCCGATATCTAAGTTAACAATTTGAGTGAAATCCATCTGTATTCAAAGCAAATGTGCTCACAGGGACTCGAATCGAAATTTGAATTAATTATAAGGCAAACTCAAATCAAAACACAGAAAAAGGTCATGTAAAAGATAAAAAGGTCACTTTAGCAGTCAATTATATACACAGCAAATACATTGGAGAATAGGCCCTACTAAAACGATCTTTTAATTTTAATTGGAAGCTGTAAGGAAACAGAACAAAATGATATACCCATTTAGGGAAAAGCTTGGGTTTGATTTTGATACGACTGTGAATGGTCTCGATTTTGCTTTGAAAATTCATTTTGAGGCTCAGATTTGTACTTGCCGACTAATGCCCATCCTCCTTGTCATAATTATAAACTTCGTATCTTTCTCTGTGCCCATTCACCAATAAGAAGATATTTCTTTCAATCTCTCTCGTGCTAGTTCAATAGATCTTTCACTATCTCTTGCTTTCATTGGCCTTTATACTGATCACTGATGGAATTATTATTATTAGGCTCGGTGCGGTCTACTTTTTTAAACGTAACTGTTAGTTAGTTTGTTTCTTCTGCTAATAGTTATTTTAATTTATATATTAAATTAATATTTATTTATGTTGAAACTGCTCTACCCTAGAATGTTGATAATATCTGTATGATCATAGAAAAAATTAAATCTGTCTTTATTATTATAATCTAACGAGTCATCATCAATGCTTTACAATAGATTAACTTTACTACAGCCACCGCCTTTAAATTATTGATTCGTGCATATTAATGACCTAATTAACTCTTGGTACAGTTGTCAAAGAAAAAAAAAAGGAAAGAAATGAGACAGAGAAGATAAGTGAGTTGACATTTATTTTTGGGATCATTTAAAAAAATTTATGATGCAATTATAATATCGTATTATAATTACATTCAGTAGTCGTTGAATGTAAATAAACTCTATTTATTTGAGTACATTCAACGGTTTAATATAATTATAATACAATACTATAATTATACAGTAACCGGACTCTATTTATTTTAAAATTTTTACATAATTAAAGTACTGTTATATATTTTAAATTTTGTTATTTTAAAAATTATCTTAATAATATCATATTACGATGGGATGCTTGAAAGTTGAAACTGAAATTTAATATAAAAAAAATAAATAAACAAATGAGAAAAAAATCAGTAAAAAGATCTCGTGTGGGAAGGCACAATGCTTGACAAGAAAAGAATAAAATAATTGACACGGAATGACGGTATCGCCCTTATGACGGCAAGTTGCAGCTTCACATCTTGACAAACGATCCCAAAAATAATTGACAAGGGGGCTGAATGATCATGCTGAATTAATTGATGATGGGTCCTGAGGCGCACGGCTACCGTTGAATCTAGGCATGGGCTCCACCCTGAGGCAACTTTTAATTCTCAATTGGCTACTGATATTACGTAGTGCGTGGACCCGCTCAAGCCAATTCCGCCGCCACTCATGCGCGCTGGTGGTATTTTCGTGAATATGAGAACATTCAGGGGTTCTTTATATTTAGTCCCCATACCGGGGAAAGGCTCGCGGTATTTCTCTTTCATGTTGCTGCCAGCAGTTTCGTGGAAGTGGAAGGGGGAAGGGCTTCACGTGGTCAGACTGAATCATAGCCGTAGGAGTCCATTATGAGTTGCATCAGACGGCAGATAAGGGGCCTATGCCACGTGATAATGTTTATCTAGGGCCTACTATGGTGGAATGTCAACCGGGAAGAGATTCTGTCCTGTGTACGGTTGGAGATGGTTCACTAGAATTTGTTAGGGCGTGTTTGGGAGATTCAGAACTAGAAGTGCTTCCAATTGGAATCCACATTGATACTTGTTTTTCTAAAGAGTATCCCAATAAATTCCTACGTTACATATAAATATATATGCAATATTCGTTGCTTATGAGATGGTACTATGTACTTTTTTCGTACACTTTAGAACATGTTTAATTCATCAAAATTTTGTTTATATCAAGAGATTATAAATACAATTAATAACTATATACGTGCCAAAATTTTATAAATTATTTTTCAGAAAACTTAAATAAATAATACCAATTTGCATGAACAATAATTGTAGTAGTAGTAGTAGTAGTAGTAGTAGTAGTAGTAGTATATTAATAATAATAATAATAATAATAATAATAATAATAATAGTAATAATAATAATAATTATTATTATTATTATTATTATTATTATATTTTTCACTGAACTATAAAGTTTATAATATTTTTTAATTATATAACCTAAATAATCAAATCCCCCTCTCATTAATGTGAGTGAAATTTGAATCATATGCCTCTCTTTTTAATACAGTTTACTAAATCAATTAGTTGGCACCTGTAAAATTTTTAGTTTTTAAGAAGTAAGGGGTAAACAAACCTTAAATAAATATTTTAGCCCTTATTTTTTCATGATTTAAATTTGAGTGACTATCTAACAAATGTTGATTGAAAAATCACTAGTCAAATTCCTTAAAAAAATAGTGTAATACAAAGTAAAAAAATCATAATATTAGCTATTTTGTATAATTATTGATTTTTTTCTTAAATAGTCTACAATAAATGGAGTAAGTTTTTAATTTTTTTTTCTCCATAAAAAAAGTTGATTAGTTTGATATCACTAAATATAAATAATATTATAATAGGAAATGTCTATGTTTAATGATGCTAAATATATAAATTTGTAACGCTAGTTTTCTAAAAGTGCTTGTTGAATACCAAAAGCACATTTGAACACTTTAATAGCCGGAGGTCGCCAAACGACTCGTTAAAAATCCCAACAATCAGAAACCTGTTATTATACCACGTGCGTCCACTGAACCGTATTTGTTAACTTATGATTCACCCGATCAACGGCCCAGATCCGTCCAGCAGTCTCTCCTCCTCTCTTGCTATAAAAATGACGCAAATTAGTTTTTCTTCTTCGTCCAAAACAGAACGGGCGTGATATCTTCCCGTTTTATAATTTCTCCTCCTGCTTGTCTTCTTGGGGAAAAAAAAGAACAAGAAAAAGAAAACTATTTAATTTTTTTTTTAAATAAAAAAGGTAAAAATACGAAACAGCAAAAATGCTTCTACGAAGCTCGTCAACGCCAATTCTGAACTCATGGATACCTCATGCGAAAGATTCATCACCGGTGTCCTTCACGTTAACGGCGTCATCATCTCCGTGTGATTCGTTAAAGAGCATGACGAGGACGCTGTCCGAGACGGATCTCCGGAGCCTCCCTCTGCCGAAGAAGAAGGCGACGAGCAACGTCTTCAACGGGCTGGCGCTGGAAGAGAAAGAAGACGAGTCCGAGACGGCGTCGTTCGACGGTGGGTGGTTAGGGAAAGAAGCGTGTGAGATTGGTGTTTTGGTGGGTGGTGGGATTTACGGTGGCGGCGGTAACATGTGCGGCGGTGGCGGTGGATCCGACGGTGGAGATGGCGATGGGAGGTGGGGTTCTTGGGATCCCAACAATCATGGAAACAACAGTACTGATCTTTACTATCAGAAAATGATCCAAGCTGATCCCCGCAACCCGCTTCTCCTCAGCAATTACGCAAGGTTTTTGAAAGAGGTAAACTTCTGTTCAAAAAGCTTTTCTTTCTATTGAAAAACTAATTCGGAATTTTTTTTTTTTAAAAAAAAACTGATCTGTTATGATTCGGGTGAACGGGATGCAGACTCGTGGGGATCTTTTGAAGGCTGAAGAGTATTGTGCTCGAGCAATTTTGATGAGTCCAAATGATGGGAATGTTTTGTCAATGTATGGTGATTTAATTTGGCAGAGTCATAAGGACGCTTCCCGTGCGGAGTCTTATTTTGATCAAGCTGTTAAAGCTGCTCCTGATGACTGGTAACAATCATTTCTTCTTCTTTGCATTCTTCATTGCTCAAACATTGTTGTTGAAACTATCAGTTAACTGACTCGACTCTATTTTGTTAATTTGATGTTTCAGCTATGTGCTAGCATCTCATGCTCACTTTCTTTGGGATGCTGATGAAGATGAAGAAGATGAACAAGTGGGAGAAGAACCAGCACCACCTAGTTACAATTTTCAACAGAGGCCTCCTTTGCCCCCTCATCTCGCTGCTGCTTATTAGGCCCTTCTTCTCCTCCTTTTTTTTTTTTTTTTTTTTGTATCATGCCTTAGATATAACCTTTTTGGCCTTTGTAAATAGAGTAATGATCTAGTGGTGTCGTTGCTCGTAAATTTACGAAGATTATCTCTCTACTGTGAGCAAAGTTTCTAACTGGATTATTACTTTTTTCTTTTTTTGTTCATATATCCCCCTGTTCTTTTAACAAATTTTTCCCCTGTTAAGATGGTTGTCTGGGTTAACCAATAGCTTCTCTTTCGTTCTTACTGTTTGCCGCCATGTCATGTACAGTAATAATAAGATATGGAATGAAAAGTTTTGTTTAATATCTTTTTCTCTCCTTACCGCGTGAATATTTATTATTGCGTTCATTTTGATCGATTCTGTCTGTCCCCCTTCTGTTTTTGGAGTTTTCCTACTATTTTACACTATTTGTCCATTCATAAACGCGGAGTTTTGCTTGCGGCAATGTTGTGGTTCGGTAATCAATGGGCCAATGGCCTAATATACGACACAATTCGTTTTTCCTTTTCTCTTCTTCAGCTTTTGAGAATTGAACACTAACTGTGGTGTTTGATAGCTTAGGCCTGCTTTGATGGTGGTATTAATTAATGCTGAGTGAAAGTGAAAGTAAAAATGCAGGTTTTCAAGTTCAGAAAATAACAAAAAGGAGTTTGAATAATCAGCCACATTGGAAAAAAATAAAAATTTTGGAAGTAGTTCAGACATCAGAGTCAATTGAACTCCCAACGGGTTTTGTTCTCTTCTAATTTTAAACATTTTATTGGAAGGCTGACTAAATTTTGCAAGAAAATTCTGCCATGCTACTACCTCGATGCTGTCAAAGGATCAAATCATCCAAACCCAGCCAAGAACGGAACCACCAACCAAACCAATTCCCAGGGACAAAATCATCACAATTGCAGCTATTTCCCCCTCTGCAACTGGTACCGTCTTCGGGGCAAGGATCATGATGACACTTGTCAGATAACCATTGGTAAACCCAAGCATTGATGTTAGAACTAGCACGGGTACTTCAGTTTTCAGCCACTTCGGTCCATGGAGGCAAGCTGCAAACAGAGGATAGAACACAAGTCTGCCGGTGCAAGCCCATGCTGCCTTTTTTATACTTTTTGGTACATATACTGCGGTTAAAGACTTCCCCACAAAATCTGAAACGTTATAAACTGTGATCAGCAGTACAGGATACCAATCCCGTAAAAGCTTGGATTCCAGGTCTTCGCCGATGAATCCTGGAAAAATTGAAAGAGTCACGATATATATAAGTATAACCCCGAAAGCTGGCAATCGAATTCTTCTTCCCACTCTCCAGATGGCTTGCCTGGAAGAGAGAGCATCATCAATAAGAAGTCTGTAATGCTGTTGCATAACTGGTAGTTTGTGTAACAAATTGCTACCCAAGCAGCAGCATAGCATGATAATTGTGCTGACTATGAAGTAGAAATGGGCACTTGTTCGGAGACCCTGTGGGGTCTGTGGCAGCGATGCCTTTGTTATAATCCTCAAGATGGAAACGAGAACACCTGTTGCAGAGTAAAGGATCTAATGAATCTAGGATGAAACATGCGCTGAAATTTAAAAGTTGTCATATGAATTGCTTGAGCTAGATGCAGGCAGGGGACGCAGCTGGTCTGGTACTAACTTGGCCACAGGAAACATGTCTAATGGTTTCACAAGGTCATTAACTCTTTCCAATCACCAAATTTATGATAAATTGGTAACTTATCAACTATATGGCAAATCGCAATGCAACCTTTCAGCATCTTCTTGGAAAGCGAAAACACTATCGGGCCATTGGAGGAAATAAATATAAAATGATATCACAACAGGGGATGAGTGCGCTATTCTGAGGTTCTTTCATGTTTTGAAAAATAGTGAAAGTGCGCATATGTCTTTCGTATTCCTGATAGTGTAAATTTTAGACAGTACTTTTCCCAGACTCAAGCATGCAATGATGCAACTTTAAACTTCTCCAAAAAGCAAAAACATGCACATTAGAGCTATGTTTCCTTAAACTTTATGCAACAGCACTTGAAAAAGTTTCATTTTTACATTAAAAAAACCAGTCGATCTTTTGATTCTTTGCCGACAAGGGAAGCAGTCTGTTTATAGTATGGTTTACTGTTAACAATCTGTTTATAGTATGGTTTACTGTTCTTGCAGATTTTATAATATTCTGCGTGTTATGGCACTGCCACTGAACTTTTCTGGCTGTGATTGAATCAGAAATGAATAGAGAAATAAAGGAGGAAAGTGATGTTGTACCTGAAGAAGCTGTTCCAGCAAAAACAGCCTGCATATATTGTTTTGGAAGTTTCCCAGCTGAACCTATTAAGCTTCCACCTACCAAGCCGTCAGCTAAACCACAAGTCACAACTGATGCCACTGTTACACCATAGGCTCCATTAGATCCACTGTAGTTCCGAGCCCAGTCTATAATTGGAGTCACCAGTAAGGAGAGAGCAAACATAGAAAATCCCAAGTTCATTCTTAATCTATAGCTCAGCTTGGAGCCCCAGCCACCCCAACATATCACTAAAACTAGAACCAGCAATGAAGAGGTCATGTAAGCTACAGAGAAAACCTTTTCAACATGCTTAGCCGGATAGAGGTAACCAAAGTAATCAACAGCTGTTATAAAAGCATTCCATGGAAGCAAATTCCCAGCACCTAGAAGGAAGTGGATTATATAAGCAACCTTGTACGTGTCTCTTGGCTCTACAGGTTGATCTCCAGCACTCTTCGCAGCTTCCATTTTTTGCATTCTTGAAAAAAATGTAAATTCAAACAGTCTTGTTGAAATTTAAGCTTCACAGTATCGGTTGAAATTTAAGCTTCATTCTAGGAGGGACCGAACATGCTGAAATGACTACTTGATTAGAAAGGCATAAACAAGTTGAGATGACTAAGCTAAACTTGTAAGTCAAGCCGAGCTCATCAAGAAGTACGGCTTACATCTTTGTAAGCAAAGCTGGTTATACGCGTAACCAATGTATCATATATTGGCATCGAATCAGCTCAATTGGCCAAGCGAGCGAGCTAAAGTTAGCTGCTTTCGCTGGCAGCTCCTCTAATTACTAGGACCATAGTTTTGATTGATGGGTTAGGATTTGGAATCAATGGGGACTCATGCTTGAAGAAAATTTGTGCTGTGTGGGGACGGGGATGGATGGACGGTGTTAGACGACGTAGCTTTTTCGCTCAACTGCTACACATGGGGGAAGCTCTTGCTTACAAAGGTTCGAACTTAGAACCTTAGCAGAAGTACTTGTTACTGGCGAATAACTTTTATCCCTGATTAATGGTATCTTAGTCAAGTCAGTGCTCTAATCTCGGTCTTTCCAGAAGCAAAACCAATATTCTCATTACTACACTCACAATATTTCCCAGTCATGAGTTGTGCAAAGCCTGAAAAAGTACCTGGGAATGTTCCGTTGTAAGCCTCGAGACTGGCCTTAATACTTGTTCTTTTCGTGAATGATGGCGTGAAATAGAAAGAGGAGGTCCTTTCAGCGTGACAAATGAGTGCTCTATTCATCAATTAACCATCCGCGTGCAGAATTTGATTCCTTCTGTAATATCAAGAAATCTTTGTCAGTGGTATTCAAGAAAAAGAAATCTTTGTCAGTGGGCTTGATCATGATCAGTCCCCTGTTTGACACGTGTCATTTCGACTATCGGCTGCCGTGGTTACTCATATCTTTTCTTCTCTACTTTCCTGACTTTACCATGCATCCAGCAATTTTCCACCAACCATTGCTCCTGCTGTTGGGCAATAAACTTCTCGGTGGAAAAAGGAGCTTCAGTAAAGATGCGTTAACAGGAAAGCTAAGTACTTATTGATCATAGAATTCTTTTTTTTCTTTTTTTTTTCCAATTACCATGAATACTTTGGCTACACAGGAAATTAAAATAAGCTCATTGATGTCGACAGAGACACGAGAGCCAGAGTGGCTTCATTTCTATATGGCATTATGCTAAAAGATTTGTCTCCATCACAGGGCACCTTCCACTCGAAACAACTCAGAGCATGTCAACCTTGATCTCTGTCTTCACTTTACATAGAAACTCATTTAGGATCAAACCCCTTCTGTCAACAAGAATAATCATCATAGTTTGAGAGCCCCGCATTGTTTGTCTGCCAAACTACCTTTTTCACTTAGAGCAACCGCTTGTTATTGTCAATTTATATAATTAAACTAGAATAAATAATTTATTGCAATATATTAATTTGAGTGAAACTATTACAACCCCTCTAAAAAGTTTTTTTTTTTAATTATATGAGATTATTGTTCAAATTACAACTCATATTAAATGTAATTAATAGTGATATTTACAATCAGACAATCATTGGGATAAGTTTATATTGAATCTTATATAGAACTACCTAAATTTTACCCTCTCTAATATTCGAGGAACGTCTACTTCACTCATATTTAAAAAGAAGAATACTACTTTTACTCAATTATTTTCTATTATTAAGGGATTAAGCTTTCAAAATGCTTTGTGGGGATTTGAAGTTTACGCTCAGAATTCTTGGACCAAGTGGCTTCTAAAAAGCTTTTAAAACTCCTTTCTTTAACTCAACTCCATTAAAGCATTAAAAGAAAAATAAAATTTTTTATAATATCCTACTTATTCCCAAAGTAACCCTAAATAGTAAAAGAGTAAAAAAAATGTTGATAAACCTGAGTAATGACAGAACAGATTTTCTTTCAAATTAGTACTTGCCTGGGTTTGTTAATTTGCAATATTTTAGGAGTTGCTGGTTTGTCGAAATTTTAAGAACAGTGCTAAGGTTTGTTGGTGTGCTCAAATAAGCCAGCAAGGAAATTTGAGTGGTTTGTTTTGATTAAAATAGATATTGAGTTTATTTTGACATGTTGACGTTCTGCTTGCTGATTTGTGGAGGATTAGTAAAGAAATTAGTTCCCACTTTATAAAAGAATTTTGGTCTGGGATAGAACTCATATAATTGCTTACAGTATTCATTTTGTCAGATCAACTGCAACAGCACAAGAAGTGCGAACTCAAAGCCTCAGCTTTATCAAATATTCTTGGCTATAAAACTTATTGCTGGATTTGAACACGTCTCAAGTTGTGTTGTTTTCCATGTGGTAATTAGATTTTAATTGAAATTTTGAACATATAACTAAATATGAGTGTAAAAGAGTTTTCGTTGAAATCAAGTTAACGAGTAAATTTTATTAAATACATATGTCTTTTAGGTAATTTCAATTGTAGGTAAAAATGAAAATAAATAAAAGGGGTTTTTATAGATCTTTAAAGAGGTGCCTCTAGTTCAATTCTATTAATTTTTAACAATAGCAAGAAAGAATGGATAAATAAATTAAAAATGAAACCAAAAAAATTCTTTTTTAAATATTAAGGCAAAAACAAAAAAGTATGTGAGAAAAAGAAAAAAAAAATGTCCCATATTTGAGTTTAAAATTTTTATCTATGTCTTTTGTAGTATATTTTAAATACCCAAAAATTTCATTTTCTCTCTGTTTCACCTAACATGTACAGTTGCACTATCCATATTTTATGTTTATTAGTACTCATGTTCGACATCCATCATTACATATTTTACATTAAGTGTTGTATATTTTCTACTCTTTATTTCATGTTTCATGTATCATGTTCAAAGGTCATTTGATTTTTTTTTTTTAAATAAGATGTTCAAAGTTACTTTAATAGAGTTTAATCTTTTATGTTTGAGTTAAATAAATTCCATTCTTTCCCATTATTAATTAAGAATTTTCATTAAATCCCCAATTATATATTTATGCTTGCATCTACCCTGGCTTATCACTCCCCTATCATAATTGAACAACAGAGTATGGTCCTATTTAGAATTGAGGTACCATAATTTTTAAGTTACAACAATTGTAAAAAAAATTGTAATTATGAAACATAAATTAATAATATATAGTAAAATAACAATTTTGATAAAATTATTAAAAATATAAGAATTTTTCTATAACATTTAATATTTATCAAACACTTTAGTATTGTAATTTTTAAGGTACCTAACCTCAACCCCAAACGCACCCTATGTATGTTTAGAAGCTTATTTTTATTGCGAATTACTATTTTTATAATTCTAAAGTGAAACTCATTGGAGATCCCAGGAGGGATAAAGATCCTCTCCTGACCTGAGATCTAATGAGCTTTTAAAGATCTTGTGCCATGTGTCTTTAAGTGATAATATATGTGTATGATTTAACTTCTTTATTTTCTTTATTTATTAACTATCAATCACCCATGTATTTTTAAGTGATAATGTATGAATAAAATTTAACTTTTTAAATTTTTTTTTTAATTTATTAACTACCAATCAACACACATATTTTAACTCAAATGAAGCTCCTCCAAGGAGACCCTATTATTCTGCCAAATGCCATAGGCACAAAGTACTAGTTGCTATTCCTACCGCCTCGCAAACTGATTTTTTTTTTAAAAAAAGAAATTTTCACTTATTACGTGGAAGCGCAGAACCTTTTTCCCTAGTCTCACGCACCAGTTTGTTATTCTTATTTTTCTTCTCTCATTTAATTTCTTTTTCTCTTTGATATCATCTCAATAGGTTGTTATTATTGTTATTATTTTCAATAGAATCGCACCAATAGCTGATAAACGATAAGATTTCAACTCAAAACTCACCATGGTTCTTTCTAACAGAAGATCAATAAGGGAAAAAAAGTGTCATCAACAATTACCCAACAATTTCCATAGCGCCTCAGTAAAAAATTCACCATTTGACATGGGGTTTAATTCATACAGAAACCATGAAATATTAGCGAAAAAGAACATCCCATTTCTCATATGCAACAAACCTCAGTTTAAAAAGATATAGGTCGTCTGTCCGGCCATGATTCTATCTTTTCAAAGTATTCAACTGGCACGACGCCATCAAATCCTTCTGTCAAGACGACCTTGTTGTCTGATATGTACAACTTCATTCCATCTGATT
This sequence comes from Citrus x clementina, assembly GCF_000493195.1. Lineage (NCBI taxonomy): Eukaryota > Viridiplantae > Streptophyta > Magnoliopsida > Sapindales > Rutaceae > Citrus > Citrus x clementina. Next base: position 4,375,659 of record NW_006263303.1, on the reverse strand, counting down.
TTCACATAAGGAAAACACACAACAACAAAAATATGCGTCAGTTTTTTATTAATGCACTTCGTTACTGATAGCACAAGACCAACGTCCTAGCAGGTGAAATGGAATTCAATTTGTGGATGGTGGGTCCTATAAATTTGCATTTAGCCATACCTGCTAGAGCTTTTCTAACATTGAGAAAGATCAAAACATTAACATCACGTCTCATACCTGAAAAACAACCAGACGCATATCATCAGCGACAATCTAAACTGTTTCATTTCAGTGTTTGGAATAAATTGAATTATGAATGACTAGTCATTCCCACATAACATACACATAAATAGCAATTGAAGCAATTTTTTTTTTTTCTGCTGATATAATTTCATCTTAGATATAAAAGATGGATTTTATGTTGAGCTTACTGCCATGAGCAGCTGAGAAATTTGTCCCATCTTCCGTAAGGAACATATGCCTAGGCTATGAAAAATGCATGAGTCCAAAATATCACTTCTAATAACTTTAAATGCTTGGGCTCTTGACTCTTTTGCTCTGCCTGTGTTGCATTCAATTCCAAGACACAAAAGGAAAATTCTCTGTGGCCTCTCCCACTAAAGGCAAATGTTCATAGAATTTTGCTATAGTTTATTAGGAATTGAATGAAGGGGCTTCGAACACATAATGCACCCTCTTTAGAGCATCCTTAGCTGCTACTTCCACATCAGTTCACAGAGAGTAGGTGTAACATATAAAATAACTAAATTTTCAACAGATTCAATGACATTTTTCTTTTCATATGAGACTAAAAGAAATAATGAAATCATGAATGCTAAAAGCTATACTGACAAAGAGCTTTCTTAGAATATCTTACCACTGATTACTTCACCATCAGTTGGCAAGCCACACGAGAAGTGTACATGTAATCTCTTCATGCGCTTTAAACCAGACTCCAAAATTGAATCCAGATTCCTCTTATAGGTTCCATGTACGCATACTGCCACCAAAGCATAAGAAATCCAGTTTGTCGAAGGAAAAAGCAATATAGTATACACATAAAGGAAATACAGAATAAGAAGGACAGAAGTTGTCCACCTGAAACTTCTTCAGCAGAAAGGATTGGTTTTAACAAGCTCTCAGATTCAACTGTCTACCAAGAACACAAAAGAAACCCGTTTCGTTGCCAAGAAAAGAGACTTCATTAAATCCAACAAAGCACACACATATTAATAAATAAGACATTTATTTGAAGGGGAAATAAAGGTCATGCCATAAACATAAAAACAAAAGCCAAATGTGAAAGCGAAAATATAAAGATATATCACCGTAATTGTGTGGCCTTGATTTGCACGTATTAGAAGTTCTCCATTTTCCTCCAGAAGATTAAATCGCTGCTTATTATCCTTTCTCACAGCCTCGAATTAAACAATAGACATGCAAAATAAAAGTGACTGGTAAAAATATGCACTTCAAAAGGATATAAAGTGAGTTTAATGGATTAACTTTTTCCAAATAATTGGGCATAGCCATTGCTGGAAAATAATAGAAAGAAATAGCAAAGGGAGAAGAATTTCACTGAACCAACCTCCCAGATGTCATCAACTGTGTGTGATCTTAATGGAATCTGGGCAAATGTTTTCAAATTCAGCTTTAGTAAATCTTCAACTTTGACGAATCCATCACTCCGCATATTCAAATTTAACTCAGAAGCCATATGACGCAAAATACGTGTCCTGAATATATATTATGCTAATACATCAAAATATGCATGTAATGTTAAAACAAAACGAAAAAGTATTAACATAATATATGTCTCAATTTGCCTATGAGAAAATGTCAAAACTAAAACGAAAAAGGACAATAATAATCAAGTTAATCGTTATAATTGACTTACAAGAGTCTACCAAGAGCATCAATTTTATCCTTGCTGCCGCTGCCACCACGGCTTCTCCTTCTTTCTCCGTCATTTTTAATGTCATGACCTCTTCCTCTGCCACCACCACTGTCAAATAAATAAAAACTTAATTTATAATTCCTCCTCAAATCCTTTCTCAGTTAAACCTTTGAGTCCAGCTAAATGAAGAAGTGAAGTGAAGAAATAATTTCAGCTGCCAATATTTATTAACCTTTTACTGGACTGAGCAAAAGAACTGAAGGATGAGGAGCTCTGATTGAAGTGGTTTCTGTTGTCCATGAAACCTAGGGCAACAGACCTGAAGAAAAGGGAGGCCGAGAAGGAAGATATACTGATAGGAACACGTGGCAGATACACGTGGCAGCACTGTAAGATTCTAATGTTGCTGGCCACACAACTCCACATCACATGGATTGATCTCGCTATGGTGACTACAAAGCTTGTTTACACTTGCACTTGCAGCGCCAGGAAACTGTTCCTCTTACATTGCATGTGGCCCATTCATCCCCACAACGTTGTGTTTTCACTTCAATGATTAAACTCTAATCACGAGCCCTAAAGCTAAAACTTTTACTGGTCAAATTACAATGAAACAACAATAAATAACTATAACAATGCTTGAATTGTAATATTTTCATATATATATATAAAGTATAGTTTTACATGTTAATTATGAAAAAGTTTCATTTAGTTGACTTATAAAATGCTCTAATATTGTCCTTAAAACATAACTAAAAAGTACAAAAATAAGCAGAGATTTTTGACAATATCTAAAACGGCCCCAAGAATTTAGAAGTGTGACAAAATAATCCTGAACATAAATATCATTAGTTCTAAAATTCATTCCTCTGCAACTCCCGCTTCTTCTTCCTTCTCTGGATCATGTATAATTTTGCTTGGTATCAACAATTCTATTATTTATCTTCCTATATTATAAACAACAATAATAGGTGTTTCAGTTTGGATTTTGTGGCTTATAATTTTTGCAACTCTTCAAGATTTTTGTCAGATAAAGGGCATATACAGTACACATACCATATTGTATAAATAATAACAAAAATACCAAAAAGGATTAATTGAGAATGCATGACATTACACAGACTTGCAGTTTGAGATGCATGTGAAATAAATGAAAATACTGAAGAAAAAGAAGGCAGTAAACTTGATCAGAGTTTATTGTATTAATGAATTATTTTTCAATTAACACAGTAGCCCCAACCAAGTGTACTGTTTTTTCTTTCAGAGTACCGTTAAATATTTCTATTTAAATGTCATTGCTCAGAATAAATTACAAAATTTGAAACCTATCAATATCCTTGTTTCATTTCACATTCTTATTTTACTCCTTTTCACAGTAAACTTGTTTATCAAAAAATTTTACAATAAAACTCAATCACAACCGAAACTTTTTATTATTATTATTATTTATTTAAAAAAAAAAAAAAAAAACTCTACTTGTCAAAGATATTGGTAGAGGATCTACTTCAAAAAAAAGAAAAATTACAACAAACAGATCCTTTAAGCTAGTGTCACTTCACTGTCACAGCCAGCAATGCAACCTTCATAACACAGTAATCAGTTATACCATGAGCCATTAATCAATAGTTTCACAATCAAGGTAGGAAAAGCTAATAATCAGTTGATAAAATTATCTTTCAGACCTAAAGAGAAACATCAATAAAAGGGGAAACAAAAGCCTGTAGCAACATGTACCTGAGCCTTAAGCATCATCAAAATTTTGCTCCCAGAAACACTATTCACTTGAGCAATCCAGTGAGAATCACAAAGAATAACACCAATTTGAGATGGTGTTAGACTCGCAATTGCAAATATCTGCCTCCACCTGAAAGATTCAAAATAAAAATAAGATTCAAAGAAAACAAGGTTTAAATCAGCAAACAAGGGCAAATATATGGAAGAATCAAAGTACCTAAATAGAAGTTCAAAATGCTTTCTAAGTAAAGTATTTTTCTAACAAACATCCCCAGTATACATTACCATAAAACAGACAACCAAACCGGAAAATTCACAGATGGATTCCAAAACCAAACATGATAAGTAATTTCAAACATTTATAAATGCAATGAATAATTAAAAGACCGTCCCAAGAAACACTGAATTCAATTACTAAAACATAAAACTAAAATGATACGCCGCAAGTAAACACAGCAACTGATTAAGTTCCCTATCGACGACAAAGCACGAGATTCATATTTCCTTCTAAAATCATTGGAAAAAAAAAATCTATCAATAATCTCAGCAGCCATAACATAAGAAAAAAGAAACCAGAAATAAATAAGAGAAATCGTTTGCTTGTAAATTAAATGAGTTCCGAATCGGACACTGCAAAATTGTTGCCGTAAGAAAATTAAATCACGGAGAAGAACAAACCCTCGATTTTACCCACGCTGGCGACGAGCAGAGTTTCGCTGCTGCTCTATCTCTACGTCACTATTTTGAATATGACTATAATTATCTCATGCTTTTTTTTCCCATAATGCTTAAAAAAAGAAATTTGTTTGTTTATTTTTTTTCCTTATTACTATTATTTTAAAAATTAATATGAACATTTTATTATATAAATTAATTTACAGCAACCGGTTTAAAACCGGTTGAGTAAAAAAAGGCGGTTTGGCTGCCACAAGGGCACATTTTCAAATTTGTTTTACACAACAGATAAATTCAATTTCAGTAAAACCTCTCCATAGTTATTAAGATACGGTTATAAAAATAATTATTTTAACTCTGTTATCCTTAATACAATGACATAAAAATAAAGTATGCACTTTATTAATAATTTATTAATGCAACATGTCAAATATACTGGACAAAATTATGATACCACAACTGTATCAAGTCATTAGAGTCAGTTCACAGTTGTCGCCATAACTAGATCTAATGATTGGATACAGTTGTGATATGATACAACAATTGTACTATAATTGAACTCATACCGTGACTAGACTTTCACCTCTAACTGCAAATGAATTGCATCAACTTTAATACAAAAAGCATATAATATAATTCCACCGAAATGTCTTCCGACTAAAACAACAACATTAGACGACTTATTAATTGCCAGTCTCGCAAGCAACATGTTTAAACCCGAAAATCGCTCTATCATTGCATGGATTATGAATATCACTAAGCACCCAAAGAGTCTCAATAGGATAGCCAGATTGACAACTAACAAGCTCCGCAGCACACTTACAATTAGTAAGTGTACATCGAATCGAAGATCCTCCAATTACATTTTACAATTGGGGTATCATCTTCTCAAATATGACATATGCATGCACCATAAAGAGAACGATGAAAGGTGAAGTCGTTTTCTGCAATAGCAACAGAAGACCGACCTTCGTTAGTGTCGGTTGAGAACTCCTTTTCGGATTTTGGGCATTTTGGTACTTGTTTCTTTCTACTAGCATTTAACTTGTTTTCCTGCAAAGGCGGTACTTGTTTTGGAACAAGAAGTTACAGTGGATTTAAGTTTAAAACCCACTGTCTAGCTGGTAACAAGTTGCTTTCATCATTAAATAACATTTTGTGTATAGATCTTAAGACATGTTTAGTTCCTTGTCCTTCATTTTTGAGTTATCTTTTTTTATCAAATTCTTTCACTTGTTAACAAAACTCCTTAGAAAATCTTACTATTACCTTTGTTTGTGAGAATAATCCTTTTAACATTGAAGGTAAATTTTCTTAAAATTTAAACTCGGGTGATTAATTAAATAAAATTAATTGAAAACTAGTCAGCTAAACACCCCCAAATAATATTTGAGCTCAAATGACAAAAAAATAATAATTCTACCATCTCCAACATTATACACAAACATTTTCCTACTAATTAGAATATTAAATGGTTTCTAAAATTCTATTACTCACAAATTCATTTTTATTATGTAATAAATTACAACAATTTGTAAAAATGTGAGCACCATATGATGTAAATAGTATCTCTGACACAACATTATCCAGTTAAAATTTAAAAAAAAAATGAACGCAAATTAAATCACCCCACGTTTGTTATTTAATATCAACCGTCTGTAACTGCACATATACCTTGGATTTAAACATTCTCTCAACTCTTTTGGCTGATGAAATGGCATTGTGATTGTGAATCCAAAATCCAAATCAGCCATTTCTTGTTCTACTCTGTCAATTTAATTCTTATTTAAATCACCATTAATCTCACCTCCTAGTTCCTTTTTCACTCCTCTTTAATATTTTACCGGCCCCCCTTCACAGGAGCAGGAGAGCAAGTACAAATTTTAGTAGATATTTTATCCATTTTGAAAGGGAAAAAAGAGAGATACCATCTACTGCAAAGGAGACCCAATGGCGCTCTTTTTGATCTGACACTTTCGTTTAGTTCACTTTGATGAGTAAAGTTGTTCAAATCTCTACTTTTTTTTCTGAAAATTTGGTTCCAAGAATTACGACAATGGGGGGGGGGGGGGGGGGGGGGGGGTTTAACGGGCAAGAGAGTGGATTTTGATGTGTTTAATAGTCTGCTTCTCCGGTTTTATTTTGTTGATTGGCATTCATTCAGCTTTAGGGTTTTATGCAAGGGTTTTCGCTTGTGTTTGCTTTAGTTGTTGGTTACTGTAAATTTAGCGCTAATTTAATGAGAACTGTACTGCCCTCTTGTTGATAATGATGGTGCTTTAGCATTCTAATCTTTTTAAGTTTGTAGCGCTTTTACTTTCGTAGATTTTAGTTTCCAATTGTTGTGTGTGCAATTTGGATGAATAGGTCTGCTTGTTTGTTTGTTCGTTTGTTGGAAAGGATGATAAATGGGTTTGTTTGCATATGTCTTTCTTGAAAATTTTAATCTATGTTTATTTTTCCTTGAGGTTCGTATTTTAAATAAATTGAAAGTGATTTCGTTGCCATGTGTTCGCTGTATTTGAATTTGAATCGTCTTTAAAGAATCTTTTTGTGTGCTTGTTTAGTTGCTGGGACAGCTTGGTTAGAATTTTCTATTACTGAGTAGGAATTTATACTGTATGGAGCTCAATGCAACAATTCGTTTTTCTTCACTCTAATGGGACATTTATATTTTAAATGAAAAAAAAAAAGAGAACTTTTTTCTTTGGTTGTTTGCCTATCATTTTCTCATTATCTAAAACTGGGAAAATAATTTTGAAATGAGTGTAATGACAATAGTGACTTCTATTTTCTGCTGTAAGTTGAATTCTCTTTTCATTCATTCTCTTTTTATTCGTTTATTTTGTTTATATTGCTTACCTTTGTGGTAAAAGCAAACGCTGATGTAAATGTGATGATGGATTTCAATTGTTACAGTGCGATGGAAGCCACTAATCTTATTATTGGAGATGAGATTGACCCCCAAAATGAGGCTTATAACTCTGGTCAGGATGAACTGATGATGGAGAAACTTAATAAAGCTTATAACATTGTTACACAAAATGAAGGACCCAATGACAGTACTAAAACAGTTGAGCTGGCTACCGAGAGTACAATTGCTGACAGTTCCTCTGATAAAGATGGAGAAGTATCAACCCTTCAAGAGGAATTCATTGGTTTGACCCTACATAAGGTGCAAAACTGTCAAATAGACATTATGTTACCTTTCCCTTGATATGATATCGGTCTCACTGCTGTTTCCATTTTGTAGGAATCAGGAGTTGAAAAAAGGAAAAATGCAGATAACTCCAAGAAAGGTCCAGTTAGGGAAGTGAATGAGAGGGGTTCACGACCAAAGAGCGTAGCAGCTTTGGCAAAGAAGAACAAAGATGGGAAAATCGGTTCAGTCACCTCAAAGCAGCCTCTTGCCATTGCAACTAACAGGAGATTATCCAATGACACGCTTTTCTCGGGAAGCACCACAGGCCTTGATTCAGGAAGGCCAGCAAGAATAGTATCTGCACCTAGGCCTGCTCATCTTTCCCAGGTAGTCAGTGCTTTCACCATTTCTTCTTTTAAAAGCTAAATAAAGCTTGGACCCCATTCCGTCCCCAGTTAATAATCATTTCCGTCAGTCTACAAGATTAGGTATAGGGCCTTATTGCTCAAACTAATACTTCCTTTTTTCTTTGTGCAGCAAACCAGAATGTCTCTCACATCATCACCTGCCACAGACACTAAAGATTCCATAGGCCTAAGGCAAGGCTGTTATGCATCTAGATCTTTGTACATTTCCTTTCTCCTTTCCAACTCCATGAATAATAGTGTCAAAGAGGACTTGGACTTGAAAGCTAAATTGTTTCACTTGTTGTAAATTTGTCGTTACAATTCAAGAAACCTTATTCAGGTAGTTATTTATTTGTATATCACTGTAGGGAAAAGGCAAGACATCAAAAGCATCTGAAACAGGGGCCACCAGAAGTTAAAGAAGGCACACATTCTTCTTCGTATGTTTTCTAGCTCTGGATGTTTCTAACCTTGACATTTATGTCTCATTCTGGTCTTACTAAGAACTTGTTTCTCCTTTTATGTTACAGGAGCCCTGAAGGAGATACAAAACCCCAAAGAACAGGTGTCCTTCCTGCCTATGGCTTCAGTTTTAAGTGCGATGAGAGAGCTCAAAAACGTAAAGAGGTTCATTAGATTCCTCTTTGCACATTGACTTTTGATTGCTATTTTATCATCAATTGGACAACTTCTCAATTACTACTTATTTTATTTACTTTTGGTTGTGAAGTTCTATGCAAAGCTTGAGGAGAAGATTCATGCAAGGGAAGTGGAAAAAACTACAATACAGGCGAAAACCCAGGTGATGTTTTTACTTGAATAGTTGTATGCTCGTCTGACTTTGTTTCTCTCCTAAAAACCTGTCCTTCAGCTGATGTGGTGCTTTAATTTTATAGGAGAATCAAGAAGCAGAGATTAAGATGTTCCGGAAGAGTTTAATGTTTAAAGCAACTCCTATGCCTAGCTTCTATCATGAACCTGCTCCACCAAAGGTGGAGTTGAAGAAGGTAACGTGTTTTCTATTAACACTTTAGTTCGAGCTTCTGTTTATTGTTGTGATTCTCTTAGGTCATTTAGTGCAATTCCTACTGTCCCCACTGCTAATCTAGAGGTGATGCGGACAGCAAAGATTATACTTGGTTGCTGCCCTTCTCTATCGCTTGTTGGTACATCTTTATATTCATTGAATGAAGCATAGTGATGTGATTGTAGTTACTAACTTCTTGCTACTTGCCCCATTCCCTTTCCAGAAATCAGCTTTAGTCATGAATTCAATGAAGAATGATAATAGATCCCTAGTGTTTGGCAAATGATGGAGTCAATTTGCAAGAGTTTTTTGTTCTGTACTTATCTTGTTTTACAAGACTTCATGCTCTTACTAGTTTTTCTTGCTGATAGTTTGTTTGCTTTGATATTTCACTGACAAGCTGGATCTAATGGGGGTTGAAATAGCATTAATGGTGCAAAATTGCTTTGTTGCATTTAGTGACCTTAGGAAAACCCATAGTGCTTGTTTTGTGGTTATTCCTGTTGATCAGGTACATCTAAGAAAATGTTCAACGAGTTTCTTTTGTTATTCCTGGAAAGTGTGAACTTGATTTTAACTTGAATTTTCGCATGTTTTCTTTTATGAAGTCAATATATATCTTAGGTATTTTGACAATAGCTTGGTTTTCATTTTGATGGCAGACACCACCAACCAGAGCTAAATCTCCCAAGCTTAGCCGCTCCAGGAGCTCACGTATCAAAGACTCAGATGGAACCAGTAGCCACAGCTCTCAATCAGGTCGGTTTAGTCTAGACGTGAAACTCACTCAGAATAGGGTTGCCAAAGGATCATCCCCTCAAGACTACAAGAAACCTCTTAGAAAGTCGCTTCCCAAACTACCCTCTGAGAAGACTACACTGGCTAACACAACGGTAGATTCTGCTTCCATTTCTCAGCTTTCAGAACAGCCTGATTTGGAGCCTGAAGCGGAGTGCATTTCTGAGCCAAGTGATAGTCAGGGTGGTATCAATTCTGAGCCAGTAGCTGAAGAGCTAGAACAAGCTACTTTAGAGGAGCCAGAGACTGAAGCCACTGCTTCTAAAGTCTCAACATAGGAGCATTGATTACAAGTCAATGCAAAATGGAGGAGCTCCAGATTCTATTTGGACTAAATTAGAACATGAATCTAGAACTATTTGTCAACGAAGTCGCGAAGTATGTTTCATTATAGAGTGGTAATGTAAACAGTAACCTTGCAAGTCTGTGGCTAGTATGATATGTCACTGGTATGCTTGGTTGTGTGACTGCTTGGGTGCACAAATGGATTTGAATTTGTAAGTTTCAGCATCGTATTGCTCTGTCAGGCTGTTAAACAATTTCTTATTCCGTTCATCTAAACATTAGGCTTCGTGTTTCCATGTTGCCTTATATTCAATCATCTTTTACTAGAGGAAATGCTCTGTTAATCATCTTCAGGACTTATGAATACTAAATGAATCACTAATTGTTTAATATTGATATGTTACAATCAAAATAGTAGAATACCACCAATATAATCAAACATCTATTGACACCTCATCTTAGATCAAGTCTATGATGATATCTAATGGGAGTATGGACTTGTTCTTAGATCAAGTATATGAAGTATGGCTTAAATTTCTACCATTACTAGTAATTGAGGAATATACGCTCTAGCCACAAGAGTGGGGGAAATATTCATTTCCGCCGATTTAATAATTGGAAGGGAAAATATATTGAGTCCCCACCTTAATACTCCGAACTGTGTTGTGAGAGTATAGCCCACGCTTAGCCTAGTTGAATACTAAATTAATCATTGTTTCTTAGATAGTATTCGTGCAATTAAAGTGCTTTTAGAAGACAATTTTTTTTTTCCTCGAAACATAAATGAAGATATCTTTTAAGTTATAATCTTCACAAAGTAATTAGATTTTAGGGAAAAAAATTTGTGTGAGATTGTCTTACCGTTCAACATGTTAAATAATAAGACAGTCTAATAATACTCTGTCACATGATAGAATAATGGATCCAAAAGTAAGATTTACAAATTTTTTAACATTAATAATAATTCTAATAGTGTGACCCATTGTCTCAGTCACATGGGAAAGCATAATTTGGGTTATCCCACAAGCTTAGCAATGTATAATTTCTCCGATTTAAGATAAAAGAAAGTTGTTTTTACAACATTTATAAAATCAAGGCATGAATATCTATTTGTTCAAAAAAATGTTCATAAAAGATCATGAAAAATGTATTTTCATTTTTTAAAATTATATTATAAAATGCTAAAATTACATCATAAATATGCGATTATAGCATAGTTAATTCAAAATTCTACTTTTTTTTCTTGAAATTGTTCAAAATTCTGATTTGATGAATGAAGCTAATAAATGGTGGTGAAATATGTTCACTTATATAGTTTTATATTAAAACTATTAATTAATATTATGTCAAACATATTTCAAATAATAATTTTTTAAGGCCATATTTGGTATTGTGATTGGACAATTGTAACTTGAAAGTTATAGCATTAAAAATGTTTGCCATAATACGCACTCATTTATATGACGAAAAATTTATAATATCTTTGTTATTTAGATAGTGCTATTTACATTCTGAAAATTACTTTGAACACTCTAATCTTGATAAAATAATTTATTACAAAAATACTCATAATAGTAATTACTATTAAGGATAATCTTGTATGAGCCAATATAATACAATTATTTTGAATATTCATTTTCACACTCATTCACTTTATAATTATATTCCCTTAGACCCTAATTTGAGACTAGTTGCACATTTCAAGCTATAGCTCTTGGAATTTTCTACAATTCTTATAAAGTAAGAAAACCCTAATTTGCGTAACTTCAATCCCTAAGATTATAAAATATCATGATTTTCACATCATCATAATTGAGAGAAAACATATTTTGATTCACAGTAATTTTCTTGATAAAGTTTCATGGTAAAAATTAAAGATTTAGCGAAATTGATTTCTCTCTCCTGACCTCTTTAGAGTGATTCACTTTTATGATCAATATAAAATTAACGTGATATATCTATATATGGGTGGAGGGAGAACCAATTTCAATAAAACTCTTATTCTCACTTTTCATTAAAGTGGACAGTTGGATTCTCCCAATTAACCAATATGATTTTAGCCCATTATTTATTTTATTATTTAAATTTCAATTACAACCCACTCAATAATGTGGTACGTGGGCCAATAATAAAATATGTCAACTTAACAGTTTAATAATAATAAACATTATGTGCATAGTAAGAGCTAAATTTTTACTTGCATTAGTTAAACCATAAAATAATCATTAAACGAAAACTTATATGGATCATAGTGGTTCTACATCATTATTTCGATATAGTTTCTTCTATGTATCACAATATTAGTTTTATACTTAACATGACCTATAATGGGAAATATAACAATAACAGTTTAACAATCATATCATCATTCATGTATATACCATTAAATCAAAAAAGATATAAAAGAATTAGAAATAATATTTAAATGAGTTCAGACTATCAAATATATTAAGACCCTAAAAACTTAAATATAATGTCAATAATGGCATCCAGTAATACCGACCCTTTATACATGTTCATTGAAAACCTTAAAGTTTAATCCTTTTGTTAAAGGATTCACAATCATAAAGTTGATGCTAATGTTTAGCACCTTTCGAATACCTATCGTTTTTAGAGAAGAAGATTGTTGCGGCATTAGCATAATAAATCTTCAGCGACTTAACATTATTGCCAACAATTCTAAGCCCTGAAATAAAGTTTTGTTGCCATAACCCATGCATAGTGGCCTCAAAGCATGCCACAAACTCAGCTTCTATAGTGCAAGTGGCAATGACATATTGAACTTAAGATACCATTGTCGGGAGGCTTGCTTAAGTATGCATATTGATTTATTTTATTTACATATGAGGTGTTCATTTCCTTCAGCTAAAAAGCCTTAAGGTTGGACCATATAAACATCTTCCTCTAAATTTCCTCTTAGAAAGATAGTTTTTACATCTATTTGGTGCAACTCTAAATCATAATGAGCCACTAATGCCATAATAATTCTAAAGGAGTATTTCTTAAAGACTAGTGCAAAGGTCTCTTTGTAGTCAATATAGTTCTTTTGAGTAAAATCTTTGGCAACGAGTCTAGCCTTATATTGCTCTATGTTGCCATTTGAATCTTACTTGGTCTTATAGACCCATTTACACTCAATTTGTTTACAATCTTCAGGTAATTCAATAAGATCCCAAACGTTGTTGTGATGCATTGATTTCAACTCTTCTTTTATGGCATCTAACCATTTATCAGAATTAGTACTTTCTATGACTTGTGAAAACAAATCTGAACCTTCAACAATTCCTTAATCAAATTATGTCTATTGTAAGTAAACCACATAATTATTAGAAGTAACAAATTTTCTTTGTCTTTGAAATCTTCTTAATGTTATTTCTTGTAGTTCAGCTGCCACAGATTCATTATTGATGACTTCATTATTTAGTACTGGATTATTTATTTGTTGTTCTAGAAAGTTGTTAGTGTGTACAACAATTTTAGAAGAAGTAACAGGCAAAGGAACTTGCACTTTAACTTCTTGAATTTTCACTTTTCGTAGTTCCGTAGTCCCATTAATTTTGCCATTTTCAATTAACCTAACATTTCTAGATTTAACAATTCTCGTACTATGATTAGGACAATAAAATATGTATCCTTTAAATTCTCTGGATAACCAATGAAATATCAACTAATTGTTCTTGAATCTAATTTCCTTTCATGTAGATTATAAGTCTTTACTTCCGCCAAACAGCCTCAAACATGAAGATGTCTTAAACTAAGTTTCCTTCTCATCCACTATTCAAAAAAAAGTCTTTAGAACTGTCTTACTATGAACCTTGTTTAACAAATAAGCGGTCGTCTTTAACGCTTCCATCCATAATGATAAGGGTAAAGATGAGTAATTTAACATACTCCTAATTATATCTATTAAGGTACGGTTATGTCTTTCTACTACATTATTATGTTCTTATGCACTTGACATTGTGTATTAAGCACATACGCCACGTCTTTTTAGGAACTTAGCAAATGGACCAAGGCATTGTCTATTCTCGATATATCTTCCATAATATTAACCTCATCTGTTAGACTTGACAATTTTTACTTTTCTATCTAGTTATCTTTCAACCTCATTAATAATATACCTATAGGGCATCCACTGATTGAGATTTTTCATGCAAATAACGTGAAAAATCATCAATAAAGATGATGAAATACTTTTCTCAACCAAAAGATGGAACATCTAAAACCAAGTATTGTCTTAATATGATCCACTAAGTTAGACATTTTTAGGCTATTTCTTAACTTGTATCTACTAAATAAGTGGTCAGCCGAAATGAAGAATTGAAATAAATATAATTAAGACAAAATGCTATAGCAAACATAGAGCAACACATGTAAATTAGTCAAACATCTATTAAGACTATTTATCACTCAACCACAATAAAATTTAGTTCATAATTTACGATAGAACAAGAAATAAAATTGTTAAAGCCATCCAATACATCCCCATAAGTAAATAGAAAACAAGAAAACAAGAAGAAAGACTGAGTTCTGCTTGGTCTTTATGATTTCTCCTTGAATCTTCTGTTACAGTCCTCAATCTCTCTCTTAATTTTTGTTTTCTTGTTTCTGTTCAGTGATCTCCTTGGATGACGACTCCCTCTTTTTCTTTTCATGTGTGCTCATTTTATAACTCAGAATTAGGGCAACCAAAAGTGTATGACACGTATCCTCCATTTTTTGAAACATCGATCGCAATCTTTTAGTTGTTTTGCGTAAAATCCAGTCTGTCATTACTTCAGGTTGCTATAACAACGGCTACATCATCTGCACTATTCTAGACTTGTTTCAATTCATCTGTAGTCAAGTTCTTTCATTGTCTCTGTAAGTCTGTTGCAGTAGCATTCCTTCCTTAAAACTTGAACTTTCGGTCACCTATAATTATGCATATAATGTAAACACAAATTATTTTTAAAACAACTCAATTTATTAAAAATAAATTAAAATAGATGCTCATGTAAGTTGTAACTAAAATACAATAAAAACACATCATTTACTCTCTAAATATTATTGATTTAAGTTTAAAGTGCCATGATCACTCTCATTATATAGAGTTATCATCACACATTAATGCTTTAAACTCAAATACATAATATAAATTCAGATAAAATTCACATAAACTTTAAGCGCATATTAAAGTTCACTTTTGGGTGATATAACAATACACTACAATAAACATAATTGATGCTTGACTTTAATTTCACATAACTATTAATTAGATACACACATTAACTAGACATGTCTGCTTTCTTTGGATGTACTAAACGTATCTAATCAAGTATACTAATTACCCACAACCATAATCATAGATTATAAAATTAATTAATCAACCTTTGAGCGATTCTTAAATACTTTATAATCTATGAATTTCAATATACCCATATAACAAAATCATCATGTCATTCAATCATAAGCATTACAATGATTATGAGTACTTGAAACTGAATTTAATTTGACATCTATGAAAACTTTCTCATTTATCCACTTTGGTGACTAACAAATTATATGCAATATAGACATCAAATTGCATGAATATTAATAAATATATGTGTTCTACATAAATTAATATTTGATTGTTTATTAAACTTTTATACAAAATTTCAGATTTTATAATACCTTAAGTGACATTAATGATGTTTACGAAAAAGTCGTTCTTAATATTTAAATCACATACTTTCCTTCGGCCACCACCAACAAATTCTGTTTAGGCTTGGCAAAACCCCGGGTCCGGTCCGGGTTTGGTGCAACCCGGGACCGGACCGGATGCCAAAAATTAAAACCCGGACCCGGACAAAACCCGATTTTTGTATGTCCGGTCCGGGCTTGAGCCCGGCGTGTCCCGGGTCCGGGTTTTGTCTTCCGGGCTTCTAAGCCCGCAAACAAATATTTCAAAAAAAAAATTCTTTCATTTTTATTAAAATGTCACAGATTAAAAATAAATTGAAAATAAACAATGGCTCCCTTTTAATCAGTAGAGTCATACAACTATCTTAAATTGAAAATAAATTTGATTAAGATGTAACAAATTGGTAGAAGTTATCCAATAATGGTCAAAGCGGCAGATGGTAAGTGGCATGCACCAAGCAACTTAATTAATTAAACAATAAGCTTAGTCCTCCGTTAATGTGTGTACATGTACATCTGCAAGTCTCACAGCCTCACACTCTCACAGCAACAGCAAGTCAGCAACCATGCACAAAATTGACCGAAAATAAACACAAATAGCAACAGCCAACACCAACAGAGAAGCAATCAGCAAAAATGCAACTGGGAAGACAAAATATGGAAGGAAAAAAATCAATACCTGCGGCTGGTAGTGGTGGCTGTGATGGCAGAGTGATAGACTGATGGTGGATGACAAAGTGGCAATGGAGAGTTGGAGACGGTGGCGCTAACGCTGACGACGCCGGAGGGGGATGCACTGCGCTGCTGCCGCTGCACGAACGACTCCCGTTACAGCCGCAACTGAGCAAAACCGAGTCAGCAAATGCAAACGAGAAGAGATGATGCCGACGGTGACGGTGGGTGCTAGCCGACGGTGACGGTGGCAGCGTCGCTGCTCAGCTTATACCTTTGGGTTGGGTGTTTTGCGATTTGGGGAATTAGGGATTTTCGGATTTGGTTTTGTGATTTGGGTTTGGGTAGGTAACTGGTTTAGTTTTTTTTTTTTTATCAATTGGGAAAACGGGTCCGGGTCCGGGTTTTAGGTTTTGGGTGCTGAACCCGGACCGTGCCCGGATATGTCCGGGTTTTAAATTCTAAAACCCGGATCCGCTTTTTCTGTATATGCGGTCCGGGTTTTGCCCGGACCGGATTGGCCGGGTCCGGGCCGGATCCGGTCCGGGCGGGTTTTTTGACACCCCTAATTCTGTTGGACTTAACTGCAACAAAATTGTAAACTTTTGTGAAACACATAAACCAAAGACACCTTAAGGTGTCTCATGAAAAAAATCAAAAGAAAACCTTAATTTTATCTTTATGTATTGCGCCGCCAACAGCCAAAAATCATCATGGGCCTGCCCCTTTTTTAGCTATTTTATAACAAAATAATATATACAAAAAATTTCCATGTCAATAATTTTCTTTCTACCTTATGTATATATGGAATAATAATCCAAATTGGCATATACCCATAAAGACAATTGAAAATTAAGAGAGACTTCTTACAAATTTTAATAAAAATTATGAATTCTTAAACTATACTCTAATATCAATTGTTGGAATTTTCTTTAATTGTCATAAAGTAATAAAACACTAATTTACATAAACTTCAATATCTAAGATCACAGAGTATCATGGGTTTTGCATCATCATAATTGAGAGAAAACATAAATTGATCCATCGTAATTTTCTTGATCAAGTTTCATTGTAAAAATTAAAGATTTAGTAAAACTAATTTCTCTCTCTTGACCCTGTTAGAGTGACTTACTTTTCTTATCGACAAAAAATTAACGTGATATATCTATATGTGGGTGGAGAGAGGGCCAATTTTAATTCAACTCTTATTCCAACTTTCCATTGAAGTGGGCAATTAGATTTTTCTAATTAATTAATAGGATTTCAGCCCATTATTTATTTTATTATTTAAATTTCAATTAGAATCCATTTAATAATGTGGCACGTGGACCACTAATAAAATATGCAAACAACAGCTCTCAAGAAAAAGAAATTGTAAATATAAAATAAAAGTTAAAATTATATAGTAAATATAATTTTTAAATAATAATTTTGATGAAAAAAATAAAAATATTATAGATATTTTATTACATAAAGGGTGGATTAAATCAACTTAGGTCTCAAATTATACCAGCATTTACTAAACAATTTAATGTTGCAGATTTTAAACAATAATACTTGACCACAATACAAAAAAAGGCCTCGGTGAATAAAGAGGCATGCTGCTCAAATAATTTGTCTACATATCAGTGACTTCTAGTGTATGGCAAGCAAATAAACCAAGTTGAGTTTTTTCGTATAAAAAATGGCACCAAATTAAGCTCTAATGTACCAAATTAAGCTCTATATCTCGTATTGAATTAGACAAAGCACAACAGTCTTCAATAATAAGACTAAAACTACTAGGACCCGAGAGATTATTAACTAAAGCATTGTACACATTTAAATAATCCATCTCAATAGTAACATTAGACAGTTGTAGTTGCTTAATCCAACTAAGGGCCTCTCGAACACCAAGGGCTTCAGCATCATGAGCACTAAATATTCCAGGAATGCTGCAACACCTAGCTGCCACAAATGCACCATTTGAGTCTCGTATAACATTACCTATGCCAATATAACCCCTGGAAGCAAACATGGCTGCATCCACATTACACTTTAATCTACCAGCCAATGGAGGTTCCTAACAAATTGCACCGTGACCTATAAGAGAAGGCTAAGAAAACAGAAACTGATGCTTCCTGACAAACTGCCAGTGAAAAAGAAAATGACTAGTAGAATTGAGGAGTTGCTGCACACCAAAGGTCTTCCCACGCCAAACCATAGCATTTCGATTCTGCCAAAGACTCCAACAAATCATAAGAGCAAGTTGAGTTTGTTCAAGGCTATACTTGTTAAACAAAGCTTCCAACCAGAGCAAAAGATTTGACCCATCCCCAAAGAATCCAATAGAAGAGGTCATCCAGCAATTTCTCGCAAAGGGGCATTGAAGCAATATATGACAAATACTTTCAGAACTAGCATGGCAAATAGGACAAGCAGGGGGTACCTCTACATATTTTTTGAGGAGATTCTCAGTTGTAGGCAGGACATCTATCAATGCTCGCCACATGAAGTGCTTCACTTTACTTGGCACTTCTAATCTCCATAACCGATTCCAAATACTACAAGAAGGCATATCTAAACATGGAACCAACATATTGTAGCTGCTGCGAACCGTATAAACCCCTTTGGCCTCATGCATCCAATACCATGAATCTGCATTGCTTCTGTTGCTCAGAGGGATCTGCCATATTAGATTCTTATCCCTCTCATTAAAAATATCATTAAGAATATCATAATCCCAAGTTCTAGTGCTAGGGACCATTAACGAGCTAACTGGAGCGGACTTAACTTGCTCACTCAATAAAGTGTTGATAAATCCACACTCACTGTCAGGAAGCCATGGGTCCTTGCCAATAAATGTTTGCTCACCATCCCCAATTTGAATTCGGCTCCCTTCAATAACAACCTGCTTTGCTGCCATAATAGACCGCCATGTGTAGCTAGGATTATGCCCCAAAGTAGCTCCAGCAAAAGAAGTTCGGGAATAATACCTCGCTTTGAAAATTTGGGCAACTAAAGAGTTCGGCTTTGTCATCAATTTCCAGCCCTGCTTCCCTAACATAGCAAGATTAAAAGCATGAAGATTTTTTAACCCAATTCCCCCAGCTGACTTGGGTTTACACAGAGCATCCCAGCGCATCCAGTTAATACCTCTCCCATGATTACAGCTATTACCCCACCAAAAGGAGTTCATCATGATCTCAAGCTCCTTACACAACTCTAGCGGGAGTAGGTATATATTCATCACAAAATTTGGCACGGCTTGAGCAACCGTTTTTAATAGAATTTCTTTCCCCGCTCTAGATAAAAACTGCTTATTCCACCCTTGAAGCTTCTTCCAGACCTTCTCCTTTATAAACTGAAAGACATCGCTGCATTTCCTATTAATTTTTTAGGGCAACCCCAAATATGGTCCATGGTTTGCTGTTGCCAAAACCCCAAGAGTAGTACAAATCTGCTATGCAGTATCGTTGTTCACATTCATACTAAATGAGATAAAAGATTTGGCATAGTTAACACACTGCCCAGAAGCATTGCCATATGCACACAACACCTGCTTGACTAAGTTAGCTTCCACTTGGTTTGCACGAAAAAATAAGAAACAATTATCTGCAAAAAGGAGGTGAGATATTGCTGGAGCCTTCCTAGCAACTTGAACTCCTTGAATCAATCCCGCTTTCTCATATTTAGCAATTAAAGAGCTAAACCCCTCAGCACACAGTAAGAAAAGGTAGGGTGATAAAGGGTCTCCTTGATGAAGTCCTATTCTCAGAATAATAGGGCCCACTTCATTACCATCCCTAAGCACGCTATAACTTACTGTCGTAACACAAAGCATGGCCAACTGAACCCATTCATTAGCAAAACCCATCTTCGACATCATTGCTCTAAAAAAGTCCCATTCAACACGGTCGTAGGCCTTAGCCATATCAATTTTCAGTGCTGCAACCCCCTTCTTTCCCTGTCGTTTCCTCTTAAAAAAATGCATTATTTCGGATGAGATTAAAATGTTGTCCGTTATGGCTCTTCCGGGAACAAAAGCACTTTGAGAGTCAGAAATAACAAAATCAAAGACAAGCTTCAAACGGTTAGCAAGCATTTTGGCAATAATTTTATAGAGCACATTACACAAAGCAATTGGCCGCATATCTACTAGAACCTCAGGCTATGCTTTTTTAGGAATAAAAACAATGAATGTTTTATTTAAATCCAAAGGGAATTGTTTATTGGCTATAAAATAAAGGCAAGCAGCTAAAATATCTCTCCCCACAATATGCCAATTTTTTTTATAGAAAGCAGGGTTCATACCATCAGGTCCTGGCGATTTGTCAGGGTGCATACTGAACAGAGCTTCTTTGACATCAGCATCAGTGAATGGAGCCAACAGAATCCGATTTTGCTCAGCCGTAATAGAAGTCATTACAGAGGAAGTTACAGCCTCACTATTGCTACCACTTAAAGAAAAAAGCTCTGTAAAATAAATTCCAATGGGTGTATCAATTTTCCCTGAGTCAGCACACCACACCCCTTGAGCATTACGTAATTTGACAATGGTATTTTTTTTCTTCCTTGTAGATGCCATTGAATGAAAATAGCGAGAATTCAGATCTCCTTCTTTCAACCAAAGGGCCTTAGCTCGCTACTTCCAAAAAATTTCGTGACTGTGTAAGAGCTCATTGTATTGTTTACGAACTTCAGTGAACTCCATAAGACCTTAAGTATCGCGACGGCCTCGTAAGATTCTCATACTGGTCTTGTATTCCTTTAGACGAATACGAAAATCACGAACCATATGCCCTCCCCCAGTCATCAACTTTAACCCACAAACCGAGAGTTTTTGTTGGATTAAAAGATCGGTTGTATCATCCCAGTTGCATTTAACTATTTATTCACAATCAGCTTCGCGAAGCCAAAGGTTCTCAAAACGAAAACAGCTGACTCGAGAAGCTGGATGAAAGTTATGAAATGGATCCAAAAATATGGGTAAGTGATCTGAGCTATCAGCCTCCATACTCCGAACTTGAGCATTGGGAAATTTGTCACGCCAAGAGGATGAGGCAAAAGCTCGATCAAGGCGCTCTTCAACCCAGTTGATAGTTCCTTTACCCCTTTCCCAAGTAAACTGATACCCAACCATTCCCAAATCCGAAAGCCCAGCATCAGAAATGGCACTTAGAAAACTTTGGATTTTCCAGGCAGCATGAGGCCGAGAGCCATTCTTTTCACTAGAATCTAGTAAGTCGTTAAAATCTCCAAGACAAACCCATGGAAGAGTAGAGAAAGAGGCAAGTTGACGTAGAAGATGCCATGATTCACGCCGACGATTGGATTCTGGGTAACCATAAAAACCCGTGACCCTCCAAACCCCCATCTCCGAATTTGAAACCTTAACATCAATAAACGTACGCCCATATTTCAAAAGCTTCACCTTAAAGTGAGATTGCCAAAACAAAGCAAGCCCACCACTCCGGCCCATACGATCTACTACAAACAACCCTTCGTAACCCAATTTATTTTTTAAATTTTCTAAGGGAGCTCTACAGCTTAAAGTTTCCATAAGAAATATAAAAGAGGGCTTTTTATGCTTGACCAACTTGGTCAACACTTGAACTATTCGTGGGAGGCCCAGCCCACGACAGTTCCAACTTAGGGTACTCATTGTTGTCAGTGGGCCTGAAAGACAGGTCCCACCGCTGGCCCGTTTTTTGGAGCCACATCTATATTCATCAAATTCGAAGGCCCATCCACTTCTGTCCCTCCTGTGAATTCCAGTCCAAGTTGAGCCCACCTTCTTTTTGTTTCCTTAACAATCATTCCTTGCCCAAATTCAAAACCACATTCCTTAAGCAAATCATCCTCATTGTATGCATGTGCCACGTCATTTCCTTTTTTAATCCGTTGACTATGAGTTGGCTTGCCAACCACTACTGCCATGTGAAGCTCTTTATTTCCATTGACTTCTATTCTAGCACTGTCATTATAATTGGAAATGTCCGGTATTGTGGGATTCGTTTCACTAATTACCCTTGATCCCCCAGATGTCACGCAACTGCCAACTAGGGATTCACCCCCTTCCAACGGCCCTGAACGCAACCATCTCTCCCCGGAAGCCATGACATTTCGTCGATTGGGTGCCTTCATCCCTGGCCCAAACGGTTTCAGATGGCGGCAAGGTCACAATCATATAGCTTTAGACACAATTTTTCTGTATGACCTAATAGGCCACATATGAAGCAGAAAATATTCAATCTTTCATATTTGAATTCAATCAACATCCACTCTCCTCTTTCTTTTTTAAGGCGCATTCTTCTCTTCAACGGTTTTCGGACGTCGAGCAAAACTCGTATACACATATAATTCCTCCACACTCCCATGAAATTGTTAGCATCGGAAGATTGAAATTCTCCAATGAAATTACCAATATTTTGCAGGACTTTGGCTGTGAGGAAACCAATGGGAAGGTTATACACTTGAATCCAAAAGGAAGTGTGAAATAGAGGCACACTTTGTGGTTGTTCATCCGTGCCTAACCTTTTCATAATCAGCAAGTATTGATCAAACGTCCAAGGGCCAGAATCCAAAACTCTTTGTATATCCACCTCATGAAAAAATTGGAATAAGAACAAGGTAGGTGATAAATCTTTTATGCAGATTCCCTTTCCAGGCCTCCATAAAGCTGCCATTGTATTCTTCATGGCTGGAAAATTGATAGCTTTATCAGTAAGAAAACGCCCCACCAGGCAGAATTGAAGATTAAGATTTTCTCCTTTCTCAGCCTGAATCTCATCCTCCTTAAAGACCAAACCAACTTCCTCTTCCTCATCAATCGATAACTGAGAATACACCTCCCTCACTTCAGCCTCGGCAATAGCAGTAGTATCAGCCATGGTGATGAAATAGAGTAATACCAGATAGAGAAAACCAACGAAAAACAAAAGCAGAAATCTGCCAGTCAACAAAGCATAACTTGTCAAGAGGACAAGACAATACCAAACTTGTCAAAAGGACAAGACATATGCTGATAGATCTGTATTCTTCCTTAGCTTCCACTAAGATCATGAAAAATAGAGAGGACCAATTTTAATTCAACTCTTATTCCAACTTTCCATTGAAGTGGGCAATTAGATTTTTCTAATTGATTAATAGGATTTCAGCCCATTATTTATTTTATTATTTAAATTTCAATTAGAATCCATTTAATAATGTGGCACGTGGACCACTAATAAAATATGCAAACAACAGCTCTCAAGAAAAAAAAATTATAAATATAAAATAAAAGTTAAAATTATATAGTAAATATAATTTTTAAATAATAATTTTGATGAAAATAGTAAAAATATTATAGGTATTTTATTATATAAGGGGTGGATTAAATCAACTTAGGTCTCAAATTATAGCAACATTTACTAAACAATTTAATGTTACAGATTTTGAAACAATAATACCTGACCACAATACAAAAAAAGGCCTCGGTGAATAAAGAGGCATGCTGCTCAAATAATTTGTCTACATATCAGTGACTTCTAGTGTATGGCAAGCAAATAAACCAAGTTGAGTTTTTTCGTATAAAAAATGGCACCAAATTAAGCTCTAATGTACCAATTTATTTTTTTTAAATAAGTCCATGCACCGATTAATCCATTCACAGTTAGCTTTTGATTTATTACTCTTCATTTCGAAAGAAAAATTCATGCTTAAACATCAAAATATGCGATATTAATTTGATTATCTACACTTGCAGTAGTTTGCTGAATAGCTTTTGTTTTGTCACTCTTCATTTTGGAAAGAAAAATTAATAATTGAACATTTAAATCTCTATATGCAATGTTAATTTGATTATCTTCCTGCAGTCGTGTATTGAATTATTTGAATAGTTTATGAGTATATTGAGTAAACAAAGATTGTTCATCTAAATAGATATTTTTAATATTTAAAAAGAGTGTACGAATTAAAATTAAAATTTTTAAATTTAGTTAATGAATATAAAGAATAATAAAATATTAAGAATAATTTTTATTATTTTTTTATCAGAATTAAAATTAAAAATCATGTTTTATCACACACGTAATCAATCTTTTATTCGCAGCATGAGTTTTCTACGTAGATTGACTTTCTGGGACCCACAATACATGAACTCGGGCGTTAAACTCCTCGTCAAATTGGCTGGAGACTTCAGACTAGTGAGTTGCGACAAAGGGACAAAGTTGGAAAAAGCCAAAAAGAAGAGTCGAAAGCGCGCTTCCACAGTAAGCACAAAGCGAGAGCTTTCTTGTGAGAAACTAAAAGGAGGGATGGGAACGAACAACGAAACGACGTCGTTATCATTAGCGCAAAACGCAGCGCACCGAGGCGCCGGTGGAAAGTTAATGAAACAGTCATCAAGGAAACCACCGGCGACGCCCTACGCGCGGCCGCAGCAACAAAGTCGGTGGCTCTCGAAGCTTGTCGATCCGGCTTACCGGCTCATAACAGGCGGCGCCACACGAATCTTGCCCTCTTTCTTTTCAAATTATAAATCTCATCAACACTCCCTTCCTGCTCCTACCGATCAACAACTAGAAGATCATCACGGTTTGTTGAAGCCGCTTAGTAGCACTTTTCGTTTATGTTTATTATTTAATGTGATTAATTTAGGTTTTTCTTAGGGGATCGAGATTGGTTTCAGTTAATGCCTTTTTTTATTATTTAATAAAAAGCTGTTCAGCAATCAGTGTGAATTATCTTTTTTAGTCATTTCGAGCTGATTATTGTTTATAAATAGGAACAATCATTTTATGGAGTAATTAATTGATTTAAAGTTCTTCTGGAACAGAAATATTGGATGCAGAGGAGGAGGAATGTGCTGAAGACGGTGCTGGTGTAAATGTATGATTTATTTTGATAATCTTTTTTTTTTTGGTGCTATCAAAGTGTTATGAGGAACCAAGGCCCAAGACAAATTTGTTCAGGCTCACAGTCACACTTGCTTCTTGCACTTTGAATTCGTTACTTAGGTTTTAACTCATTTTGGGGTTTCCATCATGCTTTGCATGCCCTTTCATGATAAAAATTTGTTTTCTTATTAAAAAAATAATAATAATGTCTGGGCTACAGTGACTGATGCTTAGTACTTGCAATGGAGGAGTGCAAAACAATTATCATTTTGTTTTTTGGGTTTCAACTTTTCCATTCTGTAATTCGTTTGAATATGCAAAGTTTGCATTTTTCGTCTTTTATTTTTCATCTATCTGGGGAGCATTATTTGAAGTCTTTGTGATGCTTCTCTCATAATTAAATTTATGCCTTTTTCTTTCTTTACTTCAATAAGGCAATGTATTTTTCTTATTTTTCACTGTATGATTGAATACTTGCAGCATGGAGAATCCAGATCAACTGATGTTGCTGGTCCTAGCAGCACTGCTGATAGATCAAAGAATGGTTTTGACTTTGATGGGTCCAAACAAGACAAGAGAGAGAATGCAGCTGATAATGACAGGCTTTCTGAAATTGAGCAGCTATTAGAGGGCAAAAGCTTTTCTAGGTATATGGTTATTGATTACATTGTCTATTTTCCTTGATAGAAAAGAGCTACATCAGCCTAGCTTATTATTGATAATTGCCTCTACAACTGATCTAAGACAGCTTTGATAATTTGGGATTCCTTAAATAGTAACTTTAGCTTTGAGTTACAAGACAAAAACATAAACCAAAAATCAAATCAACCTTGTTGTTCAAATTGGACTGGGTGCGGGAATTGCAGAAATGCAATTCTATCCCTGCATAAGCACCTTTACTGTACCTGAATTACTAAGTCTTAAAATATGTAAAAACTAGCGACAAAATCCTTTCCACGTACTTCTAGCGACCTCTGTTTTGTTAGAGCATATTTGTGCTGTATGATGTTTTGTTGTTATGCGAAGAAACTACTTATGTAGTTTTTTTTTTTTTTGGGTTGATTTGTGGATTCCTGATCCAGTTTGCAATTCTTCTTTTTCAATTCAGATTTTCTGGTTTTTATTTTTAACGAACCTTATTCAACGTGCAGGGATGAAATTCATAGATTGATAGAGATAATACATTTAAGGGCTGTTGATCTTCCTGAACAAGAAAAGAAACTACTAAGCACGAATGCAAAAGGAGATGCTGAGAGGCCCATGGTTGCACTTGAAAATCCAAGAAAGTCAATTGAAGAAAAGCAGGAAGATTTGAGTAAAACTCCCTGGGGAACCTCAACTACACCTCTGCAGTCATCTGTGAGTAGAGTAAATTGCTCTGATCATTTTTCGCCTGACTTATGCCTGGGTATCAGCCTTGTTTTGCATAGTTAATCTTGAAAAGTTCTTGAATTGTTTAATATCTCATACATTGATTTATGGATATTTTTCCAACATATCTAGATGAGTACGGGACAAAATATTCCATTCTTGGAGAGTTATGTTATGGGTACGATAGCATTTTTTTCATTTTCTGCTATTTCACACACAAATATCTAGCATATCTAACACTGAATATCGAGTTTGGGATAGAATGAGTTCACCAAAATGTGACATCATTGGATGTAACTTGGAATTCATGAGAACAAATGTCTATATTATAATAGCTCTATATGGGCAGAGGTTTTGGAGCTGTTGTGTACCGTTGAAATGGATACCTTCTAAGACTTGTCTCTGCACATAAATATCATGTGTTTTTGGAATGTTGTCGCTCTTCATCCCCCAATTCTTGTTCTGTGAAAATGCCAAATGTGGATGGAAATACATCAACGCACAGTGAATGTCCTTTTCGCATTTGGCTTTGCAAAGTTACTTTCATCAACTCTCAAATCAGTCAATGTTCTGATCTTTGCAACTGTAATCAGAGTGACAAAATTGATGTGCTTTTTCTTTTGATAGAAGACAAATATTGTGGATGTATATGAATGGAAGACACATTCTGGTTTGAAGTAATCATCATTCCTTTTCTTTTGTATTTGTATACTTAATTAATAACGGTTTTTTCATTCCTTTAGTTATTATTATTATTATTTTTTGTTTGAATCTGTTTTTGAGGTCAAGAAGATCCACTTTGGTAAAGAACTATTTGCTATGGTGCATTTGGGGTCATAATAGAAGTGATGGCAATCAAAAGAGGGTTGATATGGGATAATAGTGTAATTAGTAATGTCTTGAAAATTATTTAGTAGAAGAAGAAGATTATAAGACAGGCTTGAGAGTTTTCTTTTATAAAGATTATCATTTGTCCTACAAGAAATGCAAATAGATAAGGGATTAGGATTCTCTCATGATCTGATATATTCCTGAGCAAAAATACATGTGAGTGATTGGTAGTTAATAAATAAAGAAAATAAAGTTAAACCCTCCCGATACACTATCACTTAAAGAGGCATGGCATAAGATCTTTAAAAACCCATGGGAGAACATATCAGGAGAGGATCTTAATCCATAGATAAGACCCTTTTGCATATACTAAAATATTTTACCTTGTATTGTTAGATACATTGAACCTCAATATGTTTTATTTCCCCCCCCCCCCCCCAACCCCCGCCCCAAAAAAAAACTACAAAACAAAATATAACCTTAATATGTTTCCAATTGTATGATCTGATGTCTTATTGGTCTGATTTATATTTGTCATTTTTGCAGATGCAAGATAAAGTTGGTGCTTCACCAATTGATATTGCAAAAGCATATATGGGAACCCGAACATCTGAATTAGGCCTTGGTTCTAAGAGTTTATTATCGAAAGATGAAAGAATATCACCAAATGGCAATGAATTTGCACTAAAACCATATTTTCCATCACCATCACATAAGCCATCAACATGCTGGCCAGGTGCCATGTTACAGGATCAACGTGATTATCTGACCCCACATAGTGAAAGAGGTAGATATGGGCTTCATAATTTTCCCCGAACTCCTTATTCTAGAACCATCTTTTCCAAGTCCAAGTCCAGGGTATGTGGAATTGTCTTTAATTGTGCCGTGGTGCCTTTGAACTTGATTAGTTGCAAA
Source organism: Citrus x clementina (assembly GCF_000493195.1). Lineage (NCBI taxonomy): Eukaryota > Viridiplantae > Streptophyta > Magnoliopsida > Sapindales > Rutaceae > Citrus > Citrus x clementina. The sequence continues at coordinate 4,347,413 of NW_006263303.1, read as the reverse complement.
TGATCTGATTCTTTGCTTCTTTTTTTGAGTACCAGCTGACTCAATTACAAGGTGATAGCAATAAAGGCCTGAACACATCAACTCCTTTGCAGCAGTCGCAAACTCCTATATACGGGCAGGTACTTCCTTATAATAGAAGTTTTGATAATAGCTTTTGATGCGTACTTCTGCTATAATGCTGGTTCGTTTCCTTTTAGTAATTTGAAAAAGTTGTTAAGAAAACATTTTGTGATGAGCTGATTGCTTGTGTATGACTGATGTTTCAATGGTAAACAAATAGAATTGCAGCTTTTCAAATAGGTTGTGTTTGGGATATTTGAGAATAAGCAGCTAGTGTTGCCTGTGCATGTTAGCACAATCATGCATGTTAATAGAGTTTTTTACTATAGGTTTTTCCTTGAAGTGTCTTTGACCATTTGCTTCCTGCTCTCTGCATCTTTACCTGATGAAGTTTTCCTTTTTTTTCTTTATTTAAATTTTCATAAGCGTAGGAAAAGCCTATTACAATTTTGTTTCTATTGGGTATAAGCCTTCTTATAATATCTTTGGAGAGAACTATGAAATCCTTCTATGATTTTTTGGAAGGAGGATATCCTCATTATGTGACATGGTCATAGAACATTTTCTCCTCAATGGTAGTCAAAAATTAAAACTCTACATCCCAAAAAAAGGGTCAATTTTAAACATCCCTTTTTAATTAAGAATAAGCTGGATTCTTAGGGTGTATGATTCTGCTATGTATAGTTGATCTATCCAAGTACTATTGGTTTTGGTTAAGTTGAAATATTATCAAGCATAGTGAACTATAAAGTTATCTGTTTATATCTTAGCATTAGATTTGTGTAAAGCAACATGTGTATACTGATATCTTTGCTTCCTAGGTTTTTGGGTTGTCATCTCATATGAATAGTTGCATCATGCTTTCATGTGGGGGTCGACGATCTGTTTATATGCAATTATGCATGTGTGCTTTTACATTAAGCACAACAAATAGTAATTTCTGGGAAGCCAAATGTGACATTGTGGCAATAATTTTTGTACTATTATGTCAGACTGAATTTGCATCAATTAACTTTTGATTCTTGTTTCCTTTCTCATTGTTCAAATACAGTTGAAGTCAAGTAGAAATGCATTAGATAATGGCCAAGGATCAGCTGGACCCATTCGTAGGACACGGCACAAAGCTGCTGTAGAATCTCTGGCCAGAGGGTCTGTGAAGTTTCATTCCTCTGTAGATGGCCTTTCTCCAGTGGGACATTCCCATTTTTCAGAATTTCCTGCTGTGAAGAAGAATTTAGAACTTGGAGGAACAAGTGGCTCTTCAATATTCCAGTTAGCAGACAGGAAGCCACTAAGCTCGGAAGTAGGCGTCCCACCTGTTCATCCACATTCTAGTCAGATGGCTAGGACAATACTGGAGCATCTTGAGAGAAACCTGCCCACTCCTAAAGATAAGTCTGCTGAGTTGGGGCTAGCCACTTCTCGGAAAAAAATCCAGTCTTCCGTTAGTGCTTCTGTGGTGAGCGAGCAGAATATTTTTCTGAATTTCGGAGGTTGTGACTCTAGTAAGAAGGGAGATGAGGGCGACAACAAAAATTCCGCACAAGTGAATGAAGCTAGAGTGAACTCCTTTAAGGTTACTTCTCCGGAGAATACTAAAGTATCTAAAGATGGCATAAATGAAACCTCTTTAGCTTCAAAAACAAAAATTGATGGCGTACTTCCCATACAAGGTGGCCGTGCGGGATCTTCTCACGATTTCAGGAAAAATCAAGATTTTGATATCGAGAGTAAAAATGAGGTATTTTACTCTCCTCCTTGATTATTGTGTTTTATGTGAATGCTTGCTCTCAATTTCTTGGCCTTGCAAATTCTGTGTGTTGAATGACAACATGGTGGGCAGTGGACTTCTGAGGTTCAACCTTCAGGTCCTGTAGTGGCTGCCTTCAGGATAGAGCCCTAATTTTCCTTTTTTTTTTCTTTTTTTTGGGAGGGGCCATGATATAGGATAGAAATAATTTGGAAAGGAAGTAAGATATTAGATGATATTGGTGGCCAAGGGGGCCCATTGAAACTTCACCACCGGGCCTTCAATTCCATTCTGTGGTGGTTGTTGTGTAACTGTGATAGAGTAAGATAGGACTTCATATTGTTCCATCAAATTTTTGCCTGCAGAGCAACCAGGGCAGCCAGGAATGAGCTGTTTTTGTTTACAAGACATAGCATCCCTGTAAGTTGAGCAGTTTACCTGGTAGAGTTCACAATTTAGAAATGTAGTTTTAACTGGTACATCAAAACATGGGCACGTAATAGAATTACTGATATATTGTTGATTAAACATGGAGGTTTTCATCCGAGTACCTCTAATCAAGGTAGAATTGGGATCGATGGAGAGAAAAGAAGAGAAATGCTTAACACAACCATGCTCACACTTGAACATTAGTTATTGAAATCAGGGTTTTGCTTCACCTTCTTGGAAATTTTGGTTTCTGATTAAATAAAATTTGTATAATTGGAACTCTTGAAAATGTGATTTTATTTTTTATTCTGGTTCTCTTATTGCTATCTTAATGGAGTTGTTTTTGTTTATGATACGGGAATGATGCATATCCTTCATCTTGGTTGCATGTATTCCTTTCCCCACCCCCTTCTCCCCCTTTTCACCCTAGAGTTGTTTACTATAGATGGACTTATGTTGCTCAGTGAGATTTGTTTGGAACAGCAGACTTTTTGTAATTTCAAATTACCTCATTTATATGTCGTCTTAACTTGGGTTCAAGTGTGTTTTGGTTAATTGTCATCAAGTGTATTCAGATTTACTTGAAACAAACATAACTAATTAACTATTGTGCAGAATAACTCAAAGACTGTTCCAAATGCTGCCGATAGCGGGGTGCTAAATTTACAGAAGAAGCCTCCATCTCACTCTGTAGGGGACACTAAATCAGTTTTGCCTTCTATTTCTGTTGGCAAGCCGAACTGGAAGTGGACATTTTCTTCTGATAGTAGCACTGGCTTCAGTTTTCCTGTTTCTGCATCCAGTGGGGTATTCTCTGAGCCTCCAACACCATCCATTTTGCCATCATTCCTTGCTAATGACGTGCAGCAGCCAAAAGAAGGACCTGCAGTTCCTAAGTATAGCTTTGGGTTGAATACATCTACTTCTCGACTTGTTTTTGCTTTCCCTTCTACAAGCAGTGCCCCTACAAATGATGATGCTTCAGATCTTAAGTTCAACTTCAGATCAGACAAGACGACAAGGATATCTTTCAGTTCAATTGGGAAAGATGCCATTTGCTATTAGTGAAATGACTGTCATTTTTCAATTTTTCTTTTTCTTTTGCATTTGGTTTCTATACCTAGATTTTTGTTTAAGCTTTGTTTCTAGTAGAAGAGTATTGTTATTGTGCTTTCACCTTCATTTAGATCAAAGAAGCAAGCAGTAAAGGAATTGCCTAAATTTAAAAATCTGTCCATAACTGCTGCTGCAATTCTTGGTTTACAACTATTAGCTTAGTGAGAAGTAAAGAGCTGCTCAAATTTCTTTTTCTTTTCCTAGCACATTGGGAATCAGATCATCACAATCGCATGTTATTCTCTTATTTTCTCTGTTGGCTCTTTTACTCTTTTTTTTTTTTTGGTTTGTTTTTGTTTATTAAGTGTACAACAAGCCCCAGTTGAGATGTGTTTTGTATTTCTGCAACAACTACGTGCACAACACAAGAATAACAGGTGGCCCCACATTATTTTATTTATCTGGCTTAGATGTAGAAGAGGGAGGATGTGATGGTGAATTAGGCAAACCAAAGTCCAATTATGAATCTATGCTGTCCGGGTCTTTTGTTTGTTGTTTGAGTTTCTCATTCATTCGCACATCACATGGGTAATGGGTTAGGAGCTAACGGAACCTGGTGGTCGTGGATCGATTCGTGTTCACACATTTTCAGAATTTATATCGAAGCACACACACACAAGGGATAGGGAACAGGATGCCAATGGAATCACATGTTGCTCTTATATTCATCGCTAGGTACTTATCCCAATTAATCTTAGTGAGTCAGTGAGTGGGACCTCCCATCCCCTTTAAAGATGATGGATGATCAAAAGTTATCATCAAATGTGGGGTCCACACACACCTTCGATTCGAATGACAATGCACCGTCAATCACCATTCATTCACCAACAACATTCCTGAATGAATGAAGCCAAATTCCAAACTTCAACGCGAATGCGGAAGGAGAGGGGGTGAAGGTGTGAATGGGAAATGTGATGAAAAGGAGTCAGACATGAAATGAAATGACACTGATGAATTCGAAACCAAATTGAATGCGGTTTTCAGTCATGAATTTGACGTTTCAGATTCTACATGTCAGATTCTCCTCTCTCTCTCTCTCTCTCTCTCTCTCTCTCTTTTTTTCTTTTTTTTTGGGGGGGGGGGAATGCCTGCAGCCCGGCCGTCCGTATTGCTACTGCCCACCACTATCATCCCATTTATGAATAAAATAACAAGTGCCATAAAAAGTAAAAAAATTTCATTTGACAGCTGGTAATCTACTACAATCCACTTGCAGATCCCCAGGACATTCAGTCGTTACCCTACTTGTTTTTATTAATTAATCTTCCCTCGTCTTCAATAACTTCTATCTATGTTGTAACAATATACATGTGTGTACAAATGGAACCCAACGTTATTGCTATAAGGTGGCACCATTAAATTTCAGTCCAATTTTAACTGTACGAGTTTGAAGGAAAATCATTCAATGATTTTCATACAATGCGAGTGGAATGTATTATCATCGGGAAATGAGCAACGATTAAAGTGAAAAGATGATGCTGAATTACTCATCACTTCAATTGGGTGGTTGTGAGTGGTGACTCATGTGTGGTGACCACATCCTCACTTCATTCGACAGTAAGCACAAACAACACGTAAGATGGATGAAAATTGTGGAGATGAAATCTGATTATGAAAAGTTTGATTGGAGGTAATAATACATTTTGACCAGTTACCACCATATAACTAGAGTAAAGTCAGGTATTCAAAAGATCGAAGCAATCTGAAAAAAGTGCTTGCTCTACCATTAGAGCTTTTGAGAAGCCAATAAAAATGGTGGTCCACGAACTGCTACTTTTCACAAGGGTCATCGATTTTATGAGTTGTATGCTATGCTTGGCCGGACAAACTCTTTTTTTGAAGGAGAAAGAGAATACATTTTATTCGATATAATTTATAAATTCATCATCAAGTTAAATTGGCAAAACAAATATCTTTTGTTGATGGTATAGCCTTCAGGAGATCAAAGAACAAATGGCATGTCATATTTCATGCATGATGCAATATTTACCCACTGTGAAATTTGACCTAATGCATCTTGAAGATCGGGTTGCATGCACTTCATGATTTTCTCCAAAATTATCACGTGTCTTTTGTAATTGTTTGACAAATGTTGGATTACTTGAGGAAATCATTTGCGTACCAAATGGTTTACTTGACAGTTAATTAAGACCATATAATCATAACACTTGACCTAGTGTTTTTTTATTAAATATCTATCTATTTATATTTGATAATTGGTGATTTTATTTGAGGAAAGTTATGAATTAAAAGTTAGACCACCTCAATTCCATACAGATCCCTGCAAAAAAATCATTTTTGTCTTGAAAAGATTGATGACTAGAGAATCAGAACATTCTGAATTAATAACATTGCACTTATGGCAGAGGACTGATTATGTAAAGGGTAATGGCTGGATCTAAATAACATGGGTAGATTTCTCTCATATATTAAGCAAATTTTTAGGATAAATCATCCTTATATAAATCAAGACATGTTGTGATAGATTTGTCCTTTTTTAATTATAATATAGTATATTGCAATACAAGATTAAATGAAAAAAAAATCATTATCCTAGCTATACGGAGAATGAATTAATAATGATAAATAATAAGTGATAATATATTTTTTTTAGTAGAGACTAAATAAAAAATAGTGAATCATCTTAAAAATTATTTATGGAACATCACTAAAATTGGGAAAAATCAAGAGCATTGTTTTTTTTTTTTATTTACTTCTTTTCATGTGTATACTTCTACTAATTATGAAAATATTTATTCACACATGGAAAATAGCGCATAAATAGAGAGCAATGCTCATAGAACACCAAAGACTATTTTCTAAAATTAATTTTCATGGACTATTTTCACTAATTACTTCTTATTCACTAAGTTCCATTTAAAAGTGAGGAAATGTACCCAAAATGCAAAGTATGATTAATATACAAATGACAACAATCACACTATAAATAAGTTCAACGATCATTCATTTTCTCTAGGAAAAACTTAAATGTTACTGCTTAATGTTAGTATGAAAATTAGGTACCAGAGATTTTATACATAAACTTTTTTTGAAATCAAGATTTCTAATTTTCCCACTACTGAAATCAATATATACTACTTAATTCCTTTTTGTCTTCATAATATCCAAAAACTTCCCTAGATTTAAAATTTTAAACAAAAAAAGCGATAAATAGATCGTTCGTTTGATCATTTATCTTGGGAATATAATATATATATTTATAAAAAAATTAAGAAAAGTATCTTATTATTAATTTTTTATTTAAAGCGAAACATATATTTCTTTTTTTAAGACTTAAATTTTAATTTTTATGATTTATTTAATTTATCATAAAGGTACTACTATGAGATTATACTATCAGAGAGGATTATTGGGTATTATAAACTCGTATATATAGATTTCAGAAGAGGAAAACTTGCAATCTCCCCTAACTGGAAAATTCAATTTACGTATGTAGTTCACATTTTAAAAATGTTGATATTAATATACCATTCAAATGCATAACTTTTTGTATTATTTCCTTGAGAACAACTATTTAGAACCTATTTCCAACATTAAAAAACTATGTATATGCAAAAGTATTTACAATATCTTATGGCTGAAAATATCTTGAAAACTTATTCGAGTCATTTTCTTCACATTAAAAAGTCAAAGGATTCACAAAGGCAAGAAACAAATGTAGCTTACTTCAAATGAGTAAATATAATCCCTTAAATAAACAACTTGAGACAAATAACACTGAAACGAGAGGATCCACAAATGTCCTTAAAACACATTGCATTGATCAAGCCTTTCTGTTGCTTCACGAGCTGAAGACCTGATGATGAGGTCCTGAAGTCTCAGCACTATCATTTATTTCGAAGCGCAGTCCTTGACATGAGGCGGTTCCCAGAAGCCTACAAGAATTTAACAAAAAAAACTTGAATTACTAACGTAGGCAACAAAATGTGCAATGCAATTAATATACAACATTAACCTGTATTAGTAGTTCAAATAGGCAATATTAATTACAAAAAGTTCAAAAAAATAAAAGAACAAAATATAATTTCAACATGCTATATATCCATTGCAATCATACCAATCTGAAGACGGTGAAATATCATCAATTTTATAATTTAAGTTGCTAAGTAACTAATTAAATAAGTAAAATGATATTTTAGTTCTCCCATTTAGTACTCTCTGAATAAGGAAGTAACTTCTATGGAGGCTCTTCAAATATTATGAAGTCAGTTGCTTCGAATAAATTTGTTGCCACAGTATACAATGAAAATTTTCGTAATTGAACTATAGTATAGGTCATCTATGTAAGTCTTTTTTTTTTTTTTTTCTCATGCATTAGTACAGTAGGGAAATTGTTTACTAGTACTCTGGTACTTACATCATCGAGCTTAGGTTGATTGTTGGCCTCCAGCATCAGCCCAAAATGGATGTGAGGGAAGTGTGCCCACTACCAGAAAAGCACAAGTAATAATGTTGTTTAACCAAAGAAGAAAAAATATTGAAGTAATAATCAATGTTTTAAGTAATCCATTGAAATTAAGTTTTCTAATTAATTTGCAATGTGATTCACTAACATTCTTTGCGGCAGTACTGAATGCTTCCCTGTGGCTGATATCTGGATTATTAGCCTTGATCCTCTGAATCTCCTCTCTACATTATCATGAATATTTTATAGCCTTAGAAATTAATGATAAAAGAGAAGAAAAAGAAGCTGTAAGGAGAATGTTAATCATATATATATATATATATATGAAAGACGCTGATTACGAGTTGAAATCATTACTTTATAAACTGGTTGTATGCAGAAGGTACTCGCTGCCTCTTCTCGGGAGCTGAGCATGAAATTAACAGCACGTGAGCTTGTGTATAAAAAATTGATCTTCAGTGATTAAAATGCAAAAATACTAACTAGTACTATGTGGTGACTCACGACGATTCACAACCCTCTCCTCAGTGGCCTTGTTAGTGGGTGTTCGCATTGCTGAAATCTTGTTGTTGCATTTGGACGAGGAACCCAAATCAATTCTGCACTCGGGTGACGCGTAACTTGGAGCCTGTAAATATTATTTGAATTAGTTTAAAAAGAATTAAGAACCAGCAGATGCGATCTATCACTTATTGGTAATTGTAAGTAATTACTAAACTGAAAATCATAACAATTGAAATGCACTAAGCTAGCTCCTTAGGGTGCCTCAAGTTGTTCATCGAAAAACTAAATCACTAGTTGTGAAAAGAAAGTAGAAAGAAATATTGTTGGGGTATTGTAATCTTTGTTGCAACAATAATAAAAGGAGAGAGAGAAATGCGGAAAGAGTTGAAATGATGATTTATGAAATTAAAAAAAAAAAAAAGGATGGGGGGGCCGTGGGGGCTTTGAAGTGACTGAATCCGTTATAGATTTGTATCAAACAAATAACTGAACTGAACTCGGGGCAGAGGCTTGAAGATGTCAATCTAAAGCCCCAGTTCTGTCAATTTTAGTTTTGCTTCCAAAATAGAGGACAAAGGCTCTTGAAAGAAATCATTAAACCTAGATCGAGATGCTCATGTCAATCAAATCAAATCAAATCAAGACTGCATTTTCATTTACATACATACATATATATATAGTTTTTGGTTGAATAGTAAAGTAAAAAAGAAAACCCTAGCTAGTAAGAGATTTTTTATTATTTTTTTCCCCGATATAAGGTAGTAAGAGATTATGAGTGCTATGTGAGTGAGCGAGCCAGTATTGATGGGGTTCGTTAAGCTATGACGCAGGCCACCAGCTATAGCCCTGACACAAAATACAACTGTGGCCGCAAAATACAGCTCTACAAAAACCAAAAAAGAAAGAAACAGGTATCGGTTATGGCGGCTGCTAGGTTTAGGTTTCTGAATAGAGAGAGAGAGCTTTGAAATACTCGATCTGTGCCTTGAAAGCTTCGATTTCCTCAAAAAGAGTAATACCCAGAAGCAGGAGCAGAAGCTGAAGCAGAAACCCTAGATTTCCGAGGCTATACACAGTAATAAATTAATCAATGCCCTATTATTGTTATTATATATGAATGAATTTCACCTGATGATGATGAACATCTTGCCATGACAGTGACTGAAAAGCGGCTGCCATATTCACGGACCATAGATTGGAGCAGTGCCCGCATCGGACAGTCACGATGTCAAGCAAGCTACTGCAAGGAACACTCACCTGCACACACACATCAGATCATCATTTACAAACTAGTTAATTTCAGAGACTCGCCTGATCTGATAAAATCAAAATCCAATTTCTTTAATTAATAAGAAAGAGAAAATAATTAAAAAAAGAAACACATGGGTGCATGAAACTTAGTTTGAGCTTTGAAAGGTATGGATGGAACGCAGGAGAAAAATCAAAAGGTGATGAATGAGTTGTCTTCATCATCTTATCATCCAAAGCTTGTTTAATTTGGACGTTTGTATGCATATTATTATGATTAATTAAATTATATATTAATTAATTACTCTCAGATAATATATAATCCCCCTCTCTCTAGTCGTTAGCAGTTCTGGACCTTCAGGTATGACTTTTCTTTGACTGCTGAAAAAGAAGAAGGGTAAAAAAAAAAAGAAAGTCTAAACGATGGAGACTTGACTGTAACAAAATCAAGAAATCCCAGCAAAGCACGAGAAACTGATCACACAATCAAACACTTAGCTCTTTTATCAGGATCTTTTTTCCTGCGAGGTTTATACATAATACTTGGAGAGAGAGAGAGAGAGAGAGAGAGAGAGCCCATTAAAGCAAGAATCAATGGGATGAGGTCTGAGATGAGAAGAGATGGGAGATACCGCGAGAACTATGTTGCAAAAGTTGCAGGGGATGTAGCAGAGTTGCTCAGGCGCAACATCGATGCCGCAGCTCGACATGTCTTTCAACCAAACTGATGATTATTAATAAAAAGAAAACTACCAAGCTCCTTAAGCTTGACCCAAGAGAGATGATGAAGAATTGAAGAGAGATAAAAAGAGAGACTAGCAAATTGCGAGAAACAACACTCTCTCTGTCTATATATGCTGTATATGTATATATATGCGTATGATATGAGAGAGAGAAAAAAGCTTCTTTATATTCTCTCTCTCTTAATACCCCTTGCTTTGGAACCAGGCTTTGTATCACAACAGTAAAACCTTTATATATTATGTACTACTAATTAATACATGTTTTTTTTTTTCGAAAAAAGTGAAATACAGGATCCAATGAGAGAGTATTGAGAAAGAAGAAGAGATCAAATAAATGGGGTTTTTTAGTGCCCCAGGCAAGCAGCAAACGCTGGGACCTGCCATGAAAATTATTTTAAGACAAAAGGTTAATGATTTTTATGGAGAACCGGGTTTTATTTTTTTGAGCGGTTCAGCGAGCATATATAGCATTAGCATTAGAAGCTATATTAAGTAGATAACTGAATTAGGGTTTGAATTTGAAGTGGCCTGATGAGAAAGAGGAGATTTCGAAAGCATTGCCATTTTTTGTTGTTATTATATATGATGAAATGACTGTGACCACTCGTCAGCTCTCTGCTACACACACCGCGGACTATGGGGGGCGAATTTTTTGAAATTTTTATTTTATTTTATTTTATTTTGCTACTTAAGTAAGGTATATAAACTTTATCACTAATGTTTGATACTCCGACATTGAAGTCTCAATTTAAACTTTAATTGTTGTGATATTCATTTATTGGATGGCCGGTGGTTAAATAATTTTATAAATTATGAAATTCATAATTTAATAGATGAACGACATATAGTATTGAGCTAAAATTTAAATGTTGTGTTCTCTAACATTAGTACAACCTTATTTATTTTTATAAAGATGATCATTTAATGATCAACTTAATTAATTGTTTATTAATTGTGTAAAGGAGAGTCAATACATTATATATGTCAGACTTAGTTAATTAACAATCGTGAATGAAGAATGAATGAATAAATAATGAACAAGAAAATGGTACTCGTGCGCATGATTGATTAATGATTAGCAAAAGTATAATTGTGATTAAGAAATGACATTAAGAAATAGGGAAGAGGACAAACACAATAAAAGCAGCGTCCATATATCCATAAGAGGACAGGAGAGAAGATGAGAAAATAATAACATTATTAGGATCTCTTCTTTGTCGATTAACCCAACTTGATAACGGACTCAGCAATGCTGCTTCCGCTTGAGTCACTTTCCATGTCTGCTCTAATGAATAGTCATGAGACTTTGCATTGGCAGCTATCAAATTGATTCAGACATTTTTTCTCATTCAGTTTGCAAACGGTAAATTTAATTATGACCTTAAATTATGGTCAAATATCTCAAGCACTTTAAATTCTCACTTAGATAAGATCACTAAGTCAATCTTTTACATTCTCAAATAATGTAATTATATAATCCATTTGACAACTTCATCTTTCCATTCTACAATAATGTTTAACTAATTGTTCTAAAAAAGTCAAACTTAATTATAACAGTAGTGCTACACATCCCAAATTTTTTATTCCAAAAAGTTATCCTAAAAATTTGGAATGTGTAGCATTACTCTAATTATAATGCACCATTTCAAAGTATTTAATAAATTTTTAATAAGGATGAAGATTTACATATATGGCTCAATGATCGTCTTTAATAATTAAAAATATAATTAAAATCTCAGCTCATAAATGAAACATAATTAATTTTTAAGGATACTATCGGTCATCCATCCAAAGAGTATCCAATAATTAAAAATACTATAAAAATTTAAATTTGATCTATTTTGCATCCATTGCAAAAATTCTACAAAAGTTTAATTTTGATTAGTATTACACCCTGAGCAGAGGCGGATGCAGCACATGACTAGTGGGGGCTCAAGCCCCCATTGGTCAAAAAAAAAATTTAAAAATAAAAGAAAAAAATATTTTAATTTTCTAATTAGCCCCATTAATTTTGTTAAAATAGTCATTATAAAATATAAATCCCATAAAATTTAAACTTTGATTTTTAAGAAATATAAAAACATATATTTTAATTAAAAATAATGGTAGCCTACTACTCAAAATATTTTCTATTCTAAGAAATATGATTAATTCTTCCGGTTTATATAATAATAGTAGAACAAACATTTTCAGTAATAAAACTCATGAAGAATCATCTTTAGAATCGGATGAGATAAGTGATAGTTTGGTTGTTTATATAAGAAATAATAAATTTATTAATATTGATAATGAATCTATTGCATAATATTTTTAAAATATAAAAATACATAGAGACTAATTATAAATATTTTACATATTCAAAATTTTAATTTTTTATATTTTACTATTATCTAATTTAGCCCCCGGTAAATTATTTTTCTAGATCCGCCACTGACCCTGAGTTTACAATGTGTATCAACTGTCCATGCAAAAGGATAGAATTTTCCTTACAAAATGACAAAACAAAACAAAAGCAATCACAAATTATAATAGTCATCGTTTGGTATGGATAATTTTAATTTATTAGTGGATAGTTGATACACATTGTAAACAGTGGGTATAAAACCAAACAAATTAAAACTTTTGTAGCATTTTTTATAGTAGCATACTAGCATAATCTTTAGGGTGGATGACTAATAATTTTACTTTATTTTACATGTAAAGAAACGTAAAATTTTGATTGAAGTTTAGCTCTGATAATATCCGAATTGAGTTGATAGGCATGGTACTAAAAACAAATATTAACACGCTACATTCTTTGCTTTGATACCATCTTGTACATATGGCAATTTAATGAAGCAAAGGTTTGAAGTACTTAGTAAACGATTGATGAAAATTTCATATGTTGTATTAATTAACAACAATATGATAAAGTAATTATTTTCATTACTATAATGATGTGCTTACTAAATGGGAATCAAAATGGGTTAGAATCGGAATGAAGAATTGGAATCAAAATAAGTTGTTTACTTAAGTTGTAGGAATCGAAATCGGAATAAGTTGTATAGACATTGTTGTGTTTACTTTGTCGTGTAATCAAAATCAGAATGAGTTAAATTGTTACAAAAAACTATAAATTCCTTAATTAATTATTGTGATAATTATTATTGTTAATTATTATTATTATTAACAATTTAACTCAAAAATTATTATTGTTAATAAATTAATTAATTATAATAGTTTTTATCAACAACAATAGTAACATAATAGAAGTAGTAGTAATCATTATCGTCATCAACAACAACAACGTCAACATCATCATCATCATCATCATCGTGAAAACGGACGGTGAATATTGCATGGTGAAGACGAGCAATGAAGATGAAGATAACGAAGACCAACGATGAAGATGGTCAAGTTCAGCGACAACAATGACATGCTATGGCGGAGGCTCAAAATGTTTGGTTGTTTGTGGCGAAGGGTTGTTTGCAAGGGTTCGATGAGGGTTTAAGGGTTTGAAATGTTTGCTTTTTTTTGGCTATTTATATTTTTTAATTTAATGGAGGGTAATTTTAGAATTTTAAAATTTTGATGGTCCGAGAAATGAGAGACTGATTCTTAACCCCCCAAGAATCAATCTCCCATTCTCCATTCTCAATTTGATATGGGACCCACAATTCCAATTCAAATTCTCACTCTTATTTTGTGAAGTAAATGACATCAATAATTCTAATTTCAAATTTTGATTCCCTAATCCAAAAAGTAAATACAACATAAAAATTTCTACATTCCCAAGCCAACATGGCCCTTTGATCATGCATCTTTAGCTAAAAACAAAACTTTGTTTTTCTATCGTATATATAGTTTCTCATGTTATAGGGGGCGCCCTTATTTAAATATAGGCTGGGTGCCCAATTGATCAGCATATATCCCATATGTTTAGGCTTTTCCTATACAAAAAAACAATGCTAATAAAAATGAGTTAACTTAGAACCTAGTGGAGCCTCACGTCTCTCAAGCACTTGTGGGTAAATATCCAAGCTAGAAAAGATAAACAAATTAGAAAAGCTAGAGATTTCTTTACCTTAAAAATTTTAAGTAAGTGGCTTCAAAATTTCTATCTTCTGAAAAAGGGATACATATTACGTTATAATCAAATGTTAAAATTTAGACTTACTGAACTTAGTATTAAAGAATACTGTACACACTAAAGGCTCAGATGGTAGTTTTAAAACTACTCGAGTTTGAATCTTTAGTGAGGTAGGAACTAAAAACTTGATTTAGTTTGCCCAACCTTATCTTTTGAAATATAATTTTTTAAAAAATATTGTAATGTTGTATACTACTAGCTTAATAATTAAAACTTTGAGGTCAAATAATCTTCCTAAGACAGGTATCAAAATTGATGTTCGTGTTCATCTCAATCACAAAAATCCTCTAATTGCATTCAAATGACTTTCAAATCAGATTTAACTACATCTTGGTGAGACAAAATCCAAGACAAACTTAATTAAAATATCTTTTACATGAGTAGGCTTTTTTTAACATGATACTAATCAATAATGGAATCTTACCGACTAATCTTAATCTTAAGTTTTAGTGTCAAACTGTTTCGCTAATACTTCAAAAATTCCTTAATTTTGCTGATTATATATCTATCCATTACAGTGTTTGTTATCAATTAATGCCACACAATTGGAGCAATCTTCCACGCCTACATGAAGGTGAAGATTTTACAAGCATTCCGTTTTAAGATTTCATATATATGAAGTGTGGTATGACATTCTCATATATTTGCATAGATATTTACATATTTATGTGTAATATACAAAGATATTTCTGCATTATATGATTACGGTAGAACCTCTATAAATTAATAGGGTTGAGATCATATAAAATCTATTTTAATTAAAAGAGAAATTAAATAATCGATAAATTAATAATTTATTAATTAATTGATAAATTAACAATATATTAATTTACACAGTTATTTACAATTCAATTAACATACATCAACAACATTTCATAATTTCTTATTGAGCTTCTAAATACAATAAGAAAAATGATAGACGAGATCTAACTAAATTTAAATTTTATGAAAAAACAAGAAATAATAAAGTCATATTTTATGTAAATAAGTTACGATAGAGTCATATTTTATGTAATTAAAATATCATAGTCAATTACATTTGTAATTCCAACAAATTATTGATTTATGATTTGAATGGAACCACAAACTTATATATGATTTTTTTTGAAAATTATTATCTTATTATTTTATCAAAATTATTAATTTAGTCCATTGACTCAAGTCGGGACCGTGAAAATTTATTATATAATAGAGATTATTAATTTATCAAGTATTACTTTTTATAGATGTTCTACCCTTGATTCCTCAATAGAATTTGATTAATACATATAGAATTAAAAAGTTTACTCAACTACTTCCAATTTATGTTGTTTTTAATTTGTCTTTGCCTTTCTTTCTTTCTTTCTTTCTTTCTTTTTTAATAAATTAATTCAAAGATGTCTTTTCCATTGAGTGAACTTGTATAGTTGATTACATTGGTGTAGACATAGTTCGATATTATACCATACTAGACTAAAAATAAAAATAATTGACTATAATTTGATTGAAAAAAATTATTAAGTTATAAGTTTTTAGTAATTTTCTTCTTAAATTTTAAATTAAATAAAATTTTGCTTACAACAAATAAAGATATAAACCTTGTAAGGTAAATACAAGAAGTTGTTTGTTCCTAAATTTATGTTTTATATGAGAAAATTATTTTTTTAAAAAAATTGATTATTTCAACTTTGTAAACATATTATTATCGATTAATTAATCTCATTAATTGGTTATTGCTTTAATTCACAGATATTGCAAAATAGAATCATGTTAGTCTGGAATTTTCTAATTTGTTACATATGAACTATGCTAATGTCATGACCCAATCCAGACCTAGTAAAATATTGTCCGCTTTATGCCTTAACAAGGCCTGCATGGTTTTGTATTTAAGGTGCTTATACACCCAAAATGTGTCTTGCCAATTAAGGTGTGGATCACCCCTTATAAACTCAGTATCTCTCATGTGCTTTGTCGATGTAGATTTGCCTAGAGTGTTACATACACCCCCTTAGAGACTCAGTGTCCTAATTGAAGTTTACCCCAACGTGGAACCACTTTGATACAATGTGTCATGACCCAACTCACACCTGACAAGATATTATCTATTTTGAGCCTTAACAAGGCCCGCAAGGTTTGTTTTTGGAGCGCCTATACTCTCCAAAACGCATATTTCTAATTAAGGTGTGGATTAACATGACTCAAAAGTACTATTACTCTCAAGTATAAAAGTGTTTGGTTATAATATAACTCGTTAAATACGAGGTCGAATCATAAGGAATTTAAAGCTTAGTAGTCAATTTGTTAAACAAAGAAAAATAATTGTGGGAAAAAAATTATTCGGAATCAACTAAAATATGCTAAGGTTACAGGATCCACTCTCAGATTTCAACTTATGGTTATAAAAACTCTCTCATATTTGTATTTTGCATTTATTTTGCTAGTTAATTATTATGTCATTTAATTCTTAACTAACCATTAGTGTGATAAATATGGGAACAAGTGTCTAATGTGCCACAACTATATTGAAGTGTCTACTTTGGAATGTTAGTCTTTCGTAGAAATATGACACTAACCTCCATATTTCAAAACCGTGGTGTGGGCAAATTTATCCCAACATTAGTAAAGAGTTTCTCCCAACTTTTAAGTGAAGGTGGTTATTTCTATTTGAAAGAATTTGTTATGTGGGGTGGAAAGAATTTTTTTCATAAATTGTGCTTCATTTCATCTCAAGTATTGATAGATCTTACTTAAGATTTTGTATCCAAGTTTTAGCCTTTTCCTTTAATGAGA
Source organism: Citrus x clementina (assembly GCF_000493195.1). NCBI lineage: Eukaryota > Viridiplantae > Streptophyta > Magnoliopsida > Sapindales > Rutaceae > Citrus > Citrus x clementina. The sequence continues at coordinate 4,330,239 of NW_006263303.1, read as the reverse complement.
AAGGGAAAAACTAAAGTTTGATTATGTTCATGCTATGATTTTGATCAATACATGTGTACAAACTTCCTTAAATTCTCTCAAATGCATGTATGAATTTTCATACTCAAAACTATGAAATCTTCATGAACAGCCTAAGATGCATCATGAGGAAAAATTATCCATGATGGTGACCCTATTATACTAAGAAGCTTGAAATCTCTAAGTGTCTTAGGCTGTTCATGAAGATTTTGCAAGGCTTGATTATCTTCATGCTGTGAAAAGTTATCATCTCCGATATCAGCCATGTCTGAGGGTGGTGAAGGTGATTTGCTAATTAATTAGCCACTATCTATACGAGACCAACGTCGCATGCAATGCTGATGATGTGAGTTAAATTAAGAAGATGATGCACAAACGAATGGATAATGCATAAAACACCAAATGAAAATTCACAATTAGAACAAATCACCTGCAACACCTTGTCTCACTTGTTAAATATGTCAAGAAATTTACCCGATGTGCGACAAGAGACAATAAGATTTTACGAATTTTATATTCATCTTGCATAGAATTTTCGTGTACCAATTTGGCATAAGTTCGCCTGCAAAGCTACCCTCGACAGATATTGTACTTTGTTGCTGCACGCCTTCAAGAAATTAATTATCATGCAATTGGATATTACTACAATCCTAAATTATTTAGACACAACGATTGACAGAGAAATTAAAACAGTTGATATTTAATTTGAAAATGATACTGGAACTAACCGTGTAGGATATGGACGCAATCATAAAAACTCTAGAAAGAGAAAGATTTAATTATTCTGTCACTACGCTTTTGCATAATTAAGAGAGTTAAAATCAACAACTATTTCGCACGTAATAATTATCCACAAGTGGTGGACTGGGAACCATGATTTTGCCCAGGTAGGGGCCGCACAATGTAGAAACTATCAAATTGAGAAGCCGACAATAAAGTAAAAAACAGTAATCCTAAAAGGCCGATGAAGTGGGTACGTGTCATTTGATATCGAAGTAATAAAATTTCTTGTGTAGAAAATAAAATGTTCGGGGTTTAAACTCCGTTACTTTGCTCATAGGTGAGGAGTGAATTGAATTGTCATTAAGTTAAAATGATTAAGGAAAAAAAAAATTTGTGATAGTAGACAATAACCCAAAGATGAGAACTATGACGATGAAACCACAAACTTAATAATTTTTTGAGATGAAAGTTATAAGTATAGAAAGCCAAACATAAAATATGCATAAAATTAGAAAAATTTCAAATCATGATGTATATGTTTCATTTTTTTTTTCCTTTGATTTTGCAGCTTCATGATGGAGACGTGTAAACAACAAGACAAAGAAAAGAACACCATTCCTCTTTCTTCTCTTAACAGTTCCTTGAATTGATAGGCTGGTGAAATTAAAGGCATTCCTTCTTCCTATCGAGGATCTATCCAAATCAAGACAGCGCACCTATATAATTAAGAATTCGACCTTTAAGAACACACCACATGAGGGCTCTCAATCTCAATTCTCAATCCCAATTCCATGATTTTAGCGCCTTACCATCGCATCAGCGAATGATAAAATACAGTCAACTAAGGTAAGCTCGTATTCAATTTCATACCTTTTCATTGTTTTTGGCACCTTAGTTTAGTTGTTCCAAGATACGTACAACTTAGACCGATAGAGACGGCTAGTGGGCTGTAGCCTACTCTAGGCCTCACAAAAAAAAAAGAAAAGAACAACTCAATCAATACTTAAATTTCACAATTAAGATGATAACAGAGTGCCGGAGACTGCACTGCACTGCATCTGCATGCAACAAATGTGACAGAGGAGAGAGGAGGGCAAAAATTCCTTAATAGAATTAACGTAACGTATATCTGTGTATATATAATAATAATAATTAATCTGTAATTACAAACTTTTGAGGGCTTGGAAATGGAGAAGCGGTGAGCTAGCTTTGTGACCCCCGCCCCCCCAAAAAACAGAGAAAAAAAAAAAGAGGGTAAGCTAATGTGAAGGAATAGGGCCAACGCCAATAAATGCATTGCTGTAGCTGATCCTATGCTATCCCTTTCTTTACCTGGAGATTTATGACTTTTTCATACTTGAATCTCTGCTGTTTTGTGTTGTGGCGTTTTTACTCGATCTAGTTTATACATATATATACATGTATGCGCAAACTTCTTAAAGCGAAAAATCTACGCACTTCCCAATATATATATATATATATATATATATATCTCCATTAATGGTTGCTGCAGAGCTTGATGATCAGGACCACGTATGTTTTCTCCTTAATTTTACTTTTTTTTTTCTTTTAAAGAATTAGAAAATTTGTTTCTACAGATTTGTTATGTTTTCATTTTTTTTTTTGGGTTTTTTTTTCATGTATATTATATCCTTTTACATTCTTCTTATACCTCAATTCTTAAAACCAAGAAACACTATGATATACTTCATAAATAAGGAAATACAGTCTTCTTTGATCAAGTATATAATTACGAAATAGAGTTTTGTTTTGAATAAATTGAACAAAATTGTTTCCACAATCCTTTCACTAAAAAAATTAATCATTCGCTCATAGGAACTTTGTCGAGTGATTTTCAAGTAATTTTATTTAATTAACTATCTGAATTTAAATTATAAGAAGACATAGGTTAAAATTTTGATTTAAATCTTATCAACTTCTCTCCCTTTTTTTTAATATTAACAAAATAAGAAAATATTAATCTCTCTAAAGCTAATCAAATTAAAGTGCATAGCTAACGTAAAAAGTAAAGTAGTAATAGCCGCGAGTAACAATATATATGATTAATTGGACTTAACATGTACCTAAATACCGAACCACATTTCTATCGGCACCATTTTCGTGCATTTCATTTTTCATAAATCGAGCTTGCTTCAACCCTCAATTGGCAAATGAATCATCCAATCGATTTATATTTAAATACCTTTTCTTCAGAGATTAATTTGCATTTTGCTTGAGCTTCTTTCTTACAACACATAGTTATACCATATATATCTATAATCTTTTTCTTCAATTCCTTTTACGTTCAGTTATGCGATTTCATTGATCTTTTTGGTCATGGTCAAACAAATGCGATTAAGAAACATTATATAAATATCAAATGAATGTGGATCCCATAAACAGTGTAATTATTGAGCCCAAGTACAAAGATTAGACAGGACTATGAAGCTATATGTGTGCGTGACTCTGCGGTTGTAGCCTGCATGATACCAACTAAATTTCACGATTGGTCAGATGATAGAATCTCGAAATAGCACAGTGACCTCTTTATGATTCTTGTATCAGCTGGTACCCCGTACCTACACCATATCACATCATCGCTGACCAAATCTTGCAGGAGCATTGACTAGGAATTATTCAATGCCATGAATAATGGTAACTTGTTGCAAAAAGAACCTTACTCAACGAAAACAAGGGCCTTAATTATCTTGCTCAAATGTGCCGTATTGTATATATTAATTAAACTAAGACAATTGATCACATGAGCTTGTGGAGAAATTTTAAAATACATCAGAGGTATTATGTTAGTTATACAATAAGTAAATAATATTATGACGTTTGTACATTTATTTTAAAAAATCACCATATAAATAGTGATTATATTAAATTAGATTACACATGCTATACATGCATTAGTTAATTATATTACATTTGTGATGTATTCTAAAATTCAGCAGGAGACCCATAGCTTTCCCAATAACAATTGGATACGTTAAAACCCATTAAATTGATGCTGTTAATTGTTCGTGTGTTTACATGGTGAAACACGCATGTGATCAGTTAGTTGCAAAGAGTCTCCCTCAATTGTAATGGCCCAATTCTGTGATTAGGCTCATGGGCCAATAGAGCTCTTTGTTGAGGTCCTAGTCCATTGGTTTGGGCTTGCAACTAAAACTGTTGCTCAAGTAGGCCACTAAAAAATTCAATGTCGATAGTGATGGACGGCCCCCTTTCTTTTTCCCGTTGTATCTTTCATTCCAATTTCCATCTCGCAATCTTGCACCCCACAATGTTCCAATTAATGCATCCATTTTGCGGAAGATGCTCTGCATGCCCTGTTGAGGTGTAAGATGACACGAAAGGTATGGGAGCTTTCCAATGTTGCAGAGATCTTCGATAAGAACTCGTTCACTGACTTCTATAGTGCTTCACTGAATCTACACACTTCATTACCTAAAGAAAAATTTGAAGGTTTTGTGGCACTTGCTTGGTCAATGTGGCGAACAAGGAATCTCACTCTATTTACAAAGGAAGGGATGGATATAAGTAGCACTCTTATTAAGGCTGATAGGGTTAGCCAAGCTTATAAGGATGCACAAGAAACTTGTATTAAATCTATTGGAGCCCCACTGGTCATCACAGAGGAAAGATGGTTTTCTCCTGACAAAAACTGGTTTAGACTAAATTCCGATGCAGCAATAAACGAGGTTGATGGTTTAGCTGGGCTTGGAGTCGTTATTAGAAATTCCAAGGGAGAATTCATGGATGCCTCAAGTTCTCGAATATCCTTTTTTGGGCGATATCGATTTTGCGGAAGCTAGTGCAATATTGGAAGGCATCAAGTTGGTAGAGGAGTTGGGGCTTATTCCACTTGTGGTCGAATCTGATTCACTCAATGTAATTAGACTCATGTCAAAAAGAATTAGTAGCAATTTGGAAATTGATTGGGTTATAACTGAAGTCAGGGAATTTATTTATAAGAACAGTGTATTTGCAGTGAAACATATTTCAAGATCTCGTAACTCAGCAGCTCATAATGTTGCTAAAATAGCTCTAGCTCGCTCAGAGCCTTATATGTGGGTGCAACAGGCGGCTTCTTACGTTGCATTTCTCTTGTAATGTTTTTGATTAATGAAACATCTTTTGTTAAAAATAAAATAAAAATTAATGCATCCATTTTGAGCTACACGTGTGCGGTTCAACTGTAATATTAGGGATGGCAAAAATCCCCACGGGGACGGGTACCCTCGGGATTTTTCCCATTCGGGGAGGGTATGAGGATAATTTCATACCCAATTTCTTATTTGGGGAAGGGACGGAAAAATTTTTTTACCCAATTTCTTATTCGGGGAGGGGACGGGGATGAGGTGGAATCCCCATCCCCTACCCATTTCCCCATTTTAATTTTTAATTTTTTTAAATTACTAGTAAATAAATAATAAAATTTAAATTATAAAATTGTAAATATTGGTAAAAATAAAAAATATCAAAATATTTATATTATTAAACTTTTAGGCCTAATTAACTAATTAAAGTCTTAAATTTTTATTTAGGACATTAAAATGACCGAGTAGATTCTATTAGCCCAAAATTTTTTAATTTTAATATTCTTTAAATATTTTAAACTTAAATATATTTTTTATTTATTTTTAGATATTATAATTACCTACAGTGAATCACAATTTTAATATCTAATCTAATATTTGCTCTTGATTTGCTCCGATTTAACTATTGTGTTGTAAAGGGAATAGTCCACATTTATAAAGTGTCCACGCCACCATTGAAAAAGTTAATTTTGAATCTAAATTCGATTTTATTTGTAACAATTTTGTATTAGACTATTAATTTATTCATGATAGTTTATAAAAGAAGTTTGTATCCCTTGCATGCTGCGTTACTTACTAATTTAATGTATGTGACTTTTGTAATGGATATTAATGTAAGATATATTTTAAACTTTACTTTTATTTGAATTTTTTATTTTAATATGATTAACTCAAAATCGAAAACAAAAAAAAATATTTATTAGTTATTCGGGGATCGGGGACCCTCGAGGATCCCTTGTTATTATTCGGGGAGAGGATATAGATTCTCTCAAGTAATTCTGACGGGGACGGGGAGAGGACGAGAATATACGTAAAATATCGAAAATGAGTACGAGGAGATTGGTCCCCTCCCCTCCTCTCCCCATTGCCATCCCTATGTAATATGATCAGTTCATTGAGACGTGAACTCGGTTCCTCACCATCAATGGGCTTCACAATTTTAAGCCCATCAATGCCGAGCAAAAGGTGACTGACTCACCAAGTTTTTTTTTTTAAATATATATATTTTTAGATTATTGTGATGTGTGATTCCACTTTGTATTGAGATTATTGTTTTGTAAGAGGACTTTTGCCGTCTGTTTTTAAAGGGGCTACCCGATCGTCCATGTTAACAAATTGCGAAAATTAATAAAATTTTCAACTTTTTTGTTTGTATAGTGATTTAGTTATGATCGCCTGTTTGTTAAAGAATGTGGTGGATCCCATAAAATCATAGCACACATAAAAGGGGTCATGATAATATAATATCAAGTACAAAATTATTGACTCATATTAAAACATTATGATAACCATGTGTACCTTGACAACGTTAATTCTGTTAGATTAGAAAAACAAATGAGCTACTTTCCATCGAGAAGCATTATCTTACAATTAATGTAAAATACATCTCCTTTACATGAACAGTATATATGTGGGATCCATTCACTGTTCATGTGAGGGGTATATCTTACATTAGTGGTAAGATAGGGAGATCTCTTTCCATCTGCTTGCAATTTCTAAATTGATGAAAGTTTTTTGTTGTTCAAAACTCACCCAATTATGTTGATTTAATCCAATATATGATAAATAACAAATTAAGTTTTGTAATTATCCATTCTTTAGTTAAGTTAATTGTAGATAGTTGTTGTGAAACAATTGTTTGGCTAAATTTATTAGCAACAAAAATCAAATACGTATTCATTATGTTGAATTAATAAAAAATTATACTTCCCTATAAAAAAAATTATGGAAATTTAATCCATGATAATTAACAAACTAAATTTTTCCTTGGTCAATAAATTTGATGAGTATTTTGAGTGAATTAGATTATTATTATTTTTTAATAATGGGCCCAGCAATCCATGGCCGAAAGCTTGACGGTTGACTTGACAGTTAATAAAACTCGGTACTGAATAATGGAAATTAATTGTGGAGCTGACTGACCTAACTCTAGCCTAAACTCCTATCAGATTGATTTGAAAACTCGACTCTCATCTGATTGGCTACACGTGGCTTGAAAGTCATCCTCGAACTTTCTAATTCTGTTTGATTGTTGAATTTCAACTTTCTGGTGTTTCACTCTTTCGTACCTCGCGTTTGATTTCAAGTTGGAGCATGTGCTTTCAGTAAGCCGACAACTCTACAAATGAGTTTGTGTGGGCTTGTTAATTCCATCAAATTGAGAGTTTAAATTTCCTTAATTATAGGATATTCCCGTGATTTTTTTTTTAAAAAAAATTAGGCTTCTGTGTGGGCTTGTTAATTAATTTATTAAGATTATCTCGAAAATATATATTATTAGGCCAAACCTAATAACGTTCTCTGTATTTTGTTTAATTTTAGATTCCATTGAACAATATATATTATTTTATCAAAAAAAAATTTTCAATCATTTTATCAAAAATAATTTTTCTTTTTACACGAAGAAAAAAATTGTTTTGAGGGTGTGATAGAGAGACAACAAGACTTACATTTGTTTTGTTTTTTTTTTTTTTCTAAATTCATGTGACGTGTGTCTCTTAAAATACTAAAAGTGGGAATAGACACGTGTCGCGTCACGCGAAAACTCCAACGCCAGAACCAAAAGGAAAATCTGAAACGTTTCTATACTTTTCGTTAGGACAGAGAGCGAAACGTGGCTGTCCGTCTGCTTAATTGCTTTTGTCATTATTTGTTCCCCCATCAAATTCCATAATTCATCAATCAACCGTCACAAATAAAAGATTAAGAAACAAACAAGAAAAGTTTTTACCATTAAAAATAAAAAATCAAATTAGAAGCCGCATATCACAGAGATAGATATAGAGAGAGTGAGTGCGTGTTTTCTCTGTCTTACTTGTTCCCCCCCCCCCCCCCCCCCCCCCCCCC
>NW_006263303.1:4314470-4322226 GCF_000493195.1 Citrus x clementina | reverse complement strand
TACAGATTTTGTTTTGAACAGGAAAAATTATTTTCTCATTAAGCATGGTTCTGTGGTATAGCTTTTCATAACAATAACTTTGAATGTGAGATACCAGCTGAGGATAAAAATTTCATTTACCTGTAGATTCTGAACCCTTGAGAGCATCAGTGTCAAATTTGTAATTCCAACATTTTTATGTGAATATTTATACATTCTTTTATATGTTACACATTATGAGATTGCTACTAGTTTCAGTTATCCATTATGTTAAATATGTGATGTATAACAAACACCCCATGCCCACAACACATTCGGGGAAAAAGAAAAAAGAGGACCAGGAAAATATTTTCCTTCAATGTGCAGCAAAATTGCATAGATAACATTGAACAAATATAAAGTTTTCTTTCATGCTTATTCTTATTGATTTTGAGTCTTTGACCATATCTTAGATGAGGTATAAACCAAAAGAAGCATACCTCTACCCTAGCACACCGTCTCTTCCTTCACAAGAATAATTTCTCTAGAATAAGCTCATGCAAGGATTATTTGGTTGTCTTAGGATTTTGAAGATCTTCTACTGAAACTATGGTGTTAAAGATGTGTAAGGCTGAAGGGTCAATGGACTGAGCTTTTTTGTATTGGGGGCATGGAGAAGTTGTTTATCCATGTTGATCTCCTAGTGGAGACTATGTAGCTTGTGTAATTATATAGTTTTCCAGCTATTTCCACTGACTGGCTTATTGCTACACCTCTACTTACCATTTGTGATTTTGTTTGTTACAATGATTTTACTTTATTGATGTGTTAGGACAACGAAGGAACCTGTCTCTGGAGCTTATTAGTTTGAAGTTACTGTTGCATGATTGCCGTTTCTGCTTTTTAGTTGCTTGTAAACCAGATTTTTTTTTTCTGCCCAGGGAGTTCATTGGGCCTAAGATTTGGCCAATGAGGTTATGGCCATAATTCAACATTGATAGTGGTGAATTTTCTTGTTTGTCCTGTTTTCTCACATGCGCTCACACACACAACCGTAGTGAAAGATTGTGACAAAGTGAGATTTGGTGACCTGTTTATGCAGGAGCAGACCCAAAGAATGCGCCTGAAAGACTGCTTAAGACATAATATCTTGTGGCTGTAATGTTCTGTTTTGATTTTTTATATGACTTTTGCGGTATATCTTTAGGCCAAACAATGCTTCTGATCTTGCAGACTGTATTTAATGTATGCCTGTATCCTTCAAATTGAAATTATGCCAGGATACTACTACTATTTTGTATAGAAGTAGTTCTGAAACTCAGAACTGTTTTTGTAACTCCCTGCCAACATTCAGATACTTGTTTCTTGACTCAACTGCTTGCTATCGTAATACTTTCATAAGTTATTGATTGCCTTGGCATCGGGCCTAACTCTTTTTGCCTGTAGTGACAGCATTAGCAGACCATCTTGGTTGTTTTTTTAACTGTTAATTTTGACTTTGTTGTACCTGTAGACTGTGATTTAAATTGTTAACTCTCTTTTCTTGAATTTGATTAGTTGGCATGAACTTCAAATTTCAATATCCAAATAGAAATTTCTTGGTTCGAAGGTCTATGACTTTGATTTTGATTTTACATTTCCCTTTTAAACCTGTCAAGTCTGCCGTATAACCTCAGGGTTTATGTTCACTTGCAGATTGTGCCTAGGAAAGGTGGGACGCCTAAGAAGAGTGAGATTGTTTTCACTGCTCCAACAGGAGAGGAAATCAGTAACAAGAAGCAATTGGAACAGTACCTGAAAGCACATCCTGGTGGTCCAGCGTCTTCAGAATTTGACTGGGGCACTGGTGAGACCCCTCGCAGATCTGCAAGAATTAGTGAGAAGGCCAAGATCTCACCGGCAGCAGATAATGAACCCCCAAAGAAGCGAGGCAGAAAATCATCTGCTTCAAAGAAAGACGGCAAAGAAGCAGAAAATGCTCCTGAAAGCACTGAGGAAACAAAAGAAGTTGAGATGAAAGAGGCTGAAAAAACTGAGGATAATGCCAAGGTGGAAAAGGAAGAGGATATAGTGAAAGAAAGCCGAGATGAGAATGAAGTTGACCAAGGTCCGGATACCAAAACAGAAGCTGGACCCTCTGGAGAAGCCAAGGTTGGGGAAGATGCTAATAAATCAACTGATGCTGAAGAAAGCAAGAAAACCGAGGCTGAGCCTGGAAACTTGAAAGAGACCCAGGATGGCACTCAAGCTGATAGTTCTGGAGTGACTCAGGATAAGGCAGGAATTGAAGGTGCAAAAAATGAAGAAAAGGTAGATCAACCTCAGGTTGAGATACAGAAAGAGTTTGGCTCTGGAGAACAGGACAAAGCTGATCCAGCTGCTGCTGAAGAGGAGACTAAACAGAAAACCAATAGAAGTGCTCCTGAAGCTGAAGAACTCAAGGAGAAAGGAGCAGTGAACGGCAGTGGTGAGGAACTTAATAGTGTGAATCAGATTAGCAGAAGGTGGAAGTAGAAGCGATTGAAAATGGCAGCCGTGGCAGTGATGCAGGGGAAGTGAAGCCTTGAGTTACAGTTTAAAGTAAATTAACTTAATGAAGGCTTCTATTGCACTTCTTTGACCTTTTAGATTAGTGAGATATTCAGACAATTGTAGCTCTGTTGTTGTTGAAGACATGATTGTCCGTCAGGACATCTTCTAGACTTCTACTATGTTGTGTATTAGGTGTATAATTTAACCAGCTTATGTTTTACCGGAGAGATTAGCTTCTTGTGACATTTGTGACACATTGGTGTTAAATACTGCTAATTTGATGTTATTATTCAATAATGTCCATTCACCCTAGGCTGTGTTTATTCGGTCTTTGCAGGTGACTGGCATTTACTGTATTATGTCTTTTCTCATCTGTTAGGGGCATAATGCTGTCTTTCCCAAGAAAATTCCTATGAAACACTCGGGGGAAACATAACATAGAAAGCTGCGACAAGCCGACATTGTCAAGATCCCAAACAGCTCTAGATATCAGCTAGGTTTTTGCCTCTTCATCGTAAGATGATGGGCGTTTCACACAAACTCAAATTGGAGTATCTCCTGTCATCGAAAGCGAATACATGTAATGAGTAGTGGGTATGGTGGACATATACAATTAACAATTCCATACAGATGATTCAAATCAATAAAGAATATTTTACCCAAAAAAAAAAAAAAAAGTTTGGCAAGGCTTGTCTGGAAAAGTAATGACCGAGGCTCAAAACATTGAGCAAGGATTTACAATTCATAAGCAAGTAACATAGGCTGTCATTCTTGAATTTTAGAGACCATTTGAAACTGTGAAGAAGACTAATGGAAGATTATGAAAAACACCGGGGCGAGAATAAAAGAAGCTTCAAGTTGCTCTCTCAGTAAACCAAACAAAAATGAACAAAAAAGCAATCTCATCATCTCTTCCTTCACAGTCCCTTGAGCTGTTCAACCAGTCCGGTCAAAGATGTCCACTTCTCAAATGCGCTGGCTGATGCCACAAAAGCAACTTTCGAGGACTCAATATCATTTTTAGTAACTGGAAGAAACAACAAGTAAAGAATAGAAACCATGGTTAATTCACAAAAGCACTAAAAAAGAAGTTGCAGCTCTCCTATTTGCAGATTATTATGAGAAGGCATTTATAATTGCCAGAGATACATTTTGAAGCTAAGATTGATCATAGGACACGGAATTGCAGGCAACATAGTTAAGAAACGAGAAACAGAAAACTCTGCCATAGAGTAGCCGACCTGATGAAATCAATGAAGCTAGTGAAGAATTAAATGCATCCACTTCAGTCATTTCCTCTGGACTGGAACTCAGCTGATGAGAAGAAAATTTAAAAAAACAATACATGAATATTCACATCCTTCATCATATGTCGTGAATAGGGGTATGAAGAGTAAAATAGCTCACAATTAATTTGTAAATAAATGTTCAACAAGTGACCTTGGTGAAAGCTTGATTAGCCTTTTGGACCCAGTCAGTCTCAGTGCTTCTCCCAAGTACAGAACTGGCTGCAGCGAGATCATTTTTCTCTATGGCTTCGCCAACTTTGCTCAGCTTGTACACTAGATCCTGCAAATATCCTGCATCAAGATACTTTGACATGTAAGGTCAGGGAGGCGACAATGAGAGGAAAAAAATATAACCCCCTCCTTAATATTCAACTAACTATGTTGACGAGCAAAAGCAAACCATGCATAACTTCAGCACCAGATTTACGTTACAAACCAATCAAAGCATCAGTATAATTAAGAGCTATTTCAGGCCCCGAAACATAAGAATTTGTTTCCTTATCACACCAAAGACAAGAACCGGCACTAGAATTGAATATTTTGATGGAAATAGCAAAGCCATAAGCTATCAATGTTGACTACTAAATATCCATATTCATACCCAGATTGGATCAAATCAAACAAATCATAGGAGAATCACCTTCCAAATTTACTATAAGACAAATTAAAGATGATCAAATTAAACTCTACCGAGAATTATTCCTGGACCCCTTCAATTCTCTATCATGAGTGCAAACCATGAACTTTCTGTTGCTAAGTTATTTAAAGTGGCCAATAATTTAAGAAACCACGTCCTTAACTCCACATTTTAAAAATCTCATCATTAGAAAAATGAATTCATGTATTCTCTAGTTCTATCTATTAACTATCAAATAAATTATTTGAATTCCAAGTTTCCAACAGAACACAAAGAGAACAGTAAACTTTAAGCAGAAGTGTAACACATTGAAATGTAGGCATGTCCATATTATGCAAAAATTTAAACAACCTAAAAGTAATAAGCACAGTATGGACGTGTCCTAACCTTTTTCTTTCATAGAGGAACTGAGAGCACTTTGTTTTTCAAGCCTCTTCTTTCTGTCTTTCTTAACTTTCTCCAGTAGCTCTTCATCATCCTCAGCTTCTAATATAGCAGCATTGGCATCAAAACAGCCTTTGCCATTGCCACCACCAGCCAATGATGAGAAAACAAATCCGGTGATAAAGCTTATAGAAAGATTTCTTTTTGTGATACTTGGTAAAGGTGCTGGCGTTGGTGACTGAGTGAAAGCCTTGCAAATAGCTTGTTGTTGTCTCTTGGAGTTGTGTTTGTGAATGTGAATTAATGTTGGATTTGATAATGAAGAAGAAGAAGATGGTGATGAAGATGAAGAGGGTAGAGTTGAGGAGAGGAAGCTGTTTGCAGTTGAGAGAAACTGTGTTGCCATTTTTCTTTTTTGTGTTTTTGTTTTCTTTTTCTGTGTTTTCTGGTAATTTTGGTGGGAATTTTCAGAGGTTACGGGCAGTTTGCAGTTTTGCACTTTCAGAAGATAAGGATGCTGGATTGTGTTATCTCATCCAGCCATTTTTCAAATACATTAGGGTATTAATGTCATTTCGTAAACACATCATAAAGTCATTTCCCAAACTTCTATGTAGAAAGGTTTGTCTACTGTCAAACGAAAGTCCAAAATCCTTCTCACACCACCTTGTTAGCTCATAAAATTTAATGAGATGGCTTGTGATAAAAATCTCAAATGATTGATTGATAATATAATCAAAAAATAGATTTTGAACACATTCATGTATGGATGACTGTAAAACGTGATATAACTCTTTCAAGGCATATTTGATTTCATTTCTATATTTTTATATTTTGAACACTTAAAATTTTTTTTATAGGATTTATACATTTTTACGTTAAGACGAAAGATTGAGTATAAGATAGAATCTTGTATGAATAGTAAAGGAATAGGGTATTTTAAAGATAATGGAATATAAAATTACAACTTCAAATATTTTTATCTTTTTATACTAATAGAAATCTAAAAAAAAAGAAGTGATTTTAGGCAAAGAAATCAAGATTCAAGCCTCAATACAATTCCTTAACAACGATGTTCCTATCACTAAGTAACTCAAAATAATCTTTTTTTCTAGCAGATAATCTAGAAGTGAAACAACAACAAAGACGATGATGGGATCCCAGGTAATTCATTAATCATATATAAAAATCTTTAATTGCTTCTTAAATATAGGTGACAACCACCATGGAAGCCTTAAGCTTATACCTATCTTTTTTTTATTATTATTTCAAGATTATTTTGACAAAAAAGATGGGCATTTGCAGCTAATTCTAGTGGGTCCTATAAGAGGTCAGTATTAGTATTCGCTTTTAATCATTTGAACAAACGAGACATGTAAAAGCATATTCCCTTACGTGCGGGAGATATTCTAGGACATTAGAAGTGTTACACTTAATTAATATATATATGTTATGTATATATTTATTTTAAAAAAATCATCATATAATTAGTGATTATATTTTAATTGAACTACACATTATATACATATATTTCTCTAATTGATATTGCAGAAACTTTTCTTATTAAAAAATCACCATCTAATTGCTTCGAAGGCCAGCTCTAAAGAACTCGCTTTTATGTCATCTCTGCTAAGGAAAGCCTCTAATTTTTCATTTTCATGCAATTAGAGATTAGACATCATTGTGTGTTACTTATTTCATTTTAAAGACTTAACTTTTTTCCCCCCCACTTTTTAGTGCATTCCAACAACAAAGAGGGTGTTTCCCCATCCACTTTAGTTGTCTTCTCCCAGTTCACAAATTCAGATTCTTGACATATTTTTGCAAAATATCACTCTTTTTTCAGTTTGAATGCTACTTTACTTTTTATTACTTTTTGATTAACAAATTAACCTTGTCCATGCTTAGACCCATCGATATAACTAATTAACGTCACTGCATCTTTGATTTGAAAGACTTTACTCACCTTTTAAAAAGTAAAGAAAAAACCAAGAGTTACCGAAAAAGAAACAAAAGTGGAAAATAAAGACAATGCGTCAGTTGAAGCTATGAAGACTCTTGTCTTCTAAGCAATCGCAAAATTCTTCTGACGAGCTTCTCGTTTACTTGCGACGTTTACTACTACAATAAGTAGTTATAGGTCACACCCAAAACACAATAATGACTTGTTAACTTTCAACCGATTAATTACGATAATTATAATTCTCTCCGTCTCTCTCTGTCTCTCTCTCTGTGAAAATCTAATTCAAGATGATAATGGTGCCGTGGGCTTATAATCGACCAAATGAATTTGATCACCAACTCGTTTACATTTGTCCTTGAAGCCACATAAGGTTCTTTGATTCTGATGATCCTCGACATGCCCCACTAATTCAACAACACACCAAAGTTTGATAAAGAAATGCTCTTTTTTGTGCTTGGCTTTTGTTTCTTATTACTTTCTTTCCTTTTTAGATTGATTTACGTGTCAATTTTGCACAATCTGAAACTTACGGATAGTAAAAAGATATCTTTATGTACCTCTCAATCTAGTAGAGCTTTTGATTATAAATTTTAAAATATAAATTTGCTTGTCTTGTTGCCAATTATAGCTCTCAACCCAAAAAAATATTTTTTTTTATTATCTTAACTAATAAGTTTGTTCCTTTTCTTATTTTAACTTTATATCATATGAAAAATGTATTAAAATCTTTAAAATAAAAATGTTTATTTGTTAGTTAAATCTAATATATATAAGCTTCCATTTAATTCCATAAAATCTTTTCTAAATCTTTTGAATTATTTTTATTTTTTTTAGTACAAGTTTTAAAGATTAAGAAAGTTATTTTGTCCTTTAATAATAATTTCTTAAATTTTTGACCTTTATAATATAGATTAAAATTTTTTTTTGTAACCGTTAAAAGGCCAAAATCTTTTTATTAATTGAAACTCAAAATTTTTTACATAAAATTTTCTG
>NW_006263303.1:4180931-4314252 GCF_000493195.1 Citrus x clementina | reverse complement strand
GTTATTAACAAAAGCTCGATTTAAATAAGTTTTATTTAAAAAGTTATATCAAACGGAACCTTAATCAAAAGAAGAAAAATAAAACTCTTTTGGTCGCATTGAGAAGATAAAGAAACCTTACAAACTGAAAAATATGATAAATTAAACTATTTTAATATATTTTCACAAAGAAATATTAAACTTATATTTAATATCTACTAAACGAATTTAATTATTTATGTACTTTTCACTATTAAATTTTAAAAAATTATAACCAGCCTTAAAGGAACTTTTGGTGCGTTTACTTCATGGAATGAGAATGGACTGAGAATATGAATGAGCTGGAATGAAAATGATGAATGAGAATGAGATTTCAATATTTACTTGGCAAAAATAAATGGGAATGATAATGTGTCATTGTGTTGGAATGCCATTGATGTGTTTACTTGGCAAAATAAATGAAAATGAGAATGAATTTACCAAAATACTTATAGTATTAATAATTAATAAAAATAATTAATTTATCATTATTAACAATATTATCATTATTGTTGTTATTATTACTATTATTATTAATAATAAAAATAATATTAACAATTATTAATAATAACTAAAATAATAAAGTTAATAAAATTTAATAATAATAATAATATCATTATTAATAATAAATTTTATTAACTTTATTATTTTAGTTATTATTAATTATTGTTAATATTATTTTTATTAATATTACCATTATTAATATTTATTTTTATTATTAAATTTTATTAAATTTATTATTTTAGTTATTATTGATTATTGTTATTATTATTAATATTAATATTATTATTATATTTTATTAACTTTATTATTTTAGTTATTATTACTTACTGTTAATATTATTTTTATTAATATTATCATTATTAAAATTTATTATTATTATTTTAATTAATATCATTTTTATATCTAGATAATGAAAATTACATTATTATTATTAAATTTTATTAACTTTATTATTTTAGTTATTATTAATTATTGTTATTATTATTTTTATTAATAATAATAATAACAACAACAACAACAACAATAATGATAATATTGTTAATAAAAATAAAAATAATAATTAATAATAACTAAAATAATAAAGTTAATAAAATTAATTGTGATTTGAATAAGGATAATTTGAAAAATATGAAAAAATTAGAGGGACACAAAAGTAAACATATATTACATTCTCATTCCCTCATTTTCATTCCCAACCCCCCATAGGAATGAGATTCTCATTTCTTATTCCCAAATTGTGTGGGATCCACACATTTTATTCTCATTCTCAAATTATATTTTTTCAAGTAAACATAGATTTCATTCACATTTCTTCATTCTCATTCCTCATTCCATGAAATAAACACACCATTCATGTAATACAGTTTTTATAATCTCATTTTATATACCAATAGTGTTCAGTCTTCAAAACTAACACGCAACAAAAACATCAAAAAGTGACTTCTAGAAAAAAAAATTGAAATGTCCAATAAGTCTTTTGGGATTTTTTAAAATGAAAATTAATTAAATTAAAGAGAGATAGAAAATTAAAAAAGAAAAGAAGACAAAATTATAAGAAGTAGAGTTCCACTTCCACTTCAACAGAGCAAAGCGCGTGGCAACCACTTAGAAAACTCCAAGTAAGCAAGCAAGTAAATCATTGACCAATAGGAGCAAGAACAGTAGTTGACCAAATCAAACCAAAAGAATTTTAAATTAATATATCACCAAACTAGGTAAATTTATTCATTCGTATTTAATAATTAATTAAAACGTAAACAAATTCGAAAATATAAAAATTGGAAAAAGAATTAAAACACCCAAAGCCGCTGTCTCCACTCTCCCGCACTCAGTAAAGGCTCAGAGAAAACGACCGCCAAAAATACTTTCATGTAATTAATTAATTAAGAAGATCAGTTTCCATCCATTGATTTATAAAAACAGCAGAGAGGCAGAGAGTTGCAAGTTTAAGAGAGAGAAAAAAAAAGGAAAACAAAAAGGTAGAATCTTTTTGTGTGAGTGAGTGAGGAGGAAGAAGAAGAACAAGAACAAGAAGCGGTGCACTGACTTCGATGTCTTTTTGAGTAACAAAGTAGTAACTATTGATTTGATTTTAAGAAGACAAATGAAGAAAAGCTTGAGGTTCTTTCTTCGGTTTCATCTTCTCCTGTTCTTCTCCGTCTTCTTCACTCTAATTGGTAACTTTCTGCAACTCTCTTTACTCTTTTTGTTTTTTTTTTGAATTTTTAATTATTGGGTTAGTTTTAATTGTTTATAGCTTATGAATATTATTGGATTGATCGCTGAAATTTTTTGGATTGGAATGGCTTTCCAACAGTTGTTGTTTGTAGTTATGAAATTCTTGTTTTCATAATTCTGAAATTATAACCGATATTTTCCTGGTAGAAAAATTGTGATTTTATTTTTTAAATGAGAATTCAATTAAACTTTCAGTTTGTTGATTTTTAAACTTTATTTGATTTCTAAATAAGGGCTGATATAATTCTCTACAGCAGTGATAATTTTGTCGTGTGTATTTGTTAATTTACTATGGTCTCTATGTAGATTGTAACAATTTTGATTATCATCATCATCATCATCATCTTTTTGGAGGAATTGGTTTGGAGTGAAATTTCTTTAATCTTTATCTTTCTTCTTCTGAACTTGTTTTGCTTATGTCAATATGGGAATTCGCTGTTAAGTTCATGCCGCCCTCTGCATCAAATTTGATCTCTCACGTAATTCATATGTAATTAGTACTTGTTTATTTCTGTCATGCTGATTAAGGTTTTCGTGCACACTTTTGTTGAATCATGCTGTGCTTTCCTTGGATTTGAAAGACCATACTGAATTTTTTTTAGTAGAAGATCTGTGTATACTTTTCTGACAAAGTAATGAATACTGTCATTTTACCTCGTCTATACGGGGTTGTGTTGAGATAAGACTGAAAATATCTGTTATTTTTCCAGATCCCAAGAAAGTACAAGCATTTACTGGAACTTATGGAATAAATTATGGAAGAATTGCAGATAACATTCCTTCCCCTGATGAGGTTGCTGTACTTCTTAGGGCATCAAAGATAAAGAATGTTCGTATTTATGATGCTGATCACAGTGTTCTCAAGGCCTTTAGTGGGACTGGGCTTGAACTTGTGGTTGGACTTCCAAATGGGTTAGTGAAAGAAATGAGTGCTAATGAGAGTCATGCCATGGATTGGGTTAAAGAAAATGTGCAGAATTTCCTACCGAAGACAAAGATTTGTGGAATTGCTGTGGGGAATGAAGTTTTGGGAGGGGCTGATTCCGAACTCTGGGGAGCTCTTCTAGGTGCAGTAAAAAATGTTTACAATTCCATAAAAAAGCTTCATCTAGATGATGTAGTTCAGATCACCACTGCACACTCACAGGCTGTTTTTGCTAATTCCTACCCTCCCTCTTCATGTATATTCAAAGAAGGAGTAGATCAGTTTATGAAGCCACTCTTGGATTTTTTCTCACAAATTGGCTCTCCTTTTTGTTTGAATGTTTACCCATTTCTGGCCTATATGAGTGATCCAGAAAATATAGATATTAATTATGCCCTTTTCCAGTCAACTCAAGGGATTGATGATTCAAAAACTAAGCTACATTATGATAATATGCTTGATGCTCAGATTGATGCAGCCTATGCTGCTTTGGAGGATGCTGGATTTAAAAAGATGGAAGTCATAGTTACAGAGACAGGATGGGCCTCCCGTGGAGATAGCAATGAAGCTGCTGCAACGGTTGACAATGCAAGGACATACAATTATAATCTGCGGAAAAGGCTTGCTAAGAAGAAAGGAACTCCTCTTCGGCCGAAAAATGTGGTGAAGGCTTATGTTTTTGCTATTTTTAATGAGAATCAGAAACCTGGACCGACTTCTGAGAGGAATTTTGGACTGTTTAAGCCTGATGGGAGCATTGCATATGACATTGGATTTCATGGACTGAAGTCTTCATCTGCTGGTTCATCACATCTGTCTTTTAAGGTATGAGGTTCTTCACCAATTGTGATATATGTCATTATGAACGTGATAAAATTTTGGGCACTGTGTTTTCTCAGTGGCTGCTCTTCGGACCAAACAAAAAAAATGGAAAAATAGAAAAAATTACAAAATATTCTTGTTATATCCCTTTTTTTAAAAAATAAAAAAGAAAAAGATAGAAATTTTTTTATATCCCTTGAGTTTTACTCTGTACAAACTTTGCAATTATCCTCATTGGCACTATATTTTGTTGGAGGGAGGGATGTTCAATAGAAGATATTTTTGTTTGTTTAGGAGGGGTGAGTATAAATGAAACATATAATAGAATATTTTGTTTTTCATTTCAAACAAGCACAAATAATCACAAGAATAACTTATAGGTCTTTAATGAATTCTACTAAATTAGAGTCTGATCATAATAAAATAATAAAAACTGGCTCTTAGTCTATGAAGTGAATAGCTCATGATTATTAGAAGATCACTGAATGTTTTGAGGTCATTGGATGTTTGTACTCTTAGTAAACCTACTTGACAAGAGGGGAAATTTTGAGGACTTTTATCTTTTTGAGGTGTGTCACATCAGTTCATCACAGTGAAAGATGCCAGATTGAACCCGACACCATGAACACACTACAAAAGAGATTATGAAAGGAGATGCCTCGATTGCAGACTGTTTCATACTAGATAAAGTAATTTAATGATCTTGTACTCTCTGTATTGCCAACAAAGTCAGTAACGGATTCACCGACACTCTATTATCCATCAACTAAGTTCCCAGACCTAGTATGGTTTTTCAACAGAGGATATTGATAACCATTTGAGGTTTTGACGCATTTGGTTCATTTGACTACTGAATGCATCAACCTTTTCGTCCTTGACGAGCGATGGAGATTCCGTTAAGAGTATATAAAGTAATTCACCTTGTTAGTTGCATCTTATACCTTAATTATGCCTCTCCACTCCCTGCATCAGATAATTACCATAATTCACAAGGATCTCAATTGATCATTATTCAGGGTGTATGCATGTCTGTGTTTGTGTGTATGCATTTATTTGTTATGATTTATGAAACACCGGCATCCATTATGCCACCTCCGTCCCCATGTTTTTCACTTCTTTTTTCTTCATCTTTACATATGTTGTCACAGGATATTCGAGCTCGAGATTGTTCCTTGATTTTAATAATCTTGCTGTGGCAATGGTTGTTCTTAAGCTAGTGATTGAGCATGTCTCAGGGCAGTCATATATTTTAATTGCCAAACCAGCACACGCAAGTCAAAGGGTTCTGAGTTTGGTGCATTTCACAACATGCTCAATAGTTGAAACTATATACCTAAATTCTTGTATTTTCATTTAAAAACATAAGCTAGGATTGCTGATTATTTTATCTGTATCAGCAAATGTAAATTGATTTTTGCCTGGTTAAACGTGTTCTCCTAGTGAGTTCATGTCAAAAGAACCAAGGAGGAAAATTCGAGATTCCATCTACAGATTTAGAGAATGCTTGTCGACACTTGTTTTGGATAAATTATATATAGGCTGAGGAATACCAACCAGAGTTAACTAAATAACCACAAAGAAGTCCTTCAATCGGAAATAGGTAGGCACGTATTTCTACTTCTACTTTGATTTGGATGCTCTGATGATCATCGGGATAATCTCTAGTTGTCGATGCTGTATCTTTCGTTAGGTTAGTTTTTTTTTCAAGCATTATGAATTTGGCATTTTGAATGGTTGAGCGAAAGTAATAGAGCCAGAAACAGTTCACCTCCTGGTATTGCGTCAGATTCTGCATCAGCTCGTTTCTTTATTTCACCAAGTCATCGGCAGACCGGGTTTTCGAAAATATTGTGCTAATTATTTAACGGAAAGTCTCTGATCAGAGACTAACTCAACGATTCTAGATAAAGTAGACTCTTTTTTTTTAATAATAATAATAATAATAATAAGATGGAGAATTCTTTGATCAATTACGTGAACTTTCATTCTCGATGATTTGATAATATTATGTGTTCATTTTTATAACTTTTTCTACTTTTTTTAAACGTGGGTTCAGGGTGCGCATAATAGATTTCCTTCTTTTCCCCGTTCACACTTACATAAAGCATGTGTCACAAGATGACAAGCTACCAAAGATTAATGAACATATTTTATGTATATTTTAGTAACATTAGCATTTAAGAATGTAAAAGATACTTCAATTAAGATTTTTCAAATAAGAAATGATTCTCTCTCTTTAATTTTGTAAAATTGTTTTCTTTTTCTTTAATTTATATTTTATTATTTTTTATTTGAGAGAGAGAGAAGTGTTTAATTACCATTTATTTTTTTTTTTGAAAAAATATTTATTTGATTAAAATAATGTTAACTTATTTTTCTTTGAATAGTCTTTTGGAGAATAACATATTTTTTCACTCTTCTTTTTACCGCATAGATGAACAAATAAATATTTGAAGAGTAAAATTAATAGAGTCTTTTAGAGATGTTCTAAGTTATAAAAAATAATAATAATAAATGACATTACTATATATATTAATTAGTGGTGGATTAAGCTGACAAAATCAACACTAATAAACTATTAATGTCGGTATTATCAAACATTAAAAAAAAAAAATTGCATCATTATTGATTATTTTTATTTAGAATCAATTTGGAATGAGATGCGTTCGTGTTCATGTCTAAATAACTTCATTTCGAGGAAGAGGAGATTTTAAAATAATAAGTAAAACAACGGGGTATGCGTCAACATACGCAAACTATTACCTACCGAGAAGCTATTGCACCTATCAACGACTTTCAAATCAATTGATGTATATATAATTATATATACATATATATATATATATCAACATGAGCCTACAGGCAACAATTAACCTGCAGCACACAGAACTTAAAAAGATTTTGGGGGGCGGCCTTAATTCCGGCGAACACAATTACGAAGAAAGAAATGGCAACTAGAAATATGAATATGGCACAGCTCGTTATGGCTCTAGCTTTTGCAGCAACACTGCTACACGGCACAGCCGCCGTTGATCTTGTTGTGGGCGGCAACACGGGCTGGACAATCCCACCAAACAACACCTTTTATTCCAACTGGGCTTCTGCTAACACCTTTCGGATCGGCGACACTCTTGGTAATTAATTAATATTTTAAAACAATTCTAGTATAATAATTTTATACGTACATAATGAGGCAACTTGTCATATATATAATTATAATAGCAAGCGTAATATATATTAACGTCGATCATTGATCTTAATCTCTTTCTATTCTTTTTGCCCCCTTAATCTTACAGTGTTTAATTTCGCTACTGGAGCACATGACTTGACTGTAGTGACAAGGCAAGCTTATGATTCATGCAGCACGGCCAACGCCGTCAATCGCATAACAAATGGACCGGCAAGGGTTCGCCTCAACACAACTGGTCAGCACTACTACATATGCGGGTTCCCCGGTCACTGCGCCGCCGGCCAAAAGTTGACCGTTAACGTTGTTGGTAACAACTCCGGCGGCTCAGCCCCTGCTCCTTCTGCCGGCGGCGGCCCTGGCACTTCTCCCGCACCCCCTGGTCCTTCTGGCACCGGCACTGATACTACTCCTTCCACGCAAGCACCGCCACCTTCTGACACTGCCCCAATAGGCGTTAGCTTTGCTGCCGTCTTGATGTTCATTGCCGTAGGCTTGTTCTACTAGGCGGCTATACCATATATTGCTTGCTTATGAGGGTCTTTTAGTTTTCTTTATTGCTATGGTTTTTACTGGACAGAATACAGACATATTCATTTGATCGTGATGATTGTTTGAGAATTTTGTTTTTGAATAAGGCTGTTTGTAATTCATTTCTTATTCATCAGCAGCCGCGTCACTATGATTTTTATGGGGATCAATGATCATAGTTTATGTCGTTTCTGATTTTCGCTTTTCTCGATTAATAACAGTCATATGATTATTAATTATAATTATTCTATCTTCTGAACGTTCACGCTTAAAATGTACATTCTAAGCGAAACATCATGGTAAATATTGTTTTAATATAACAATGTAACGTTGATCAAATCTGTATTTTTGTAAATGGCGAACGAGTTAAATTATTCAAGCCTAACCAGATATTCATTGACCTTGTAACACAGGAATATATAATCCGACAAAAGCCAACCGAATGCATATATATATTTTCAGCGAAACGTCGTTGTAGCTTGCTAGATCGACTTTGTATGCCCATAAGTCAAAAATTAGGTTCGGTAATGATGTTCGTCTTCAGTAGAGTTTTGAGTAAAAGAACATTTCCACCTTGTTATATTGACAGTTAAAAGTTGGATTGTGACCAATTCATTCAAAAATAAATAAAAAATTGTGTTCACACACACAAATATATTGGGGCTGAACCTTGAGCAATAGAATTCAGCATTCTGGGTAAATTAAATCAAAATAATAAACCGCAAATTAAAACAAATTATAATGCTGTGAGTATGGAGAGTTGTTTATTTAGATTTAAGGATTGTATAGGGCGAGAGTAGCGAACTCAAATTGTATAAATTTTATTGTCAATAAAAGTAATTAAAAGTAATTAAAATGATTTATAAAAGTCTACGTGAAAAATAAATGTAAATTTGTGCACGTCTTTTAGGTTGCATGTTCAAAGCACCGACCTTACGTATACCAGAATACTGCGTGCTATAAAAATTAAAAGCTTGACAATTACACGAACAATTAAATACGTGTCACGGAATGGATGGTTCCGTGTGAATAATTTAAAAGACATAATGGACATTGGGTTTACTCACATAATAAAGCCCGCGGGGCGAGCTTGAATAATTTAGGAAATATATTTTGCCTTTTGCTCGGGGAAGAAGAGATCTCGAATATTACAAGCCACTTTGGTTGACTAATCATATAATTAACTGGAAAAATACAACCACACATTACTCCCTCTTCATTAGCATTTGTCACGTGCGTGTATACACATTTTAAGTCTTTAACATGCAGCTTGTTTGTCGCAGTGCAGTAGTTTTAAACCCAACGTATGATTGATTGAAAGATACATGTGATCATACGATTGAAAAAGAACACACACTCATTAATATCATTAATGTGTTTTATTTATAAAAAAACTAAAAAAACAAAAATAATCTTTTAATAGAATTATCTGTTGGATGCTAACCAAATAATATAACTTAATTTGTTATGAGACTTAATTCTTTAATGAGGTAGCAAACAATATTTCTGTATTCGACTCGCCAACATAATTAAATCTCACCAGAATTTCACACAAGTCGAAACAAATGTACAAAAATTGGCCTGGGTGGGGTTCAAGTGAGATTAGCAGATGGGGTGAGTATCATTTCTATATTCTTAATCTTATATATCGTCAATATTTGACTTGGTATATTTTCGCTTTCGAAATCTGTTTTTATATTATACCCAGTTCTTTACGGTCTCGATAAATTAATACGCATATAGAGGCATCAAAATCATAGCTGATGTAGTAATATGCAGAGTGATTTTAAAATAATTTTCAGGGAATGAGTCCAAGTAAGCATTTGGATGACTAATTAATATAGTTAATTTGAAAAAACCCACAATGTTAATTTAATGATGACTGGTCGTGACTAATTAATTAAAATTCTTCTGGAAACATAAAGTCCCGTTATGTTTTGCGATTTGGGAATGAAGAAACATGTGCAACTTTTGTTATGTGCATGAACAACAATTATTAATGTTGTACTAACTCAAAACTTGGAGTGTCTGTGTTAATCGAAAATTAATTAAATGCATAGGAGGGTGATAGAAAATAATTAAACAAAAATAATGACCAAACTAAACTTATCAATTCATTACTCAACCTCTGGTCTATTACTACTATAAATAGAGTCACTAAATTCTCCATTAAGCACAAGAATCAAAATAAAGTCTATACAAACTAAATAAAATATGGCAAGAACAATCATTTTAGCCATTGCAGTGACAGCATGCATGGCTTCTCTCTTACAGAACACAGCTGCCGAGACTACCCACGTGGTCGGCGGTGACTTAGGATGGCAAATTCCTCCTGGTGGCGCCATCGCTTATGTCACTTGGGCTTCCATGCAGACGTTCTCTGTTGGTGATATTCTTCGTACGTACTCTGAGCGACAAGAAAATTATTGCCCAAATTCACATTTTGGAAAATACGAACGTGGCCCATAATTACCTTCACATATATATTTAATAAATTTGTTTGTTAACTCTGCAGTGTTTAATTTCACAACCGGACAACAAGATGTAGCAAGCGTAACAAAGGAAGCATATGAGAACTGCAATCCAGCGAGTCCCATTTCACGTAAAACCACAGGCCCGGCAGAATTCAGCCTCGAGGCAGCTGGGGATTACTACTTTATATGTACCCTGGAGCTGCACTGCACGTTAGGGCAGAAGCTGGCAATTCACGTTACTGGCCCTGCTCCTCAACCCAGCCCCGGTCCTTCTCTGCCAAGAACTCCGGTGAACTACACCGTCGGCGGTAACATTGGTTGGGCCATTCCGCCTGGTGGTGCACTTTTTTATGCCTCTTGGGCTTCCTTCTACTCTTTCTTCGTTTGTACACTTTAGGTAATTAATTTATTAATAACAAATTCACATAAAAGTAGCATAGCACTAAATTGAAATGTGAATAATTATTATTATTTTTTTTTTCAAAAATGTTATGCAGTATTTAACTTTGCGAATGGGACACAAGATGTTGCCATAGTGCCCAAGGGTGTATACGAAACGTGCAACATTAACAGCACAATTGCAGTTTTCACTTCCAGTCCAGTGAAAATCACACTCAAATTCCCCGGTGAATATTACTTCACTTCTACATATCTAAGCCACTGCTCATTGGGACAACGGCTGGCCATCAACGTCACCGGTACCAGCACCCCAGCGCCGGCCGCTCCACCTCCCTTGCCTCCACCACCACCACCAGGAAACAGAACTTCGCCGGCCCCAGTTCCCCCACCGGTCCAGCCTCCTCCTTGTCGTCAGCCTCCGCCACCGCCCGCCAGCGTAGCTCCATGTCAGGTTGTGGGCGGCTTCTATATCACCATATTGTCTATTATTGCTGTGGCTTTGATCTCTAGCTCTGTTGAGTAACGTAACTGCCTTGTCTTATATATCGTGGATGGCAGGGAGTACACTAGAAGCCGTCGTCGTCGTCATATTTTGCACCAAGGGGAAGGGGTGATCATCAAAGTGGCTTGCTAATCTTGGGTTTGCAGTTTTGGGAAATTCAGTCAATCTTGGGTTATAATTTTGGACTCGTGGAGTTTTAGTTGCCTAGCTCGTCACCATTTCTTTGAAGTCTGTTCGCTACCTAGCTTCTAGTTTGCTTCTTGTTTCATTTTGTTCTTCACGAGGACCTTGAAGTAATTGAGTGTCTCTCTCTTCTCGACTGTATTCAATAAATATCCCTCGCTAAATTGAGGTCTTATTAAAAATATATATAATAATAATAATAATAATAATAAAGGGGTTATTCAAATGTTTCTTTTAGAACTAAAAATTTTTACTCGTGCCCTGATGCCCTTCTCTGTGTTGGTAATGACTTTTCTAAACTATAGGTTTTGCCAGTATTTGGTTTGGCTTAGTTACCTCTTTTTTTTTCTTTTTTTTCTTTTTTTTTTTTTTGTGTGTGGGATTTGGCTCCTCGTTATTGTATTTGATATTTTATTCTAATAAATTAGTTCTCCTCGTTAAATAAAAAAATAAAAAAAATTGCTGAATTCTCTATAAGTTTTAATTTTTTACAACGTAGAAATTTAAAAGGATGTTTAACTGCATAGATATGGGCTCCCAGGCCCAGACCATAACAAACAGAATTGAAATTTGAAAACCCGGCTTTCTGAAAACCCGGGTGATCACATCGTACTGAAATTGAAATGTTTGTATGGTTGTGGTCCAACGAAGCATATAACAGACATAGAAACATATTATTTTACAATTGATGTATAAACGAATACTATATTCATCAATTAATTAGTCATACGAATACTCTAGAACTCCTCCCCTCCCCCCCCCCCCCCCCCCCCCCCTTTTGAATTGAGGTAAAATGCAAACTCAACAGCTCTGATTGAGTTATTGCATGTAAAAGATACAAAAATAAATAAATAAATAAGAGGTGAGTTATTTTAACTTAAATATTTTTCAAAATTTATTTCGATAAAAAATTAAGTTACAAATTTTTGGTGAAAAGTATGAAAAGACAAAAAATTAAGTTACATATAATAGTCTTTTCACATCTTTTGTCAAATTTTTGTAAACCTAATTCTTTCTTCTTCTTTTTTGGGGTCAAAATAATATTATTAAAGTTTTTTACTTAAATTTTTGTCACAAATTAACGTAGTCAAACAGTAAAGATGCGATAAACTCTAAATATAATCAATGGTTGCTTTGTTTGTTAAAAAGTCATATTTATCTTTCAGTAATATATTCTTTTGTGTCTTAAATAGTAAAGATAATTTCTAAGGAACTAAATAAATAGACCTTTGGTCCAGTGGGAGAATTCTTACACTTACAATATTGAGTGCAAGTGTTTAATCATCCACAAAAATATTATGAGGATTAATTTCAATTCCTCCTCAATTACCAAATAATTGAGTGGAATATGAGTGGAGTGAACAATTTTAAAATATTCGAGAGGATTTAAAGATTGTATAATTTGTTTGTAAATGTTAATTAAAAAAAAATCTAAGTAACTAAGCATTATTTTCCTTTAATTAAAATCCTGTCATTTATATAAATGCATTCCGTTAAAAAAAAAGAGTTAATAAATATATGTCATATAAAAAATTCAAGCTACGTACAACTGATGTAATCACGCAAATATCTCTCCAAAAATTAAAATTGTAAGTCTATGACCACTTTTCAACTAATTCTAACTACTAATTGAGATGGGACATTTAGCAACCGCGTCCTAATCGGATATACGCAGTGAGAAGTTGTAACCAACACATGACTACGACACTTTTCATGCCAGCTGCTATTTTCTCAATTTTGTTTAACTCCCCAAAACTTTGTGCTAATTACATAGTTAGACCTTCTTAATTATTAATTTGAGAATAGGTATTGACACCTCAGCCGACCTCTCTAATCTCTATGACGTATTTCCTTAAAAAACTTCATGAGCTGTATGCAAATTCTTAATTATTATCCAGTGAGGGCACCATCACATTATAAAGTGTGAACCCTTGTCATAGAATCTGATTTAATGGTTTACTTTTTTTTTTCTTGAAAAATGAGATTCACACCACGCTTTACACCACACATAACACCGAAGGGTGCGTTTTAAAATAAATATAAATAGTCATTGTGAATTGATAATTTTGACACTTACAACACACGCGCACTCTCTCGTTCTCTCCCTCAACGACACAAAATCTCCCCGTCGACTCCCTTTTCTCTTTCCTCCAGATTGAGCAGCCGTTGGTTATTTTCTCTCAATCTCCCCTCCAAATCCAACGGCCGTCGGTCACTCTTTCACCTCTCAAATTTATATACTTTTCACTTAAATTTTGATTTATTTTTTAATTTGATTCAATTATAATCATAATTATATATAAATTAATTTTTTTTAATTTTAACACTGAACCAATTAATTTTTAGTTTAATTCGGTTCAAAATCAAAAATTGATTTGTTCACATTTTCTAAAGTATTCGTTTTAACTGACTAAACCGAATGCCCACCCCTACTCATAATACTAGACTTCCCAAATTATATTAGAAAATTTTGTGTCGAAGCAGTCAACAAAGGCAACCATAATAGAAGCATGAATGCATAATTTATTCTCTGGCTCGCCTCTTATTGTTCCCGAGACACATGGCCACGTCAATCCTTTTTTTTTTTTTAGCCAGCTATTTTCTTAATTTTAAATAGCACATATTTCGTTGAACTCCCTTGAACCTTGTGATAATTATTTAGGTAGATTCTCTTAATTTGAAATTAGATATTGGGTGTCCTTTTTTTTTTTTTAATATTGAGTTTGAGATCTGTAGACTATGACTGCAAAATTTTCCGATGAATTTTCTTGAAATTTTTAAAGAGCGGTCTAAAATTTAAGAGAATGGTCAAATTCACTTTGCCATTAATATTTATCGATAAAAATCAAAATATCTTTCATTTAAAATAATTATAAAATGTATGAAAGCGTCATTCTACTTTTATATATTAATATATATATGTACATGTGTATGTATACCCATTCTTTAACGAGGACATCCTTACTTTAACAAAGTGAGGATGTTACTAAAATATAAAATAATACATATTCTAATATATTAGCGAGATTGTGTTTTTCTGTCTATTAGATACTGAAATATATGTATTCTTATCTATTAATAGTATTCTCACTTATGCAAATAAAAATTTTATCATTATAGAATTAATATTATATATATATATATATTTCCTTCTGGTATCAGAGCCAAGGGGAGGAAAGTGTTTTATTGTTTAGAGTTTTCGTGTTTTAAAATCTTGTGTTTTATTTTGAAGTTTTGTTTTTATGGTGAATTTTTACTGGTTGTAAGTCCCGTTTTAGGATAAGGATTCCGCTGAGGGCTGTAAATCCATACCTGTAGCCATTCTGACCAAACCAAAAATAGACCATAAGGTCTTGACCATGGACCCTCTACTTGGTAGAACATCGTCCTTTTCTAGCTCTTCTTCCTTGAATACTAGTGATTAAAAGCATGTTGTGAGTTCAGAAGAATTCATTATTGAGAACTTTGATAAAGCAATTGATTGTTGGGAACTTCCAAAAATTTCCAAAGAAAAGATTTACAAAACAAAAATGCTTGATATTCTAAAACATGATTATATTATAAAGATTGAAGAACGTGACATAACTCTTTCAGAGCCTTTTGAAACAATTTATTTGTTTTCAGAAAAATCTTTAAAGAAATTAAAAGAAAAGAATTTCAAATATATTCACATTGGTCTTATCCAAGTCGGAATAAAGCCTTTAACAAAAGAAGGTCTAGACACTTCTATTTTAGCTGTCTTAAGAGATGGACGATTCATCTCTTTTGATGATTCATTGCTAAGTAGCATCGAATCTAGTCTCTGTAAAGGTCCAATTTCTTTTGATTGTTATCCTAATATAACAATTTCTCTTAAAGACAAAAATATTTTAAAAAGCATGATTTTACAAATCAAAACCCATAATTATAATATGGTCAAAGGGTTTATCCCAGTTGCTTTAATTTTTAAAATTTCATACAAAGCTATGGTCTCTGCGTTTAGTACACAACACAAATTCCAGTCAAAAAGAGATGAAACTCTCCTCTTGCAGACTGACTTGTCTAAAGCAAACACTGTCATTCCGAAGCCAATCCAATGGAAAGATGTCAATCTTCTAGAGGAATGGATTCTTGAAGGAGCCGCCCCACCGGCGATTCCGAAACAACTTGAGCCAAATACAGAGTTACAAAATGTGACTCAGTATTCCGATGGTAAAGTCAAATTATCATTCAGAAGGTCTACCTCATCCAGATTTTCTGATAAAGAGTCGTGCTCAAGCATTCCTTCACTAGAAAGGAAATTTACGAAAATACCCTCTGTTATAAATCTCCCTTTTCAAAATACAAAGAGTCAACCTAGGTTTTCTACTTCAGATATACCTAGTACCTCCATTCGATCAGTTGATTACACTACTAGTGTTCCTAAACCGATCTACACTAGTAATCAACATGTACAAAGTCAGGAAGAGAAGGAATCTTCTCCTCCAACATCACCTACGTTTTCTGCTGTTACAGAAAATGTCATTAATGTCATTGAAAAGGAATTTGAATTGGATAAAACTTTTCTGCATAATGATTTTTATTCTGATTTAAACAAAGAGAAAAGACTTGACTTTGGTTTTTCAAACACTTTTTAAATCAAAGAAAAGAAATCCAACAAATCTATTATGAATTTGTTAATTTTCATAAAGTTCATATATTATTTTTTGATTGGTTCGAAATATATTCTTCTGAGAACAACATTGAATATCTTTTTAAAGAGTCAAACCCTATTACTATTAGGAAGAAAGTTCCCGAATGGAAACTTCTTGATAGCGATAGAATCATAGAGTCTGAACACCCACCTCTTCGGAGTGTAACCATTGATCATGGAGAACCTCCTGTCCAAATCAGAGCTTCACCTTACAAAATTCTAAAGCCAAATGATTCTGAAGCCAATTTAAGTAGTATTATCCAACAGAATAATTTCTGTAATACCAACTTAAATACAATCGGAAAGCAGTTGACTAAGATAGAAAATCAATTCCAAAAGTCAACCATTATTGTTTCTTCGATTTCTCCTATTCCACCAAAATCGGATTCTGACAAAAAGCTTAAGGAACCTATTTTCAAACATTTTCAGGTTTCGAAAACTAGCCAAAAGCTTGTTTAATAGTCAAAATCAGATTTTGCTAAAGTCATTAGAGAACAACTAGATAGGATAGAAGCTGCTTCTTCCTCATCTAGCAAAGTTTAGATAGCCCCTGATACTCCTCAATCTAGCAAGATTGGAGTATTAGAACAAGACCAAATGTCTATAGCCTCTTCTGATATAGAAGCCTTCAAAGAAGAACCTTCTACTCCTAAAGCCAACAAAATTCATTGGGAATTAGCCCTTCCCACTGTCAAGACTCCACCGGATCTAGCAATAGATAATAGACCAAGTGCATTAAATCAATCCCGATACAATGCATCTTCAGTCTATGAGTGGAATATTGACGATATGTCCGAATACAATATCCTAGGATTGTTGCAACAAATGACAATGGCAGCCAATGCCTATAAAACCCAAGCAGGAACTTCTGATCGTGCCATATCAGAAATCCCCATTGCCGGTTTTACTGGTCAACTAAAAGGTTGGTGGGATCATCTTCTCACTAATCAGCAACAATTAGACATTCTAAATTCCATTCAAGTCGATGAAAATGGAGCCCCTATTCTTGATGAGTTCAACAATCCAATCCAGGATGTTGTTGCTACTATAATTTTAACCATTTCCCTCCATTTCATTGGTGACCCTTCACACCTTCGTGATAAAAACACTGAGTTACTACATAATTTAAGATGTAGGAAACTTAGTGAATTTCAAAGCTACAAAATCTCATTTTTTACCAGACTGTTTCTAAGGGATGATGCAAATCATATAACTTGGAAAGAAAAATTTCTTGCTGGATTACCTACCCTTTTAGGTGAAAAGGTAAGAAATTCCATCAAAGCCCTTTATGATAACCGTATTCCTTATGATGAGCTCACCTACGGTGAACTGGTCAGTTTTATCAATAAAGAAGGTTTAAAGATTTGTCAAGATTTAAAATTACAGAAATGACTTAAGTGGGAGCTTAAGAAGTCTAAACAAGAATTAGGCGGTTTCTGTAAACAATTCAATTATGACCCCTTTAAAACTTCTATCTCCAAGGATTGTAATGGTGAGTGTTCTAATAAACCTCGCAGGAAACATTACAAATCTAAAAATTTTAGGAAACCCTTTCGTAATTTTAGATAACTTCCTTATAAGAAACCTTCGAGGCTTTATAAGAAACCCAAATTCTCTAAAAAAGAGTTTAAAGCCAAACCAAAGACTCCTTGCAATTACAGAGAAGCTATATGTCACAAGTGTGGCATAAAAGGTCATACTGCAAAATATTACAGAATGAACAAAAAACTTCATGAGCTTGACCTTGATGATGAGATCCTTTCTAAATTAGCCCCTCTTTTTATCGAATCTTCTGATTCCGAGTCTTCTATGTCAGGAGACAGTGATCCATATCAAGTTGATGAGTTATTTGACTCAGATGACTCTGCATCTAGCAGTAGTGAATCTGAATCTGATTCATTTTTAAAGAAAATCAATGTTTTAACTAAAGACCAAGAAACTTTTCTTGAACTTGTAAAGCATATTTCTGATCCGAATCTTCAAAAAGAATATCTTGATAAACTTTTGAAAATTTTGGATTTTAATAAAGCCGAAACTTCTAAAGTCCTAATTGTTAAAAAGAATTCTTATGATTTTACTCAGATTTTGGATAAAAAGAAAACAAAGAAGTCAACACCCACAATTCAAGATATTCAAAAAGAAATCAAAGACATTAAACTTGAAATAAAGGATTTGAAAGAAAAACAAAAGGAGTTGGATAGTTTCAGAACCACTTTTTTGTGGAAATTGAAAGAGGCATACCAAGACTTGTAATAAATTATAAACCTTTGAATAAAGCTTTAAAATGAATTAGGTATCCCATACCTAATAAAAAAGATTTGCTTCAAAAATTATGTTTTGCTCTTATCTTTTCAAAATTTGACATGAAGTCTGGTTTTTGGCAAATTCAAATACATCCAAAAGACTGTTACAAAACTGCTTTTACTGTTCCATTTGGACAGTATGAATGGACTGTTATGCCCTTTGGTTTAAAGAATGCACCCTCAGAATTTCAAAGAATTATGAATGATATTTATA
Source organism: Citrus x clementina (assembly GCF_000493195.1). Lineage (NCBI taxonomy): Eukaryota > Viridiplantae > Streptophyta > Magnoliopsida > Sapindales > Rutaceae > Citrus > Citrus x clementina. The sequence continues at coordinate 4,295,781 of NW_006263303.1, read as the reverse complement.
ATCCTTATTTTGATTTTTGCATTGTTTATATTGATGACGTGTTGATTTTTTCGAACTCAATTGATCAACATTTCAAACATTTAAATGTATGATTGTTGATTAAATACATTTAAATGGATAGTTTAAATCTATATATAGCTATTTATTATATATATATATATATATATATTTTTTTTCATTCCAAAGCTAAAGTTTGGAATTCAGTACAAATTCACAATGTCTTAAATAGACTTTTACAATGTTGTAAACTCATCTATGATAATAATGTAATTATGTGAATAGCTAGGTTCTAATAAGGGGTCTCATACTTTAGTCAAAGTGTTGAATTCCCATTGAAGCCAATGGATATACATATACAAATATAGTCATTATCTAATAAGGATCTACTAAATTATTAAAGTAAGAAATAAATTAAAAGACAACAAAACACATACTCACATGCAATGTATTTTGTCTGTATTGTTTTGGAGTGTCTATATTTCTTGTCTTTTAACTTATCCTTTTCTTTAATAACTTAAATGATCTCTCATTGGAAAATTATTTTATATATATAGAATCCTTCTCTCATGCAAGGGCTTGTACAAGTTTTTGTGTAGATTTGGCGTTTCATAATGGCGTGAGATACTTTTACAATAGAGTGAAAGACTTTTACATAGTTGTAAGACCCTAAATCTGCTTCAAATTTCATGCAGATATATGCATTTTTGTGTGTGTGTGTTAGATACTAGAATATGAATTTAATGTGGACGGAGTTAAAAGATAAAAAGAAAATCCCAAACACTATAACACAAAAAATAAAGCATTGGAATCTAAGTTTTAATTTCTTGTCTTTCAGCTTTGTTTGCACAAAATATGCATTTTAGCATATGCACCTCAGAAACTCTAATAATAATAAGAAGAAGAAGAAGTAACTTATTATTAATGGTTAATCAAAGATAGTACAATACACAAGAAAACCAAGCCCCTCTATGATTCGTTTGAGTTTATTCACTATATAAAGTATATATATTGATCATTTTACACCAAGAGCGATTAATTTTCACATAGATGCAAAATATCTGTAAGTTGAATGAATTTAATAAACAAAAATATTTGTATGATTTTTAAAAAGCTAATGGGAGATTCTTGTCGATTTCTTGAACGAAGGGATTTTCCTCTAACGAATCAAATTAGGTCATCAGTATCCATGCAACATATTTTTGTTTATTATGAATTAATTATTCAGGGTTCTTATGCTTAAAGAATAAAATAAAATATATATTTATAATGTATTATTGTTATTAGCAATTTCTTATTATCACTTTCTGCTTTTCTTTTAGCTAATCATCAACCATCACTAGCAGCTGTTTAGCTAACTTAGTAAATTAGTCGCATGGGGGATATTTCTTTCGAATCAAACTTAAAAGCAAGCGACGGCGACGGCGACTTGTCCAGCATCTCTCTTAGACCTTTTGATCTTTCAGACGTTGAGGATTCCATGCTGTGGGCTAGTGATGATCAAGTAACTCGTTTTTGCACATGGGAATCAGAGGATGGCATCAACTTCTTCAAAAATAAAGTAATTAACAACCACCCGTGGTTCAAAGCAATATGCCTTGGTAACAAACCAATTGGTGCCATTTTAGTAACTCCAAACTCAGGTGATTGTAACAAATGTAGAGCTATACTTGGCTACGTCGTGGCATCAAAGTACTGGGGCAAAGGGATTGCAACAAGGGCTGTGAAAATGGTGACTGGTATTATATTTGACGAGTGGCCACATTTGCAGAGACTTGAGGCTACGGTAGATGTTGATAACTTGGCCTCTCAGAAAGTGCTTCAGAAGGCTGGATTCAAGAGAGAAGGTGTTCTTCGAAAGTATATAACTCTCAAGGGAAAAGCTACAGATGTTGTCATGTTTAGTCTTCTGTCTACTGATCACAAGATTTGATTATATGTTAAAAAGAAAAGAGAAGAGGGGGGGGGGGGGGGGGGGAGATTACTGTTTGCTTTTCGGTTAATTTTATTTGATTATATTTGCCGATTTATATATGATTAACTATCTGATTTATGAGTGTTTAATTTCCCTTTGAGTTCATCATTTAATTTGAATAAGAATAATTAGGTAGGTGGAGTTTCACTCTGATCACATAATAGATATCTCTTTTCTTTAATATTTACTACTAAATTTCTACTATCCTGATATCACAATTGCCTTGATAAAGGCTATTTGAAGCTCTTCCCGTAAATTCGATCCAAAAAATGGAGTGGCCTATTTTTAAATGAAAAGAAATTCTGTTCTCAAAACTGCATTAGTTAACTTGATCTTTTAACCTCAATGATGAGGTAAGGGTTATGATGAATTTTTTTTTTTTTTTTATCTAATAAGGGTTATAATGAAATTCTTTTATCTTATATTGAAATTTTTTATTCTTTATGCACGTATCACTGTTCATAATTAATGTTTAATCCCTGGCGGTAACTAAAACTGTATAATAAGCTTTTAGGGTGTGACTAATGTTGACCTATGAAAAAAAACAAAATTAATCATCCAAAAAAGTACCCTAAAAACAAACTCAAGACGCCTTTTAACTTGTAAAAGAAAATTATTATCCTAAAAACAAAAAGAAAATCAACAACTAAAGAGAATCCAAGTACTAAACTGGCACCACATGATCCAAAAGATGAAAGTATCTCTGTCTCAGAGGCACTTAACCTATACGTACACCGACCCAGTGGCGGATCTAGAAAAATAATTTACCGGGGACTAAATTAGATAATAGTAAAATATAAAAAATTAAAATTTTGAATATATAAAATATTTATAATTAGTCTCTACGCATTTTTATATTTTAAAAATATTATGTAATATGCTCATTATCAATATTATTAAATTTATTATTTCTTATATAAACAATCAAACTATCACGTATCCCAACTGATTCCAAAGATGATTCTTCATGAGTTTTATTACTGAAACTGTTCGTTCTACTATTATTATATAAACTGGAAGAATTAACCATATTTTTTAGAATAGAAAATTTTTGAGTAGTGGGCTATCATTATTTTTAATTAAAATGTATATTTTTATATTTTTTAAAAATTAAAGTTTAAATTTTATGGGGTTTATATTTTATAGTGACTATTTTAATAAATTTAATGAGACTAATTACAAAATTAAAAAAATTCTTTTATTTTTAAATTTTTTTTTGGCGAGTGGGGGCTTGAGCCCCCACTAGTCATGTGCTGCATCCGCCTCTGCACCGACCTAAGGCACATAGACTGGATTCCCTTTTTATTTTTATTTTTATTTTTATTCTCTCTTCCTTCCTCTTCCATCATTTTTCGGATATCTTCATTTTCATGAACTAATGAAAGAATATCATCTCACCTCCTAAAACGAGCTCCCCCTTATTTTTCATTTAAAGAACTCTCTTATCTACACTAAACCCTCGATCTCTCTTGTGTAATTATCCATCATAAATAACCTTTAATGAGGATTTGCTCATATCATAAAAAAAATTATACAATACTTCATTTACATACTAGATTAGAGATGAGTTACTTTTGTGAACGTAAGCCAAAGGACTGATCCATGTAAAATGTCATGTTTTCTTTCTATTAATTTTTATTTTTACTTATTACGATGATATTGATGACCAGATTGTATTTCATACATGCCATCACCTGAGCTATCATAGATATATTGAATATTCTTTAAACTTATATGAGATACCAGCTCACTTGAGCTTTGCATATCAACTCCTTAAATTAACTCAAAAAAGGTCTACTAAGCTCTTTATATTATTCACCTCATATCACCATCTCATCAACTCGCTATCCACCTCAGTTCATCACTCAAATTACTTCAGTTAAACCACTTACCCTCAGATATTAGAAAAAGATACCTAAACCCAACTTAACCAATCCCCCACAAATATAAATTTTTTCATTTGAATCCAATAGAACTAGATCTCGTGAAAACCACCCAATTAGTTTAATCAGGATTCTAGTGAAAATTCGGTGAAAAGAGCTCACGTAAAATAAGATTTATAAGTCTTCTTAGTCCGAATGCATCGAGCCAACTCAAGAACCCAAATTGAGACTTCCAGAATTTTGATATTAACACAACCTTGACTTGTCAACTCAAAACGCCTGATTAAAAACACTTGAATTGCATGAGAAGTAAGTTGATATAATAATAATAATAATAATTTAATAACATTACGCAAATCTTTATTCTCATTGACTTCACATGTCGCACATTCACCTAACCTTCGTGGAACCATCTCCGTAGTGCATCTTTGTCCATTATTCTTTTTGAATCAAACTTTTAAATTATATATTAGTTAAAAAAAAAAAAGATAAATGCAAAGACTTCACATAACAAAACAAAAAATTGACCCGTAAACGCCCCCAAAGTCACCATGTTTGGTGCATTCTCACGCGGCTTTGCCGTGAAAATCTCGAAGCCCCCGTGTATCATCGCAGCCTATGTAGAAGTAGAAACAGCCCAACCCCACACTCCACCAATACCGGGGAGTTCATCAGATCGTCCAGAATCAAACACGTGTCTTTCATCCAACGTCCCAACTCGACAGTCAACAAGCTTGAAAGTCTGATAGACAACCCTCCCTGGGCTTTCTCCATAAATACAAAGCAGAGGACACACAACCTATACACTTTGCAAAGAGAAAACAGGACACGAAAACAGAGAGAACAGAACAGGGGCGACCCCGGCCTTAAAGAACACAAACAAAACAATGTTTAACAGATTTTTTCTTGCAGCGATTGCAATAGCAGCTCTAGTACAGAGCTCGACGGCACAGACAAGGCATGTGGTGGGTGATGCACTAGGCTGGATTGTTCCTCCTAATGGTCCTGCTACTTACTCTAACTGGGCTGCAAACCAGACCTTCACCGTCGGTGACACTCTTGGTAATTTTGCCTTCTAAAACTCTGCACGGTTCAACCAAAATGCGTGCTATATGGATAGGGCTGAGCTTATTTCTGATATTGATGTGTTCTTGTGCGTGTTTTCTTTTTTCTTTTTTACTTTTTCAGTGTTTAACTTTGCCGCTGGAAACCATGATGTTACTCGAGTAACACAATCATCATTCAATGCATGCAACACCACTAGTCCCCTATCCAGAACCACAAATAGCCCTGCGAGTGTTACTCTTACAGCTTCTGGGCCACACTACTTCATTTGCTCATTTCCAGGCCACTGCCTCGGCGGTCAGAAATTAGCCATCAACGTTAGCGCCAGGGGATCTTCTCCTGCTCCTCAACCTTCTTCTCCGGCCCCTCAGCCCAGCGGTAGTACTCCCTCTCCGGTTCCTGCACCAGCACGGACACCGACACCGGCACCAGCACCAGCACCAGAACCAGCAACAACACCTACGCCAGCACCAGCATCAGCACCAACACCAACACCGAGATCAGCACCAACACCAGCTCCCACAAGACAGCCAGCGACTCATGTTGTTGGAGGTGCTCTAGGATGGACTGTCCCTCCCAACGCTTCTGTGGGTTACCAGAATTGGGCTCGCAACAACAACTTTTCGGTCGGAGACATTCTAGGTAACTAACTACTGCCAAGTACTACTAATTAAAACTCTTCTTTATCAATTTTGCGCATAATTATAAACAGTTTAATAAGTAACTAAATCTTTCTTTGTAATTTAATGCAGTTTTCGACTATCCGGCTCGTGTACATGATGTGGTCGAGGTGACCAAGGCAGCGTACGATTCGTGCAATTCTAGCTCCACTATTTCTAAGTCTACCAACCCACCAACAAGAATCACTCTCGGAACCGCTGGGGAACACTACTTCTTTTGCACTTTCCCCGGCCACTGCTCTGCGGGCCAAAAGCTCGCCGTTAACGTCACCGGAGGCAGCAGCACTGCGCCCAGTGCCTCGCCGCCATCACCCACCGCCACTCCTCCTTCTACCACAACCAATCCTCCACCACAATCTCCGGGAGGCGGTACCGCACCTCCTCCGCCTAATAGTTCCGCTAAGTCTCTAGGCGCTGCTAGCTTATTTACGAGTTTCCTTGTTATTGTTGCGGGTTTATTGTATTAGACATGGCGGTATAGAGTTAGTGAGACTTTTGAGACATGATTCATTTTTGGGTTATATGATTGTTGCTATGCAGATTGTTTTTTTCTTTCTACGGTGTGTCGAATAAAATGAATAAAGCTGATTTTTTACAATTTGACCATATGTACGTGCCCATATTTGATGATAGCTTTATTTGTCAAAATATTAATGTGATCGCAATTTTTCAAACCCGTATCTCAATTAAAGCTACAGGTGGTCTTAATGAAAAGGATTATGCTTAAGGAAAAATTGGGAAATTTAAATTTGACACGGTGCCAAAAAAGTACCTATCACATATAAAAAAATTTCTTGGTCGTTTACCGGTATGATGTATGTCGAGAATCCAAAGAATAAATTATAGCATATGATTTGGAAAGTATACCAATCCGATCGTTTCTAGTTTGTGTCTAGTTTGATGTTGCGTTTTGATTGATTCCTTTTGACATGGTAGTTGGTAACTTTTACAAGCTTTCAAGAAGTGAAAGTGAAAAGCTTTTTACACAGAAGAATAATTATGTCACCTTGACATTCTTTTTGTTAAACAAAGCTTTTCAAGATTAGAGAAGGGAAATCAAATTTTTTTTTTTTTTTGCCCAAAACCATCAAGCTCCCGCTCTTGATTAATTTGATAATTGTCCAGTGGTAGAATCAGAAAAATATACTATAAACTTCCCCTAATTCTGTTTTTGGGCAAGCAAAACCATTTTCTCTGCGTGAAGATATTAATTATTTTTGGGCTCTATGTAGTTGATTTTCTTACTCGTTATTAATTCAAGTCTCAGCGTCCAGAAGAGCAAGATGAACAGTGTACAGCTATTGTTGACTAGTTGGGCACTTTCAAAGTTCCCACCAGCTCAAGGATACCAAACAAGGGAAGTTATAGTTTGAATAGGCGAGAACTTTGATCCTAAAGCTACTATAACTTTGATCCAACGTTTGCTGTAATTGTCCTTTCAACGAGTACAGCTCTATTTGTCTTCATTCGACCATTACCATTTAGCTTATCTTTCATTGCTCGTTGCTCCCGAGCATTCCTGATCAAATGCTGAGTCATTCATTTGCGTTTGACCTGTTTATTCAACTTGACCATGAAGCTTGATAGATAGATCCTCACCGTCACCGAGACAATTCATCGAGCACATAGTTCATTTTATCAAACAGTTCCGTTTACCCAACAAAACGAAAGAACAGTAAGGCAGAAAGTACATGGACGAGGGCTTTTCCTAAAACACAATGTTCTATGCATGTGACCCAATAACAGTTTGGGTCAATTGCAGAAGTTGATTGACGAACTTTTGTCAAAATTAATTACCAAAGTGGCAACTTTTTTGGTGAGTCATCTAGCATTTACTTCAATAAATTATGATGCATCATGCATTCACAGGAATGCGGCCTCCATCACTTTTAAATTTTTTTTCTCAAATAAAATAATAAATTTGAAAATTTTTGAAAACAGTCAAAAGTCGGTAAAGTTAGCTCCTTTTTTGTTTTATTTTATTTTATTTATTTATATTTAAGTGTTATTATTATTATTTTGAGTTGTCATGTCACAATAATTAGTAAAAGAGCATTATTTAAACCTACAAATAGAATAAATCCTCCCCCAACAATTATATTTTTCGTGTGATTTGGTAGGGATGAAGCATTCACATTGGAGAGCCGGCGGTTGTTTACATTTGCCCTTAAATTTGTTTAATTTGCAGCAGCCCTCAATCAAATGTCGTGTGAATCTCGTTGTCTTTTACCAATATTATAGTTATACAAGCAATTTGCAATTTTTTTTTTTTAGTTTTGACCACGAGGTATCCTGGGGAGGACCCCAACTGTGGGAGACACCTTTAAGCCCGCACCACAACCCATACTATAAGTTCCCGCTCGAATCGAGAGGCACAAGTTCTCCCAACAAATGCGACTTCCTTGCGACTCGAACTGGGGAGCAAACACAATCAAGCCACTTAAGGGGACTCCATTGCCAGTGAAGCCAACACTTTGTTGGTAGTAATTTGCAACTTTTTAATTGACAGTTCCTCCTCTACAGAATTGGTAAAATATATAAATAAATGTGATCCGATTTGAAAGCCAAATGAAGTGAACAACAATAATACTACATTTTTTTAAAGTAATTTTTGAAAAATTATGTGCAGGGATGGCAAAACAAATGAACGAATCAGATCATAAATAAATAAAATTAAAATTTGATGAATTTATTAAACAAATTATAATCTTAGGCTTCAAATTAGATTCGTTTATTAAATAAATATTCGTTTAATTTGATTCTTGTACAAAATTAAATAAACTGAAATGGATTTAGATGTATTTACAATTTGTTTATGCAAAACTAAGGGCAAAGCTTCGGTACTCCTGTGACACCGTACCCCTCTTTTGTCTTTTTTTTATGGAATCCCTTGTATTCTTTCTTATTTACACTTTAGTTATAAATATAACGGTAATTTTTTCCCATTTTTCTTCAACTCTCCTTCATAATCAACCTGATTTTCTCCATTTAACATTACTTTTGGACCATTAGATATGAAGAAAGAGATTTATTTATAATTAACTAATAAAGCTATATTTTAAACAAAACTCATCTGATCTAAACAAAATTTGAGAACTTGGTACCAAAATATATTGTACAACTCTTTTTAATTTCTTTTCTCTTATCAAATTCTTGGATTGCACATGTTTTTTTTTTCATTTTCTTTTCAATTATCAAATTGAACAAAACTAGGTTACCAGTGGGGTAAATAACCGTTTGTTTTGTCTTTTTTACTGTTTAATTGAACTACAATATATTTTAAAAAAAAATTAAAAAACTAAATAATATTTCTAAATTTTGACACTCAAGTTCTGTTCATTTTTAATTTTTTATACATATACAATTGAGCTGAGCATTAACTGAACTTTACCCTTACAAAGAATAAATTAAGGGTTGTGGATATTTAAATCTTAAAAATACTCATAGTACCTCATTTTAAGTAAGATTAGGTTATTTGACTTCAAAATATTTTTTACACCTATTTTTTAATTAAAATTTCTATTACTAATATACAGATGAAATAATTTACTATTAGGGATAAGATATATACTTCATTAATTATATTTTTCTTTTATTCTTATCCTAATTTAAGTTCAAAATTTCTTTTAAGCTAAACATAATTTCATCGTAAACAAATAATATTCATAAAGCATTTTTTTTGTTCATCTTTATTGTCCACACTTTGTAAGATTATCCAATCCATAAAAGATTAATTTTGATAAAAAAGCAGAAGAAAATAATTTTATTATTCAAAAAATAAATTAAATTGGGGTTATTTTTGGTATTATGGGGGTGTATATAGTCAAATTTTAATTTTTAAATTTATGCTATAGGTTTCTTGAGTAATTGGGTGTAGAGAGTAATTTTGTGGGTTCAAAAAACCTCATACTATAATTAAATCATTTATATTATAAAAATACCCATTCATTAAATTACTACTAAGAACAAAGGATAAACATCTATAATTTAAAACTATTTATTCTCTACCTTTGTTGTCCTTTATTTAACATAGAAATATATAAATTCGAAGAAAATGTTCCCAAGAAAAGGTTTAGTTCAAGAATTTTAGAGAACACGAATGGTAATTTTATAAATAATAAAATTTTAAAAGCCATGAATCTTTATTCAATAATTTTAAATCAGACAACTACATAGACCAAAGAATCAATAGCAGGATTATTGTCAATGAAAAAATCTATTTTTAAAATATGATGGTTTTAATTAAAAGTATTTTATTAGGTCAGAGTTTATGAAAACAAGAAAAAAAAGAAGATAAAGTTCATGGGTGCTAAACTACTAAATAGGAATAAAGAAAGAATAGAAATAAAATTCGGTTATCGTACGTATGAAGATATTAATATTAAAATAAAAAATAATTAAATGTACCTTAGGAATTACGCAACTTGTTCATTGATAATATCATTGAAAACATTTAATTTAGGTATATACATGTTTATTTTGGTCATATATTATTATTATTAACAAATTAATATATTTTTATTATGTATTCTATTTTGATTGATGAATTCAAATAATTTATTGTATATTAGATAGATATTATGTTATAAAAATATTTATTAATACATGTTAATTTTTTTCATGTATTTTGAAATTTTTACATGAGAATAAATTATTATCGATACATTGATACTCATTCTAACAGTCAAACTAAGTCAATAGATTTAAGTGCTAAAAAAAAATTGAAACAATCCGGATACATATGTCAACATTTAGAAACCTTTTCCTTTTCTTATTTTTCAGTAAATACCAGGGATAACAATGTTAATAACCATCCAAACACATCCGGGCCGTTATGCAACTCTTTGGTTAACTTTAATGATTAAATCACTAAATGACAAAATAGGGGTACCAAACACCAGTTGTAAAGTAGCAGGACCCAAACTAATTATAAATCGAATTGAATCTTGATTTGTTTACAAAAATAATTATTGCCGTAGCTTATCGTTTCAAAAGTATCCTCCAAATTTTTAAATTTGTGGATAAAAATTTAATGGGAAATAAGAAATTTAATTAAATGGATAATAAACGAATCTTAAATAAATAAACCCATATTCGATTTCTTTATAACTTTTTTACTAAATAAATTCTAAACAAATAAATGTATTAGTAACCTCAAACTCAAATTCGATTTGTTTATTTGACAAAAGAAATCGAATCCATTCAATTATTAAATGAATCAATTTTTTCAAATCCAGATCTATTTGATTTGATTTGAATTGAATAAAATAAACTAATTGTACCCAAATTGCCACCCTATACTTGTGTGTTATTAGTTAATGGTTTTGGATTCAGTTTGAGTTGATTTTTTTACTAACATTTCAAAAAGATACAATTGATAATTATTGGATAATCGTATATTACTACACATAAAAGTATGATAGAAGATTATGAAGAGTTGAGTGCAGATTAACTTTATACTAAATTCAAATTCTTAATTAATAGGTTATGTTAAATTTTTATAAGTTGTAGAATAATTTATTTAACCATTCCAATTAATGTCTAATGAAAAATGCTATTTGGATTGAAATCTCTTTAAAATTATTTGGGAACTGAAATATTACTCCAGTTATATTACTAAGAGACAACTTCAAATCTGATCGAACCTGATAACTCGACAACATGCCTTCATTTTCTCTCTCTCTCTCTCTCTCTCTCTCTCTCTATATATATATATCTCTCTCTCTAGTTTCGTCCAAACACAAAAGCAAAACAGGTGTCCAGCAGCATATACTTTCTGTTTGACCATTGCAAAGGACCCGCCTGCTTACTTTTCTTGACACTATACATGATCGGCAGAAGAAAGTACATGGACGAGAGCTTAAAACATAATGTTCTATTTGGTCATTGACCAAATAATTACCAAAGTGGCAACTGTTTTGGAGAGTCATTTAGCATTTACTTCAATAAATTATACCCTATCTCAGGGAAGGACCTCACTTCAACATAAAATATATTACTCCTGAGAGGGGCAACTGAGTCAGTCAGACTCAAAGGAAGACAGGCCACACGCCTAAAATCTAGGGAGGGTATCTTAAGGGGATAAAGATGGTTCAAAACATGAATGTTGCAGTTGACAAGTTAAAGCATGGTGACTCCTTAACCCTAAAAACACAACTTGTAACCACCAATGGAATCCGTATATACAGGCTAAGGCGAAACATTCACAGTAAGCACGCAATCATGATCGCCAACAACATAAACTCATCAAATCAGATCGTCAGTAAATCCCATTTCACTGTCTTTTCAACTTTATGTTGTGTCTAAATATGACCTCCATCCATCATTCCATTGTTCTTACCTCAGCTGGTCTTGAGAGGAAAGAGGTATCAACATGTGATTTCGCTAAAAAATGACACATCATTACAAATTAACAGTAGGAGATAACAATACTCATATTAGAATGCGAAAGAGTAAAAAAATACAAGTGAAATTATGAATAGCAGAAAAAGCATATTGGACAGGGCCTTGGGTGTTTCGGGTTGGACTTGACTTGACCTGGCCATATTTTGAAAACGCCCAGGTTAGGTTTAGGCTTCACCTAAAAAGTCTAACTCTAGTCCAAAAACCCGATAAATGTCAAAAAAATATATTTTATTTTAAATAAAATATAATTTTTAATATTTATTTAATCCATTCAAAACATATGTTTAAAGCTTTAAATCCTTTTACCCTAACTTTTAAAGCCTAATCTAATAAATTTTTTTTTTTACATATTATAGATTTATAAAACATAATGAAAAAATTCTTTAAAAAATAACATATAAATTCACACTTTTAGGGCGGCTTGAAAAAGTCTGACCCGACCCGCCGAGAGACATGCGTAGGTAGAACTCGGGCTTAAAAAAGCCTCGCCCGAGCTGGAGCAGGTGCCAACCCTAAGTGAAATCAACAAGCTGAAAATGCAAGTGAAATATAGTCACCGGTCTAAGTGACCCGAAAATAAACAAAGTTTGATTGAGTGCGTAAACTTTACGTAAAACATTGTGCTTTAAAACAGAAGGCTAGGGACGACGAGCCCACCAAAGCTAGAGAAAAAAGGCAACGCCCGTCAAAGCCCAATGTTTAAGAAAGTGAGCCTTGTTAAACTTTCATCTCCTCGATAAGTAGAGTAGAGCAATGACACAACAAACTTTAGAAATACAATTAGATTCCATAAAATTAGTAGTAAGTGAATGAGTTTAAAAAAATAATTTATATAATCTTTAACAAAATTAAGATGCAGGACCTTGCACTCATAATTGTGAAGGCAACGATTCGAGCTCCCGCAACGCATGTAGGGACTTATCTCCTTCCTTAATTATGGTATATAATTAAGTGAAGGCAATTTTCTCCATTTCGAAATGTGAATGAAGTAGACACCCCTCAAATATTAGAGAGGGTAAAAATATGGGCAGTGTTATATAAAAATTAATGTAAACTAGTCTCAATAATTGTATGATTGTAAATATCAGTTGTAAATCTCATATAATATGAGTTGCAATCTGAGCATTAGTCTCATATAATTAAAAAAAAAAAGATGTGAAACCTTATTATATTTAAATTACTACAAATTGCCAAGTGTAAATGTAATATTAGGGATGACAAAAATCTCAACGGGGACGGGTACCCTTGGGGATTTTCCCCATTCGGGGAGGGTACGAGGATAATTTTATACCCAATTTTTTATTTGGGGAATGGACGGGGAAATTTTTTTACACAGTTTCTTATTCGGGGAAGGGACGGGGATGAGGTGGAATCCCCATCCCCTCCCCATTTCCCCCATTTTAATTTTTAATTTTATTTTTATTTTTTAAAATTACTAGTTAATAAATAATAAATTTTGAATTATATTATAAAATTATAAATATTGATAAAAATAACAAATATCAAAATATTTATATTATTAAACTTTTAGGCCTAATTAACTAATTAAAGTCTTAAATTTTTATTTAGGACATTAAAAAGGCCGGGTAGATTCTATTAGCCCAAAAATTTTGTTTTAATTTTAATTTTGTTTTATTAAAAATATTAATTAAGTATCTACATTTATTTCATTTATTTTATTGTCGATATAAAAGTAAATTCTTTTTCTTTTATTGTAAGATTATGAAGATTGACAAAGATAATTATTTTGATAATTTGTATTTTGCATGTGACTTTTGTAATGGATCAATGTTAATGTAAGATATATTTCGAACTTTACTTTTATTTAAATTTTTTTATTTTAATATAATTAACTTAAAATCAAAAATAAAAAATATATATTAGTTATTCGGAGATCGGGGACCCTCGAGAATCCCATGTTATTATTCGGGAAGGGGATATAGATTCTCTCAAGCAATTCTGATGGGGATGGAGAGGGGACGGGGACATACGCAAAATATCGGGGATGGGTACGGGGAGATTAGTCCCCTCCCCTCCCTACCCCATTACCATCCCTATGTAATATCTATCTTTTGAAACTTGAATCAATCTTTTTGTAACTAGAGTTAGTTTGCAAGGTCACATTCAAATGTATAAATACCTCATTCTTGTTGGGAAAGGGAGAACTTTTTTGGCAAGCGACTTTGTGTCCACACAAGCCAAGTAATAAAATTTCCTTTACAAAATTTCCTTTCACACTTAGAAAATCTAGATGTTGTTTTGAAAGCGATTAACAACTAAATTATTTTAATCTCTTTATTTATTTATTTATTTTGTTTGGGTTAAGAAGTCTAGTCTAGTTAATGAAAGTATAATTTATATTTAAAGCATTAACAAAAAGTCCGTCTTTATTATTATCCAAGAGAAAATAGTTTCGAAAAAGTTTTTGGAAAACATTTTGTTTTGAAAAAAATAATAAGAACTTAGTACAAATTTTTGCTAAATTCCGAAAATTTCATTTTAAACACGGTGTCTGTTAGTGTTGTTTTTCCAAAAATATGTTGTTGAAAGGTATTTTTGGGCGTGAGTTAAGAATTTAAAGTATTTTTGTAAGCATATTTTTAGAACCAGTTTAATAAACTTTGAAAAGCTAGTTTTTGCCGATGCAACTTTCTCTTTCTCGTACCTACTCTAATAATAACTTACTTGCTAATGGCTTTCCACGTGATGTCTAGATTTTCTAAATGTGAAAGGAAAGTTTGTAAAGAGAATGTTATTACTTGGCTTGTGTAACGTAAAAGTCTCTAACCAGCCCTTTCTCAGTAAGAATGAAAGATATTTATACAATTGAATGTAACCTTGCAAACTGACTCTAGTTACAAAAAGATTGACTCAAGATTGAAAAGGTAAATATTATATTTACACTTGCGAATTTGCCAAAGGAATGACTAAATAGTAAACTTAATTGTCTGTAATTATTTGCAAGGATCTATTCCCTGCAACTAGGGGTGTTCAAAATCCAATCCAATTCGTTTAATACGTCTAATTCGTAGGAATATGATCCTTAGATTAGATTAAAAATTTAAAAATCCGCAGTTGGTGGATTGGATATAGTTTTTTTCTGTAGATCCACAAAAATTCGGGAATCCACAAAAAAAAATCATTTAATAAAAAATTAAACTTGTAAATATGACATTATACTTATAATAAATAAATAAATAAAAATATAGTTACATCAACACCATATTATATCTTATTCGATAATAATATAAAATAAAAATAATTAAATAGAAAAATATAACTTCTTAAGCAATTAATTTTCATGTACTGATCTAAGTAAATGAGATTTGTTTTTTTTTTTTTTTGGTGTGTTGTATATTTGAAACTTTGATGTATTTTCTAGCTTTGTTTAAACAATTAATTTATTTAAATCTTATTTAATTTCGAATTTGATCGGTAGTAAAATTATTTTTATATTAATTTTTTAGTTAGTTCGTAGATATGACATAATTAAAAATTTTTAGCCCACAAACTAATTCACAAAATAGTAGATTATATGTGAATTGAGTCAAATCTACATCCAATTCGCAGACGCATAGATTGGATTTGTATTGAATTTCACTAATCCGTGGATTGAATTGAATTAAAAATTTATAATCTATAAAATCATGAATCGGATATGGATTGATATCCAATTCACAAAATTTGATCCGCGAACACTCCTAGCTACTATCTTTATCACTTAGAGAGGTTGGATGGATTACTGCTAAGTGAAAACAAGCTCTCGGGCTATGTACCACAATGCTTGGCAGTTTTGATATCTCTGAGGGAACTCAACTTAGGCTTTTACAAGCTCATTTTTCAAAAAAGTTTTAGATTGCATAATATAATGAAACGTCAGTTACTAAGTTTGGTTTGAACTGGTTTGGTTTAATGTTGGCCCACCTTAGCTACGAATTGATGTGGGAAACCATTGACAGCGGCGAATAGGACTTGCCCATAATTCTCTTTTATTGTTGAAATTTCTTCCTAAAAATAAATAGTTATTGTTGAAATTTTGTGAACACACGGACAGCGTGGGCCGGGCGTGAAAGTGGAGAAAATCTGGAACCGTATTTATTATAAGATCAAAATGTGTGGCACTAGTAAAAGTCCAGGTCATCCCTTTTTTTTTTCCGACGAAACTGAAAAGTCCACTTGCATGAATAGTCAAGGAAAAAAAAAGTGTCATTTTGCGTGGTTAGAATTAGAAATAAAATAGTCACTTGGGCTTGTAGCTCAGTGATAAATTATTATCCTTAAAATTAAGTATGGCTATGAGGATAATAGTTTGAGTTTTCACAAACTCAATCTCTCTCAATTAAATTTAATTGTGTGGAGATTACTTATAACGTCTTTCTCCCTTGAGAAATGCGAGTGGGGTAAAGACATCCCTCCTTCGTGAGGGGTATTTGGCTGGGCATGTACTTCATAAAATAAAAATATAATAATGTAAGTCCCGGGTATATATATGATTTTAAATATCAATGTAATGACGTGCTATCATAACAATTGTAAATATCTTTGTATAATACGGTAATATGATGCTTAATCAGTTAAAAAAAAATAGAAATAAAGTAAATTCAAGATTAAATTCAAGAATTAGAAATAAAGTGCCATAAGCCTTGCAGCTTAGAAGGTCGCCATAGTGAATAAGGACGACTCACGAGTCTTTATTATAAATATGATATTTTTCTTTCACCTTAAAACTATATCAATGATCTCTTTAGTTCTGGTATGTGTAACTAATAAAACTACCAATATGCGCTCATTCTTCTTCTTTGTTCCTATGTTAATATTACACTGTCTTGTGGCTAGCTTAGCCATGACTATTGTAAAAAACATAACCACGGATCAATCTGCTCTTCTTATGTTCAAAGCCCATGTCATTGATCCTCATAGTGTCTTGGCAAATAATTGGTCTATATCTTATCCATTGTGTAACTGGGTTGGCGTTTCTTGTGGTGCTCGGCATCGTAGAGTCAGAGTTCTGAATCTTTCAAATATAGGTCTCCAAGGCACCATTCCTCCGTACTTGGGAAATCTCTCATTCCTAGTGTATCTTAATTTTGGTCAAAATAATTTATATGGCCATCTTCCGAATGAATTAGGACAATTACACCGGCTCAAGTCCTTTGGTTTGGAGGACAATAAATTCAGTGGAAGCTTTCCGTCATGGATCGGTATGTTATCCAAACTTCAAATATTAAGTCTTCGTAATAACAGTTTCACAGGTCCCATTCCTTGGAGTTTCTACAACATTTCCTCCTTGAAGTGGATCAATTTAGGTTTCAATAGCCTATCTGGTACTTTGCCGAATGATATGTGTAATCGTCTGCCAAAGCTTCAGGAAATTTACTTGCATTCAAACAAACTCTTTGGCCAGATTCCGTCAAGTTTAAGCCACTGCATTGATCTTCGTCGTTTGTGGATGAGTGATAATAAATTTACTGGACGACTGAGAGAAAATATTGGAAATTTGAGCAAGCTTAGAGATCTATATACTGCTAATAACCACCTACAAGGTACGCTAGCTCCACCTTCGAAGCGTGTACATATTTGCGTTTCCATGTTGCAGAATTCATTTAGATATGTATTGTATTTGGTGCAAAAAATATGCTAAAAACTAGACATGTGTCAAAATCTAACCCGGTGCATGGCTGATGCAAAAGATTTCAGTTTTTCTCTATTTGAGTGGTATCAATTCGAATTACCATATAATTGTGTATAATTAATTGTTTTATTTTAAAAAGTCGACCACTTAATAATCGAGAGTGATATATGCCAAAAAAAAACCCACAAAAAATAATAAACCATCACTAGAAGATAAAAAGAAATAACTATAAGATTAAAAAAAAAAAATCACTACAAGATAAGATTTTTTTTTGGTCTTTTATACCCTTTGTACTAAATTTTGTCTTATCTTCAATATACATATAGCATTATTTCTTAATAATTATATATTCATGTTGACACTCATGGTCATGGGTCAAGGGGCAGATCCATAGGTGGGCTATGACGAGCTATAGCCCCGTATAATCTAGGAAAAAATCATTATTAATAGGAATGTCAAATACATTATTAATAAGTAAATTTGTGGATTTATGATTTTGTTGTATTTTATTCATGTTGAATTATTAATTTTGGATTATGATTGAATTTTATTTGATATGATTAGGTAAATTATTGAATTTTATTTTAAATTAAAAATTAAATTAAACATATATATTAAAAATGAAATAAAAAATAAAAAAAATTATTTTATTTGTAGATTTATGAGATTATTGTATGTTATTCATGTTGAATTATTAATTGTTGAATTATCATTTAATTTTATTTGATATTATTAGATAAATTATTGAATTTTTAAATTATTTATTAAATTATTAAATTTTAATTTTTACGGATCCGGATATCCAGAATATTCGCCCGCATCCGTTGCGGATATTACCCGCATTGGGATCCGTCCGATTTTTTTTTACGGATCCAAATTTAGAAACTTACATCCGGATTCGGATCAACCCTATTCATTTATAACCTAGTTTTAAAAAAATTCATATAATCATAGAGTTTTTATTTTGTTTTCAAGTATGTCTCCAGTCCTAACTCTTTTTTTTTAATTTGAAATAACTTTATAGTTATTCTTACATTTCAATTAGAGTTATAGACTTATTTTATGATGCAATTAAATTATATATTTATTAAATAAATTGAAATCATTAGGACTAAAATATTATTAATGTTTTAACTTATAATAAATGACGGTTTAGCCTAATTGAAAGAAAAGCAAGTTAATGTATTACAACATTGCCACAAAATACTAGAAATTTACAAATATATTATAACAATTAACAACATTTGCATAATTCCATGGTTTAGTCCTTTATAGTTATATGTGCTATTTTTCTCTTTATTATGTCAAATCATTCAAATATTTCATCTTCTCTAATCTCTATCAATAAATGGACAAAAAAAATTCATACATAACTTTTATGGTACAATTTTTAATAATTTATATGATAAGTTTATTTGTTATATTGTTGTCATTCTTTTATTAAATATCTGCATTTTGTTAAAGAATTTTTATAATCTTGTTGCTTGATATATGACTATTTTTATTCTTTTATATGCACTAACATTCACATAAATATTTACAATAAATTTATAAATTAGTTTGTGGTAATCATCAAAAGTCATGGGTCTAAATCGCAATGGGTCTAACTTATAAACTCAAAACTTAATTCAAGAATTGAGGTGCTACAAACACTTTGTACAAATAATTATATATAAAATGATATTACAAGAAGAATTTGATTAGATAAATTTAACTTAGGTTTTTTTTTAACTTATCACTTATTATCAGACAATTTTATCTAAATAGAAAAAGTAAAAAAAAAAATCCACTTTTATCTTAAGTCTGAAATTTAAATGGAAAATTTCAATTTCAAATCTTAAAAGTATCCTTAACAATTTATGTATTTCCAATTTTATATATAAACTTAATATTTTGTATTATTCGTGAAGTTATTTTTTTAATTGCGTTAACTAAACTAAAATATTGAATAAATCAAATTATATCCATTGTGATGAATCAAAAATAAAATATCAATATTGACTTTATAATAAAATTTGATGTTATCATTACATCTTTTATTAAAAAATTAAATTAAGATCAACAATGATAGTATTTTTTTTAATGCTTTCAAAATAATTAACCTGTGAAAATTATAAACTGTGAAGAACAAATATATGCACCACTTAAAAGGATATTTATGTCAAACTACTAAGTTTTAATTTTTTCTCTTCAGATGTTGAAAAAGAAAAAACAAACATGTTATTCAGACATTTTCATTCAGACCTATTCAGATTTCAAATAAAAAAAAAAAACGCAACCATAATTTAACTATTTGAATAAGTGTCGGTGTAGGGGCAATAATGTAATCTCGTGTCAAAATTTTAAAATGCATTAAAAATCAACATGTGTTGGTAAACATTTTTTTATTGCATAATATCTATTTAATATACAATAAATTATTTGAATATGTTTGTTAAAAAAGCACGCCTAATAAAAATATATATTAATTTGCCAATAATAATAATGCATACTAAAATGAAAATGTCTATGCCTAAATTAAATATTTCCAATAATATTATTAATTTCTATCAAATAATTCCTAAATTATTTTTAATTAAAAAAATTTATTTTAATATTAATATGTTTCATATCTACATGTAATCGAACTTCATTCCTCTTCTTTCTTTGTTCCTAATTAGTACCCATGAGCTTCATCCTTTGTTATTTTCATTTCTTCTTTTCGTAAACTCGATAACCTAATAAAACAATTTTAATTAAAACCATCATATTTTAGAAATATATTTTTTCATCAACAATAAGCATACCATCGATTCACTAGTCTATGTAGTGGCGTGATTTGAAATATTATTGTTTTTTCATAGATGCCTCTAAATATAAGATCTATAGCTCTTATAATATTACAATTTGTTCAAGTTCTCTAGAAATTCTTGAACTATATATATATAGAAATGTTCCAATACAAGATCCTGGATTTGATAAAGTTCAAAAAACTTATTAAACCGCATAGCTTAATAGTTTTTCCGTATAAGAATCGCTATTTTTTTGTTAAATAAAAGATAACACAGGTAGAGAATAAATAATTATAAATTACAAAGATTTATCATTTTTTTTAATAGTAATTTAATACATGTATATTTTTAAATATAAATCTTTTAATAAAAAGGTTCTACAAATAGTATTTTTATGATTTAAATATCCTCACCCTTTAAATAATTTGTTTGAAAGGATTAAAATGTCAATTTCATATTCTATTAAAATTTCGTCAATAGTCAACAATGATCAAGAATATAAGTAAAAAAAATTAAAATAAATAGGACTTTGATTGTCAAAATTTAAAATATTTATTTTTTTAAATTTTTAACAAAAGTTTGAACTGTAGTGCAATTAAATTAAAAAAAAGGTTATTTACCCCATTGGAAAAATAGTTTTCCCTATATTCTAAACCTATGTGAGACTCCATAACAATTCTCAAATTAAAAATAAATAAAATATGTTATAACTGTGCCTTTTATATCAAATCAAATTCTGTCTTATTCATCACTTTTCATATTAAAATCGAATGACACTTCTTTTGTGTCTATTATATTATATGTGGCAATGTATAAAATTATTCTCGTATCTGCTTATTATGTGAGTTGGCTGAATGGTCAGGCGAGATTCCAACCGACATTGGCAATCTACAAAATCTGGAGGCCCTACTTCTTGAAACCAACAACTTAACTGGTCGAATTCCACCCACAATCTTCAATATATCAAGCCTGGAAATCATCGGTCTAATTGAAAATCGACTCTCAGGCCACCTACCATCAACAATGGGCTACATGCTTCCGAACCTGAAGTATCTAACCTTGTTCGACAATAAACTTAGTGGAACAATTCCCAATTCAATCACCAATGCTTCTAAACTCATTATGCTAGACTTGAGTTCAAACTCTTTCTCTGGCCTTATCCCAAACACTTTTGGCAACTTAGGATCCCTTCAGGTGCTCAGCTTAGCTTATAACTACTTGATGACTGAATCTTCTGCCGCGAAGTGGAATTTTCTCTCTTCTTTGACTAATTGCAGAAATCTGACAGTTTTAGGCTTAGCTTCTAATCCATTACGGGGCATTCTTCCACCATTGATTGGGAATTTCTCTGCTTCTCTTCAAGAATTTTATGCATACGGTTGCAAACTCAGGGGCAACATCCCTCAAGAAATTGGAAATTTAAGTGGCATGATAGTTTTCGACCTCAACGGTTGTGACTTGAATGGTACTATTCCAACGGCGGTGGGAAGACTGCGACGGCTACAAGGTTTGTATCTCCATGGAAATAAATTGCAAGGATCCATTCCTTATGATCTGTGCCACTTAGAGGGGCTGAGTGAATTAAATTTAAATGGAAATAAGCTCTGCGGGCATGTACCTCCATGCTTGGCGAGTTTGACTTCTCTGAGAAGACTCCACTTGGGCTCCAACAAGCTCACATCTACAATGCCGTCATCCTTCGGGAGTCTTGAGTACGTTTTGTACATAAACTTGTCGGCAAATTCGTTGAATGGTTCTCTCCCTTCAAATATACAAAACTTGAAGGTATTGACAAATTTAGATTTATCAAGGAATCAATTATCGGGTGATATTCCGACAACTATTGGTGGCCTCGAAAACTTAGAAACTCTGTCCTTGGCTGATAATCAATTTCAGGGTCCGGTCCCTAAATCATTTGGTAGTTTGATAAGCTTGGAATCTTTGGATCTCTCTAGAAATAATCTTTCTGGAGAAATTCCCAAGTCATTAGAGGCACTTTCATATCTTAAACAACTTAATTTGTCTCACAATATGCTAGAAGGAGAAATTCCGACCAAAGGGCCATTTAGAAACTTCTCAGCTCAATCGTTCCTTTCAAATTATGCACTTTGTGGTCCAGCAAGACTCCAAGTCCCATCTTGCAGGAAATATAATAGCAGAGGATTCAAGAAAGTTGCTCTACTTGTTTTGAAATATATTTTACCTCCAATAACATCCATTGTACTAATAGCAATTGTCATAATCTTCTTTATAAGGCACCGAAATAGGAGTACAAAAGATGGGGATCAAGAAGATTTGTTATCTCTGGCAACATGGAGAAGAACTTCATATCTAGATATTCAACGTGCAACTAATGGATTTAATGAATGCAACTTGCTCGGTACAGGAAGTTTTGGGTCAGTGTACAAAGGGACACTTTTTGATGGCACTAATGTTGCAATAAAGGTTTTCAATTTGCAGTTGGAGAGAGCTTCTAGGAGCTTTGATTCTGAATGTGAAATACTACGGAGTATTCGTCATCGAAATCTCATAAAGATCATTAGCAACTGTTGTAACATAGATTTTAAAGCCTTGGTGCTTGAGTTTATGCCCAATGGTAGTCTTGAGAAGTGGTTGTATTCTCACAACTATTTCCTTGGTATCCTAGAGAGGTTGAATATAATGATAGATGTGGGTTTGGCTCTTGAATATCTTCATCACGGTCATTCAACACCCGTGGTTCACTGTGATTTGAAGCCCAACAACATTCTATTAGATGAAAACATGACGGCACATGTGAGTGACTTTGGCATTTCCAAACTTTTAGGCGAAGGAGATGATTCTGTGATACAAACCATGACAATAGCTACAATTGGTTATATGGCTCCAGGTAAGATTTCAAATCTAAACTCTAAATTTTTCTCTTTTTTCAAGCATAGGCAAAGTTTGGGTCGATTATTGTTATTTGTATATCATTTATTTCATGGTGGGATATATTTATGATGAATCAACATTAAAAAAAATGCAGAGTATGGATCAGAGGGAATTATTTCACCTAAAAGTGATGTCTATAGTTATGGTATTTTGTTGATGGAAACTTTCACGAGAAAGAAGCCTACAGATGAAATATTTATTGGAGAAATGAGTTTAAAGCATTGGGTAAAGGAGTCATTACCTGATGGATTGACTGAAGTTGTTGATGCGAATTTGGTGCGAGAAGAGCAAGCTTTTTCTGTCAAAATTGATTGTTTATTAAGCATCATGCATTTGGCTTTGGATTGTTGCATGGAGTCACCAGAACAGAGGGTATCTATGAAAGATGCCGCTGCAAAGCTCAAGAAGATTAAAGAGAAGTTTCTGGATGATGTTGCAACAAGAAGTTAATGTAACTTAATTTATTTTTTTCTTTTTCCCGTTTGTTATCTTGGTTGAGTTTTTGGTTGTGTAATAAGAGCCATTGTTTTGAGCGGAACAGAAATTGGACGTGCAAATCTGAGTCCTACATCAATATCATGCCTTTTATATTTTCCAGAATCAAACTGTTCATCATCCTCACAGACATTTCCACAAAGAGATTATTCACAATCACAATTAACAAGCACTTTTTTTCATGAATCGTCTTTATTTAACAAGATAAAGATTATAGAATGAAAACTAAGGGAAGCTAGATGCATGATTGTGATTATTCACAATCACAATTAACAACATATTTTTTTTCCTAGTTTCAGCTGATTTTTTTTGCTAACATTTCAAAAAGATACAATTGATAATTACTGGATAATCGTATATTACTGCACATAAACGTATAGCAGAAGATAATGAAGAGTTGAGTACATATCAACTCTATACTAAATTCAAATTCTTAATTAACATGTTATGCTAAATTTTTATAAGTTGTAGAATAATTTATTTAACCATTCCATTCCAATTAACGTCTAATGACAAATGCTACTTGGATTGAAATCTCTTTAAAATTATTTGGGAAGTGAAATATTACTCCAGTTATATTACTTCGAGACAACTTCAAATCTGACCGAACCTGATAACTCAGCGACATGCCTACATTTTCAATTTTCTGCAACGAAAAAATAAATATATAACTTCTAGTTTCGTCCAAACACAAAAGCAAAACAGGTGTCTGGCAGCATATATTTGATGTTTGGCCATTGCAACAATGCAAAGGACCTGCCTGCTTACTTTTCTTGACACTGTACGTGATCGATGTTTTTACGGGTTGTTTAGTTAACAAAGCTAGAGAGACAGAATCAAGCCCAGGCCAAAAACAAGGGCTATATGAATTGTAAACCTTAAAGCCCGAGAAGCAATTATGGATAAATTTAGCTTACGTACGCATTCTTTTTGTAACACTGCTTTGCCTTGGATTTACTCAAAGAAGAGTCGAACTATTATCACCCGTCTAAAATCATTTTGAAATTACCTTTTTAATTATATTTCATTTAATGACAAAAGTACCATTTTTCTAAATAAATATTATTTTCATTTATAAATCTTACAATTTCTAATAATTTTTTTACTCTTTCAGTCTCAATAATTACTTTCTTCTCTTCAAACTTTCTTTATATTTTAATCTCTAAAAAAAAAATCTAAAATAAAAAGTAAGAAAAACCTTATAAAATATTAAATATTTTATGGGTCCTACACAATTTTATCATACATATAAATTTTGAGTGCAACAATTAATTTGAGAATCCTTAAAAAGTTATTTGTAGTGAGATGAAATTTTATTTAATTTATTTTTTCACAATGTTGTATCTTAATTTTGTTGCTACATATATTACAAGAGTATTATTTTGGCTTAAAAAATTGCTTCTTAAATTTAGATTATTTTAATGATTAAAAAAACTTATAACTTGTTTCTTAAATTCAGATTATTTTAATGATTACAAAAATTTATATTATACAAATAAAATAAAATTGAATAGAGAAAAAAAAATAAATGAGATTAATTTTATTTATATTTATCCTTAAATATAATTATAATATTACAAGAATTTTATAAAATCAATAAAGGGATGCCAATATTATAATTATAATATTATAATATTACAACTCTTCAAAGAATAGCCAGCCACGCGCCACTTTTTAACTGCAAGAAGGAAACGTATCCCATCCTACTCTTTCGACATCGATTCAGAACGGTCACTAATAAATAAATATCTGCCACATTTATGATTTTTTACACTCTAGTCCTCTATTATAAACATGTAACAAAAAGTTGAAAATGGATGCAATACTAATCACACGTTCATTATCCATTCGATAACTCCGCCGGGGGCCGACCTGAAGAACACAATCGGAAGAATGGCTTGCCGCGGCTTGATGCCTTCAGTTTGCTGCTTTATGTTCGGACTGGCTTTTCTAGCGGCTAGTGCGGCCGCA
Source organism: Citrus x clementina (assembly GCF_000493195.1). NCBI lineage: Eukaryota > Viridiplantae > Streptophyta > Magnoliopsida > Sapindales > Rutaceae > Citrus > Citrus x clementina. The sequence continues at coordinate 4,269,994 of NW_006263303.1, read as the reverse complement.
GCGGAATACAAATTGCACTGGATTGTTCCTACCTCAGCTGATTACTATACTAACTGGATTAGCAACAAAACATTCGAAGTCGGAGATTCAGTGAGTAAGTGTACATATATATTCTTTATTAATTAAAAAAAAACGAATTGGGTTAATTAATTTAATTTACTTCATGTCTAGATAGCATCTACTTGACTAAATTTCATGTGTATTTTTCTTTTTATGCTCTTGCTTATGCATATGTGAAGTGTTCAACTGGTCCACAACACATAACGTTGCCGATGTATCCAAGTCTGAGTATGATGATTGCTCAAAAACGAGCTCGGTTGTAGCAAGCCACCCTGTGCAGATCCAATTAAACTCAACTGGGAGCCGTTACTTCATCTGTACTGTTGACGATCACTGTGGCCGCGGCCAAAAGTTGGCCATCACCGTTAAGAATAGCGGGAACGATACGAGCTCTGCTTCGTTTGTTAGTGTCGGCGCCTTATACCCCGGTTTGGCCATCTCCCTCGTATATTTCCTGAGTTACTATTATTATATCTGAGCAGGAATTGTCTATCTTAATTAGTGCTCATATATGTGTATTAAGCCTTGCTATATTTGGCTACAAGCTAGCTAGGCGATATTGTAAGAGTCTGATTTCAATTCATTATTCCAAGTAATGTTTGTGTACTGGTACAAATTGATTAAGTTTAAATAAAATCACTTGTCGTATTTACTACATATATGTTTTGGTTATATATATATATAGAAATGTTTAAATTCAAAATTTTAAAGTGCGGTCTAATAATTTTAGAAAAATGCATATATCGTGCGGTCTAATAATTTTAAATTTTAAGTTTTCTAAATCCTACGGTTTTAAAATTTTTTCAGACTTTTTTCGGACTTTACAAATTTCGTATAAAAAAACTATTATATACATACACACATATATTTATTTAAAATTTCAACAATGTCTGCGCACAATCCCTTGCTTAATGTTAGTGACCCAAAATCTGTTAAGCCCCATACCTCTTGATTCAAAAGTATAAAGTATATGCTGTGAAGGTGAAATACGTTATCAGAAACTAAAAAGTAAAAACAAACACATCTTAGAACATTAATAATGAGTGCAAAGAAAGAGAATATGGACATATTGATAATAAAGTGCATGCTTTAAAAAACACAGGCGAATTCTTTATGCTAAGTTACATTAAATTGAATTTACATCCACTTATAAGTTGCACTCAATAATCCAAATATTATTTGATTAGGCATATCTTAAATTATTGGGTGTAACTCTTAAGTTAAATGTAAGCCTACAAATAATGTAATTTAACTACACCCTTTTTAAAAAAAATTCCAAAGGCATTATGAGTTTATCTTATCTCACATCAGATCCAAGTTTCATTTTCCTGAAAAAGACAGCTAGGAAATTTGTTGCAAACTGGTCGTGGCAGGTCTCACAGCCCTCCTTGGCCACATGGGTCCTGGTTTCACTGCAAGAGGGTATTTGATATTTTTATTGATTTAGTTTTATTAGGCATTCAGTTTTGTTTAGTAATTTCCAAGACAAGTAAAACTAGAAGGCCGTATTAATTACAAGCAATGTTGCGCTTTGAAAGTTACACGTCGGTTGGCTTTACTACAAACTTCAGCCACAAAAAGACGCCGACTGATGTAACCATTCCACAGAACAGGGTCCCTTTTGATGGTCCACATATAATTTGAGGAAAACGAAAAGCAGTCAACATCCAACTTCTAGATTCTGTAAAGTTGGTGTTGTAATTAGCCCTCCCCTGCAAGAAAAGAACATATTCTATCCACTACTAAAATGTGAAGAGCAGCACGCTATGAATATGAGTTGCTGTTAGCTCTCTTGAATTCTATGTATGTGCCAAACCATAGATTACAAGCAAACAAATTCCTCACCAAAACGTTTCTTGAGACCAAAACTAGAGCAGGGGCAACCTGTAGAACACACGGAGCAGATGGGTAGCAAGTTGGTTCTGTTTGGATTCCTGGTCGTTGTACCAGCCATCTTTGATGCTGCAGCTGCGGAGACTTACACTGTTGGAGATGAAATGGGCTGGACAACTCCTCCCAGTGGTGCTGCTGCCTACTCCACTTGGGCTAGCAAAAAGAAATTTCATTTTGGTGACACAATAGGTAAGTAATGAGTTCTGTATTAAGTTCATTTTCAGATTACAGGTGTTTACCTATCCACTACTGTTTTTAAATTCTGTTTGTTTTCCTGTTATTATGCAGTGTTCAACTGGACTGGATCACACAGTGTCGCCGAAGTATCAAAAGCTGACTATGATAAATGCAGAACAAAAAGCCCCGATGGTGAAATCCATGAAACTAGCCCTGCAAATTACACTCTAAATTCAAATGGTACTCACTATTTCATCTGCACAGTGGATTCCCATTGTGATCGTGGCCAGAAGGTGACAATCAACATTGGCGGGGAACATAGTTCTGCTTCATCTCTGGCTGCAACTTTCTTCACCTTACTTGTGTCTTTATTAAGTAGTTATATTTAAGGATCCCAGCAAATTAAACAATCAATTTAATAAAGAAAGAATTTACTTCAGTGTTTAATTTCAATTTAAATCTCAAGTGTCAGAAAACGTTTTGACAACCAGAACTTCGTTCAAAAGGACAAAGCTTTAGGTTAGTTGTCAAGGCCGATAACAGTCGTGGTCATTAATCAAAAGAGTATCCACATTATTTCACCACACGTTATGGCTGCCGGTGGGTGAGAAACAAATGCATGAATAGCATCTAATTTGTATTTAATGAACTAATTGAACGACGGCAAGATGTGTTGGAGGTGACGTGGTGACTTCTGGTTCTTTATCTACTATCCACTTATGCTCCGTTTAGGCGTAGCACTCCCAAACGCAAACTGAAGCTAAAATTTGTAGCTTGGCCGCCACAATACAATAGTAAAGCACTACCAAACGGGCCTTAAAATGGCTTGATAACTAAAAGTTAAAAGTTGTAAAAATGTGGCAGGTGGTTACTTGAAACCGCTCTTTTTCTTTGGGTGGGGGAAGTCCCCGAAACCAGTGGCCTCGCAATTATGAATTATCCCTTACTCCCTTGGGATGCTGGAAATATGATGGAATAGTTCCTTATTTGGCACCCACTAGCACAAAATTGGCCAAAAGAGGACAATTGTTGGGAAAATGGATAACTGTCGTCCATCAATTCATCTCTTAAATGCCAAGATCTAAGAGTAACTACCTAAGGCTAACTTAAGAACAGCTATTCACACAAAATAAACTTGTCCCTACCGGTTCTCCTCATTCCTTTTGCATTTAAGAGAAGGGTATTCTCAGCTTGATGGAGGATCCATTCATGTAGAGAACCCTAACCCAGGATATGACATCTTTTATAGACTATTTTCAGTGCACCCAGACCTGGAGCAGTCCCTTGTAAGTTCAGGTTTCCATTCCCCTTCATGAATTCATAGTTTCAAATATTTCCTATCACCAATGTATAAATTTATTGTTCAGAGGTTGTAATATTTTGATATCCTGATCATGAGCATTCGCTGTTAATTAATAAAGTACTAGTAAAACTCAGATTTCATTTGTACTTCAATTTCTTGTCCATCCCAATTTGCAACTCATCATCAGCAAGTAAATCCTTCATTCAGAGAGAGAGAGAGATAAAACAGAGGATGCGAAAAAGAACCACCCATAGATTTGGGGCATCATATATTTCAAGCATATAAACTACAACTTGAAGATGGTACCTACAGACCTGGACCTCTTATTTGACCAGTAAACTGGTTGGATGGAGGCCCTGGTTGCCAGCAAAATTGAACATCCTCCAAATTGTCACTGAACAATGCCTTAGGCTTTCTGATAGATGCCTCTAAATTCCGACATTCATGCTCAGGAAACCGCTTACTCGAACAGGATTCATGGGGTTTATCAGCAGTCTTCTCCGGAAAGAAACAAAATTCCTTATTTCTCTCTGAAGAAAGATCTTTTAACTTGTTCCCCTCCTGAGACCTAATTGAACCAACATCTTCGGTTTCACGAGCTGAACTTCTATCCAAGCTCATACAGGGGTCTCCAGAGAGACCCAACCGCAATGATAAATCACATCCTGTTACATGTGGCCTCCTCTGGAGTTCGAGAAAATCTGGTTTTGTAGTTGGCTTAGAAGCAGTATCAGAGCCTGAACAGGAGTAAAGACGCGGCAAGGCACCCATTTCACCAGGCTCTGGAATTGATGTTCCAATAGGTTTTCCAACAAATATAGTGGTAGAGTTCACATTTTCTGAAATACCAGAACCTAACTTAGTATCTTCAGTTTGAAATCGAGTTCCATAATATAATGGATAAACAGAACCCAACTTCAGTTGTACATTGGCATCCACTCTCATCATCTTGCTATGTCTAGAGGGGATATTCTCGTACGAAGAAGGGTAACTTGAAGGAGCAGCTAGGTTATCATTTCCAATAACTTGACAGCTTGATTCCGGAACCAGAGTAGTTGAATTCGCATTCTTAAAGGATCTTGAAAAGTTAAATTGATTACCAGAGTGATGCGGAGAGAACCTAGGGCACTGGTCTTCAATAGTTTTATCCACAATTTTAGGGGGCAAGGGAGCAGGTTCTTGAGGTCTCAGATTGAGATAAGTCCTTGGGTGACTGTGCCGTTGACTTCTTGAAGCTCTCACCGGAATGCAGCCCAGATTAAGGGCGGCTAGCAACATAAGAATTATGAACAGATGGAAATCAACAATTTAATATTGAATTTGTTTTGACTACTTGCAAATTGCAAAGCAATTTTAAGTTTGAGCTAGCATGAATCCAAAACGAGAGCACCTTGCATGATTTGACAGCTGGATCTAAAAAAGCACAAGAAAAAGTGAAAAGATTTGTTACCTTCAACACATGGCGGCAAAAGCTCTCCGGTTTCAGTGCTCTCGTCTCTTCGTATAATCGTGTTAACGGCATCATTTACACGGTCCCGTAACGTATCAAGATTCATGTACTCATCCTGAACAATGAAATAATGTGAAAATGAATATCTTAAAAGAGAATAAACAAAGAAAAAGAGAGAGAGAGAGAGATCCAAAATCTTTTAAGCAAAATCAAGAAGGGAAAACCTCAGAATTGGCTTTGGAGTAGAGAATTTCCTCGGCTTTCAAGACAACAATAGGGAGCTTTTCTTGCCACTCCTTATTCTTTTTTGTTTGAGTGCTGTGAAACTCATCAGCGACTCTAATCAAACATATGGTGGGCAATCAGATAATGTACGAATAAATTAAAAAAAAAAGACAGCAACTGGACATTCGAATAGCAAGCGAAAAGAGCAAGACCCAAAACCTGAAAATCTGCTGAATGGTAGAACCTCTCATGGGTTGGTGCCTTTCGCTGTGCCATGCTCTCCTCACACACTCATAAGGTCTAGGACCTGGCCTTGGCATCTTGAAATGGAACTTTAATATCAAAATCTTTCAGCTACAACTTCTAAAAGTCTTAAATCAATTAGTTGTGTTTTTTCAATTCAGAAGAAGAAGAAGAAGAAGATGGGATACTCTACTAGATGTCACTTTGCCGCTGTATTTTGATTTTGCCTTCTCTTACCCCCCCTCTCCCTCTCTCTCTCTCTCCAACATCAATTCCCAGTTTCCAAATGGGATTTTTTTCTCTTTTTTCTTTTTAGTTTTTTTCTTTTGGCTGGGGAGTAGTACAAAAGGGCGAGAGAGCAGCAGTTGCTTTCCCATACTAGCTTTGTTGTCTTCCCTCAATAATTTAAGAGAGGTTACCATTTTTTTGATGTTACAGTCAGTTTTATTATTTTAATTGTATTCTTTATTTTATTTTATTTTATTTATTTTCATTTAACTTTATTGAGGGAAGAGGAGAGGTAAGGTCATTTTCTTTGAGGAAACACTGTGTGTGGGGGGGTATCTAAAAGTGCCTGGATTAAAGTCTCCCCTCAATAAAATCTGCCTGCCCGTGCCATCATCTATTTGCGCATCCATTTCCCAGCATCCCCCACAACAAAATTGACAACTTAACCCCCAATTTTCAGACTGGATCCTCCCTCTCCAACCCTCTCACATCCACTTCACTGTAAAATCTCTCTCATTTTTTCTTCCTCTTTTTTTTTTTTTTTAAATGTGAGAATGGGCTCACAGGGGCACAATACTTCTCTGACAATGCACGGGGTTCTCTCCACTCACTCACTAACTAATCACTGATGTAAGGTCCACTCATGAAAATGCCTTTGCATTTCTAGCCCCCAACCCCTTTCCGTACTTACCAACTACCCAATTTTCAATCTCCTTATCCTGTAATATGAGATGCTCTTCGACTCGCTTGCACTTCAATAGGACAGCTCAAACCAATGGGTCTTGGTCCAGTGGGAGAATCCTTGCACTTAGAATAACAAGTGCAAGGGTTCGAGCCTCCATAAAAATATTTATGGGGCTTAATTACAATTCTTCTTCAATTATCAAATAATTGAGTGGAGCCAGTCTATTCCTCACGAAATGTGAGTAGAGTGGACAACCCTCGAATATTTGAAAGGGTTTGAAGAATTTGGGTAGCGCTTCAGAGGAGTATACGCCACGAAGAAGGTCACAATTGTAGAATCTGTTTGTAAATATTAATCGTAATACCTACAGTCATGTATAATAGTATTAAAAAAAAATAGAACAGCTCAATGTTTATGTATTGCAGGACTCATGGGAGGCCTATAGCTGTCTGTAATTTACTCCTCTCACATGAACAATAACATAGTGGTGAGGTCCACATAATTTTTGTGAGAAGAGTAAATTATAGCCGACTGTAACTTAGCATTTGACTTATTACAATTCTCATTGCGAGGCAAATCTTGTTGATCCAAATTTTAACTTCTTATTTTACTAAAGTAGCCAGGTTAATTATGAGCCAAAGCAGGGAAAATCCAATACTTTTGTAATTTCCAATAGTCAAAAGAGATGGAGCCTTTCCTTATTTAATAGTATTTTTTAAAACTTAATTATCCTCATGTTAGGCTTTATTTAATAATGTTAGTTCTAGACTTAACAACAAAGTCTTCGAATGCCACTAACTATAGATCTCTTCTCCACCCACTTTCAAAATAAGATCCTCTTCTGATCTGAACTCTCCTAATATTTCATAGATTTTGTGTCATCTATACATTTAATGATAGTATATGATTAGGATTTAACACTTTTATTTTTTAATTTATTAACCACTAATTACGTTAATAAAACTTGCAGATCAAATCATAAGAGGATCCTAATCGATCTTCTCTCATGAAGAGGCAAAAAGAACAAATTATTCTGAGGGAGATATGTTATTCACGCATCTGATTATGATCTTAATTGTTACATTTTTATCCTTTATTTTTTTACAAGTCTTTTATTTCTTTTATTTGGTCATTATCTCATATTACTTGCATTCATTTTAACTTTTATTTCTCTCTCTGTATTTTCCCACATTATTATTTTTAATCTTATTATTCTTATTATTAACGTTGTTTTTGCTTTTTTGTGAGATGAAATCAAAAATTGAGATGAGGGAAGAAAGTTGTTCATTTTAGAATTTAATGGTCTCTCTTTATAATAATATTAATAGTGGCATAAATATATATAGTTAGATTCAATCAAGGGTTCAAAAAGTTTGGTTAGTTAGGTCAATTTCTGATTTCAATTATTTAAAATTTAATTGACCAGTTATCAAATAAGTTAAACAAGCTTTTTTAAAAAGATTTATATAAAAAAGAAACATGTATAATTTATCTAAATTTTTATATTTTCTTTAAAGAAAACTTATCAGTCATATAACCTTAAATAATCGTATTATCAAAAATACTATAATGCTTTCAAGTTTTGCCATTTATCCACCATAAATTTACAAAATATGTTGTTCACCAACCAAATTGTTAAGCTTTCATCAGAAAATAATTAGAATTATAGCAAATTGATCATTTTGCCATTAAAACTCAATTTAACGTAAAAAGACATAGGAAAATTAATCCTTAATTTACGTTGATATAAAAAATACTATAAAAGTTTAAATTTATTTAATTTTCTATCTTAAATTTTTAATTCGTATTAACCGTCTATTAAAAAATTAACATCGTTAGAATATTTAACAAAATTTAAGTCAAATAACCATTTTACCCTTGAATTCAATGGTATCTTTGACTTTACACCATAAATAATAAAATGAAATTTATCTTTTTTGATATTGAAATCGAATTTGAGGATTGATTGGGTGTTTATAAATTAGAGTTTTGGGTAATTTGTGGATTTAGTTTGATTATGTAAATTTGTGAACTCTTTTTGAAAAGAAGTCTCTTTAATTCTTCCACTAAAACTGTCCTTGAAGTGTGTAATGACGGTCTTCTTTATCTTCGGTTTTATATATATTTTTTAAAATTTCTTCACTTTCTTTCTTTTTCAGTTTATTTGTTTATTTATTTTTGAATGCAGAAGTTTATGGTTTCTGAGCCTCTCACACTGGCATACGGAGAGCAAGCTTGTACGGTGGCATTAATAATGCATGTAGCCATGTGGCATGGCTTTTCCTTCTTTCGGAATCTGCTCCTGAGAGGGAACGTGGTCTTCGGATTCTTGCAGCACGGAAGGGCAGAAAATTTGAAACATAAATAAACAATATGTGCTTCTTCAAGTCCTTATAAGAAGACTATTTCATTATCATCATTAATCTTTTTATAATGGGGTATCTTTTTCGAAAACAGGATTTGTTTTCAGTCCAAATTCATGTTCATTATGTAAATTTGTGAACATAAATTGAGAAGAGAAATTAGATTTTTTTTAATTAAGGAAAATAATTGGATTAATTCGAGTGTTGCTGCTAATGATTCAAATCAAAATTCAATTTTTGGACACAGCAATAAGTTGTATTTCAAATTATATCATAATTATTTGCTGCCGTGGTGGAAATTCCAAGTCTGACCTTTATGGAAGCTTTAACAATTTATGGGTTGGTAGTTGGTTGTAGTATTACCACTTTTATTTGCTAATCCTTTTGCTTTAATCTTAGAAATAGGAAGGACAATTTCTTTTTTTTTTTTTAGTTTTTTCGTCCTAGAAACAAAAAAAAGAGCCTGACTAGAAATCCTCACTTTAAAAAAAATGATTTAGAACAAAAATTATTACTTGTAAAAAAAAAGGCTTTTTTGCAGGTGATTTAAATTTTTTTATCAATTAATTAAAATAAAATTATAACGTGAACCTACATATTACTTGTTAATTATCAAGTAATTAGTTATTACTCATAATAACTATTATCCATGCTTTAAAAAAAATTAACACATCATTATAGAAAACTAAGGAAAACAAAGAATAATTGTTTTGCTTTATTATTATTATTATTATTATTGTTATGTTGAAAAATGTAGATTCCATTTTGTATTTTCAAAAATATTTTGAGAATTGATCCAAAATGGGATTTGAAAATGATACCAAATAATCCTTTATTGACCTTAGTAAGATTACATGAGGAAAATATACAAGTAGGAGATTACATGATTTTAGGTGAGATTACACGATTATTACAAGATAGAAGTAACACTTCTTTGGTGGTTGGTGAAGATGTTCATTTGAGGTACTTGAGTTGATGATCAATTAATTCAATAATAAAACTACAGAGACAAGACATGGCCTTCTGGAGTCGTACAATTTTACACATTGATCCAACCTTGTATATAAGATCAGTTAAAAATGAAGATGCAAGAATAGTAACGAACAGGACACGGTCAAGAGGAAGAATCCTCTGGCGTGGGATCCACCTCCGGCATAATATAGTCATCATCGTCACCGTACATCTGATCAAGTATGAGCACCAACCCCATTGCAAACGCACCGTCGAACCCAGGCTCAAGACAAAGCAAGAAAACATCCTTCCCGAGGGTCACATTATTTAAAGGGTCCACTTTCCTTTTGATCTTAGCCACACGTTCCTTGGATGAAGATGCGTTGTAGATTGTACAACAACGCTGGGAGAAAGAGCCCTCGATCCGGTACTCCTCACTCGGTTCACCAAACACATGCGCCACCACGCTGGACCGACCGATGATGGAAGATCTGCAAACACTGAAAATTGGCTCTTGATCTTCCATTTTCTCGCCTAGATAGCCTTCCCACCGTTGATGCAGACTCGGCTTCTGATAATTATTAAAGTTTAAGCAAGCAGACATATGTGAAACTCTTTCAAACTCTTTAACTTAAAATTAGCTTGTCTCATATCAAATGCAGCGTTGAAAGTAAAAGTGCCAGCGATGGGGACGGTTTACCTTTCGAAGAAGAGTGAGAAGGCATTTGCCAGAAGCTTCCATGAGAACAAGCTCGTCCTTGGGTTGAGAATCGGGACCGTACGAATCAAAACGAAGAATGAGCTCTCCCTTTGGATCATAAACAATGAAACCGTCGCCGGGGAAGAACACGGAAGTTTTGTGAACTGTAAGATGAGTTTCTTCCTCAAAGCAGAATCTCTCGTCCACGATCGCTATTCCGCTCATCTTTTCAGTACTGCTATATGATATCCCCCGATAATTAATAGATATATAATCAATACTATAGGTTGAAGGAAAGCGAATGGCCTTATATTATGAGTAAGACAGACTAGATAGAGAGCAATTATTTTATTTTATTTTCTAAAGTTTAGCTTGTGGCTATGGCTCTTGCGCGAAAATGGACCGTGCGATGGCGTTCTGTGCACGGTAGTTACAGTGATTAGGTGGTGGCCGAATGGGTGGTATGCGTCAGTGAATCTAGATGGTTTACAAGATAATTTTGATTTGATGTTTTATAATCAATGGTTTTTAAGTGTAATCTATTTTTTCAGAAATTAAAAAAAAAAAAAATCGTTCTGCGCAAGGGAAATTTAATAAATATTTGAGGATATAATTTGACTATTAAACAAGAATATCCTCACGGGTAACAGATGCATGGATTTTCTATTTTAACTCTCGTGACAAAGACCCCATATTGTATAATATTATATTGCCCACGATGAAATTTCTTCATGGACGAAGCTCGAGAGGAATTTGGAGCGCGAGAGAGAGAGAGCTGTGGAGTTTTAAACTTCTAATTAATGAAGTGAGCAAAGAGGTTGCTGGACTGCCAGTCCTGTGGGCCATAATCAATTTGCAGGGTCTCATGATGCCTACGAGTCTCATCAGAGTATGCTAAAAGCACCCGCTAAATTACTGATTACACTCTTTCTGCGTAAACTGCGACAGCCTTGGTGCATGAAAAATAGATATGGTGAGAAATAAAGGGGTGCACTCAGCACATCCATTAAACGCTTTTCGGCTAGATCTGGATCCGGTTCCTGAATCCCTGATCGGAAATTACGTTGAAATTATATGGGAAGGAGTAGTGCTAGGCGTAGAGAAGCACGAGAGACAGACGAGAGAATTTTGTCATCTCTCTCTTTTTTTACTATTTTCTTTTTTATTTCTCTCGTCTTTCTCTCCTGTTTTTCTTCACCAAGCATTTTCCTATGAGAAGTGATTATCACCACAACTTCGAGTCTCGACAATGTTATTATTAAGAGGCAGTGTTACGACAGAGACACACAATAATATATTTCTATCATTATTTCGGAGTCGGAGCATGCGAGCGAGCAAAATTCGAATGCATCTGATTAATAATGTTTCTAGTAACTCGCAATTACTTAAAAAAATTATATTTATTTTTTTTAAAAAAGGTAGTGTATAACATCAGCTCCCTGAATTTTGCAGTATTAAAACGTATAATATGAAACTTCCATGGTGTAAGTGTAATTTAAGTTGATGGAAAGTTTAAAAAATAGCATTATTATCATTTTATTATTTAAAAATTTATAAAAATAATAATTACGTGTAAGAGATATTGGCTGTAATATTTTACAATATTACACTGTGACTTTGTAAAATATTACGTTTTACTACTTGTTATAACATATTGGACAAGGTAACATTCATTATGTAGGTGGAGAAACATATAATAAAATACTTCAAATATTATAATATGAACTTGATAAATGCTATATTATATGTTTTTTAAGTTAGAATGTTTTATTGGTTAGATCATGCGACATGAAAGAAAGGGTTAACTACACTTAGTGAAAGGTTGATGGCAAATTCTCCCAACTTGGGGAAGATTGTTCCAGTTTGAAAGTTAAAAATTAGACTAGAATCACTCTTTCCCAATTATGTGGGATGAGATTGAATATTAGGTGATATATTTTTCTTTAATTAGAGTAATTTCTTTTAATTTTAGAGTCTATTCAAGATGTATTCGTAATCATAATGCTAAATAAAGATAATTATGATAAATTTTAATTATAATATTAGTAAAATTATAATTTAATATTTAAAAAAATAGGGGGAGACTTCTCACATATATTGAAAGTTTGTATATCAGCTATTCACCTACGTTGGCTATCGATTTTAGGAGTTAGTGGGTTAGTGCCATAATTGAGGTCATTTGAAAATAATAATAATAATAATAATAATAATAATAATAATAATAATAATAATAATAATAATAATAATAATAATAATAATAATAATAGGAGGGACTTTTATGAATAGAATTACAAATTATTTCCATTATTATGATTTTACTAAACGTAGAGATTTAGATGTTATTATCCCAAATTGTGGAATATTTTGTCCGAAAGTTTTTAATTTATTATTTATTTTTCAATTACGCTACCGGACTCACTTCCCTCCTCTCGGTTCCAGTATTCTTCTTCGTCTACAGTCGGAGTGATCGGAGAGAGTCAACATTTCTCTCCCTCTCCATTTGCTTCCATGTCTCTCTTTTCGTAGAGCCGAAGGCATTCAGCAAAACGACACCACCGTCACCATAAGTAATTAGCAAACGACAATGTCGTCTTCAAGACCACCACCGGCCGACTCCTGGGACTGCAACTTCATGCTTCCAGGTCCACCGAGCCGCAACAACTTTGGATCCGCAGATTTAAGCCCCTCAGGTCTCTTGGCCTTTGCTTCAGGCTCTTCAATTTCAATTCTCGACTCACGCTCTCTCCAGCTCATCTCCACAATTCCTATCCCTCCACCGACGTCCGCCGGCTCCGTCGCCTCTCTTTCGCCCTTCGTCACTGCCGTCAAGTGGATCCCCATCACCCTCCGCTGTGACCTCCTTTCCACCGAGCCTGGCTCCTCTCACCTCCTCCTCGCCGCCGCCGACCGACACGGCCGTGTCGCACTGCTTGACTTCCGCCTTCGCTCCGTTGTCCTATGGATTGACCCTGATCCAAACCCGAAGCTTGGGATCCAAGACCTCTGCTGGATCGTATCCAAACCCGATTCCTTCGTCCTGGCCGCGATCAACGGCCCCTCCGTTCTCTCTCTGTATAACACCACTTCCGCCAGCTGTATGTGGAAATATGATGCTTCGCCTGAATACCTGTCGTGTATCCGCCGCAATCCTTTCGATGCCCGCCATTTCTGCGTCCTCGGTTTAAAGGGTCTGCTCTTGTCTGTCAGAGTGTTGGGTCAGAAAGAAGATGAAGTCGTTGTCAAAGAGTTGCAGATTCAAACGGATTGTACGGAATTGCTGAAGCTGGAGAGGGAATTGAGTGCCGGTGCTGCCAGTTTGTCACCTGCTTCTGGGTTGTTTCCACTTTATATGGTTAAATTTACGTTTTCGCCTCACTGGAGGCATATCATATTTGTAACGTTTCCAAGAGAATTGGTTGTGTTTGATTTGCAATATGAAACTCCACTTTTTTCTGCTGCATTGCCGCGTGGCTGTGCCAAGTTTCTAGATGTGTTGGCAGATCCAAATAATGACTTGCTTTATTGTGCTCATCTTGACGGGAAGCTCAGCATTTGGCGACGTAAAGAGTATGATTTTAGCTCACTTGAATTCATTTCCTCAATTTGAATTTTTGTTTATAATTGTTTGTGCACTCAGAATAAAGGAAGCTACATCAAGAAATGCCAGTAGTTAAATCTAGCAAGTTAGGCATTAGGACAGTTTTGATTGCAATGTAATTGTATGTTTTAATATGGAACAAGTTGGTACTGCTATTTTTTTAGTTTTTGAACAATAGTGATCTCTTGTTCTGCTGATAACACTCGCAATTTGCTTGGAAAGGGTAGAAATAGAGCTAAAGGGATTTAACTGTTTGCTTGCTCCACACTTCTTGAAGGAGCAAGTTGTGTAATGGCTGTCATAGAACAGATGTGTGATAGAAATACGGTGTGCTACTTCAATGAAGAGCTTCTATTTGTCTGTGGGACAGAGAAATTTAAGTCTTCTAGAAAGCAAAGTGAGGTAACATATTGGTTGGTTTCTTGGTCGTGCTTTTAGTGCATGTAAGTTTCTGTAATATTGTTGTGTCTATATTATTAGCATGAGCTTTCTCTTCAGTTGCTAATTTTTAAAATTCAAAAGACGCTTATATGAGCCCTCTTCTGTGTTTTTCTTTTCATATCCTGTCCTTGATTCCTTTCTTATTCCTCTGTTATGCATTTACTTTTAGGCCCTCTTATTTCCAGTAAGTAGAGGAGTTAAGTCTTCTTGTTGGTATGTGCTATTTCATCGATTGTTTCTCCAGTTTAAAACAAATCTGGAGACAGACCCTTTTTTCCCCTCCTTTGGAGTTACTAGGGATAGACCTTAGTATCGATTTTTTGGTTGAACTAACTATAACTATGGTAATTTATCCAAGTTGTAGAAGTTCAAAAAAGTTCAGAGAGTATATCCAATTCCATTCTAAGAATGCGATGGGTTGGTCTCTTCTTCAGAGGTTAAAATACTACGACCATGATGGATGTGAAATTTTGCCCCCCTACTATAACTAGAGCCGAAATTATCATCCTTGTAGTGGAGTTTTTGGTATACACCCTTGCATGCTTACCACCGCTCCACATAGCTTTCTCAGTATTTTTAAATGTCTTAATGCTTCTCATGCATGTGTCTGAGGATTAGCTTTTCTTTCTCACTCAGGATTTGACCTGTGATGATGTTTAAACACAAATTCTTTTTTGGCCTTAAGGGAATGTACTAATTTGCATATCATTACAGAGGAGAGCAGGTGCATGTAATGTGTACTATGGAAGAGTTGATTCCCTCAATTGGTACATCTGTCCCTTCTCCTTCAATTCTTGCTGTCCTCGTCAGCCAATCAGAGTCCACAATCCAGAATGTTGCCAAGCTTTGTTTGGATGCACCTCATTCTCCTTCAGCCAATGTGGACATTGACAGTCCTTTTGAGTTTTCTGATGATACTCTTCTTCTTTCAAAGACACATTTAATTTCGATTTCTGATGATGGAAAAGTATGGAACTGGCTCTTGACTGCCGAAGGTGCTGGAGACCTTCAAAAAGATGCCATAAAGTCTGGCATGGATGCTGATGTCATTGATGTTGCACTTTGTGGGACCAATACTAACAGTATGGCTTCTTCTGCTGATGTACAAGCCCTGGAAGCAGGCAAGCAACTAGAACATGTGAATGGCAGCAGAAACCGGCCATCAAACAGTACCTCCAGTCAGGCAGATATGTCATTTAAGGTTTGTGAATAAACGTATCTTCTGCAACCTAGAACTATTACTTAGTGATAGTTTTATACAAACTTCCTTGTATTAAGTGCTAGTTTCAAAAGACCTTTTACTATCATATGACCCTAGAATTGGATATGGAGTTTGAATTATAAACGTGTCTTCTGCAACCTAGAACTATTACTTAGTGATAATTTTATACAAACTTCCTTGTATTAAGTGCTAGTTTCAAAAGGCCTTTTACTATCATATGACCCTAGAATTGGATATGGAGTTTGAATAATTTCTTATTCAGATTTGTTGCAACACTCATACAGTCATTCTCAACTTGTGGGTTTCCTTTTCCCTTTTAACATTCATGTTGAAATCTATTAATGTTGCAACCATTGCTATTATTTTGAATGAAGTTCATCCTTGGAATAAATCTTTTTTAGTAATTTCTGACAAATTGTATGGTTATCGTTTTTAGTTTTATGGTCTGTCTCCTTTTGGAACCTCAAATTCCGATGGAATCTCTTAACCATAGACTAGTTCTTCACTATAGTACACTGCTCCATCAGGATGATGGTTCTTGAACTTCTTAAGACTCAAATTCCTTTTGCCTGGGCTCAGAGAGACAGGAAAGTTGGGAAAACTATTATTTAAAAAACACATGATGTATGAAAGCATTGCCCGTTTAACTTAATGAATTGGATACAGTTATTGGGAATTTGAAGAGTGGCATGAGATTGTAAGGTTGTCACTTTTGCTAGACATTCTTAATCTAGTCTAGTGTGGCTAATTGGCTATCTTTTTGAGTTCCTTTTCAACTATATCAAGTTTGCATCCTAGCACAGATGCACTTTATTCTCTCCTTTGATTAAGCATTATCAATGATGAGTAGGTGAGTAGAAGCATTCTTCTTTCTACAAATCCTTGGGACATCCCATTTACACTTAACTGGCCAATTCACTACTGCAGGTCAGCTTAGATGGGCAGCTTCAGATTCTTTCTTCAACTGTGACCATGTTGGCTGTGCCATCCCCCTCTTTAACAGCTACTTTGGCCCGTTAGTCTCATCCTGCCAGTTTTTACCTTCATTAAATGTTTAGGAGTTGTCCTTATTATGTGCATTGTAAGAATCATTAGTTGATTAGTGAGATAATATTATGTGAAGGTGGGGGAAACTATCCTGCTGTTGCTGTTCCTCTTGTTGCTTTGGGAACCCAAAGTGGGGCAGTTGATGTTGTTGATGTATCTGCCAATGCTGTTACTGCAAGTTTTTCTGTTCATAATGGTACTGTCAGGGGATTGCGATGGCTTGGAAATTCTAGACTGGTTTCATTTTCTTACAGTCAGGTACATGACATTTGAATTTCAAATTTTTATCATTTTACTTATTATTTATCATTTGAGAGAGAGAGAGAGAGATCGTATGGCTTTTCTTTTACCTTTGCCCTTTATAATTGGAATGCCTGTAATTAGATAATTTTTTTTTTAAATTAAAACTTTGTAATTTAACGTGTACTCTGTGGAATCAGGTAAATGAAAAAACTGAGAGGTTATATTAACGGGCTTGTGGTTACATGTTTTAGAAGTGGGATTAGTATTGTATTTTTTAACATTTACTTTGTGGAAATCAGGTAAATGAGAAATCTGGAGGTTACATTAACAGGCTTGTGGTTACCTGTCTTAGAAGTGGAATTAATAGAGCATTTCGGGTTCTGCAAAAGCCTGAACGTGCACCTATAAGAGCCTTAAGGGCTTCTTCGTCTGGAAGGTTCTCTCCTAGCCTTGTTTCTCGTGTTAATTGTTATGCCATCACACGCTCACTTGAAAGCATCCTTACACTTTTGCTTGGATGTGTGAATGCTCCTTTATTGTCATGTTTTTCTCTTTATCAATGTTTCATCATTGGAAGACGCAATGTACAATTCTGTCTTTGGTACCTTACATATTAAAACTATTTGTGCCTTAGAAGCTAGAATCTGGCATGCATCTTTCTCATGAAATTACATTTCATTTGATTATGGTGAAAACTTAAAACAAATTCGATGATTTTAACTTCTTGTCATGGTGATAACCTGCTTGTTTCTAATGGGAATCTATAAAGGCAGGAAAGTTACGTAGTTCTTGTAACTTGCCAGAGCTTTTAGAACAAGTTTAAGAATAGATAATGAGGGAAATTTGGCGCATCATTTCCTGTTAGGTGGGAAATATTAATGAAGTTCAGTTTTAAAATTGTTGATGACTTTTTTCCCGTCTTGGTGATGTCCTGTTTGTTTCTGATGGGAATCTATAAGGGTGGGAAAGTTATCTACTTGTAATTTACTACAGCTTTTAGAACTGGTTTAAAAATAGATAGTGAGGGGAACTTGGTTTTCCATTTCCTGTTAGATCGGAAATATTAATGAAATGTCCCTGTTGGGTAGGTAGAAAAATATTTGCAAATTGCTTTATTGAGTAAAATAATTCTTACAAAATCAACTTGATTTTTCACCTCAGCATAGGCTGTGGATGGAGAAGCTTAGGGATCTGGTAACGGCATAAGGATTTCATATTTGTTAGATTGAGGACAAAGCATGTAATCCCTACTCTTTTCAACTGTTGGGAATAGTGTTTCCTTTTAACTATTGTTTCAGTAGGTAAAAGGTAGCACTATCGAGAGAGACTTAAATGTAAAAGTCATTGAAAGTGTAACATCTAGAAGTGTGGCGTAATTGCATCACTAAAAGATGATGATAAATTGAGAAGATTATTCAGAGTTTGAGAAATTTTTGGGAAGAATATACCTTGGGCATTGGCTTTTGTAGTAAAGAGTGGCGGTAAATGATTGAGTATCTTATACTGTAAACTTACTACCAAATGAAAAAGTGGGGGAAGAATGTGGAATGTTTCTTGCAGAATGACAGAAATAAAGAGAAATTGCACCGTGTGCATTTATGCATCTGAGTACAATCTCGGAAACTGGGAAATTTTCATTTTTAGGTTACTGATTGATTGTTATAACTTATTTAAAGGTGTTTGGATATAATGTTTTGATGACATTGTGAATTTGTTTGATTGTAGTGCTAAGTTGAGCTACTGATAGGTTGTCACTGGCTTGGCTTCATTAATACCACATTCCTGTCCAACCTTATCTTTTTACTGTTGGACCAGATATGGAACTCATGCTGATGCTGTTCTTATGGTTCTAATAAATTTCAGGTATCTTCTAATTCTGTTTCGTGATGCCCCTGTAGAGGTTTGGGCAATGACAAAAAATCCCATCATGGTAATTTGGCTGATGCCTGCTCATTTCCCTATTTCTGCTTGAAATAAATTCTAATAGCTTAGCATTTGTTCTGTAGGTCTCTGCTAACTGGCTTATACAAATGTTAACTCTTATTTACTTTAAAAAAAAAAAATGCTGTGTAGTCAGTGGCTTTAGAATGTTTCTTTTGTGAAAGAGAATGATAGAAGTTCAACGTAATTGGTTATGATGTTTGCCAGCCTTTTATATTTTAGCTTTTTTTTCTTCTTTGAAAGTTTTGATAAGCTTCTCCATATCTAAATCCTTCTCCCTTATGACTTTTTCAATATATAAATCTTTTAGCCCTCTAGTTCGTCTAGTAGGGACCCAACTGTCGGTGCTATTGTATTCATCGAAATTTGTTGCGTTCAACCATCACCAGATATATTGAAATTTGATCAATCTATCTTAGCAATGTTTCTACATATGTGCATTATAATGTTGCAACAGTGGGAAAGGATTATCAGTTTCATGATTATTTTGTGGCTATCATTTGATGGAAGCAGAAAAAAGTCATCAGTTACATTGATTTTAGTAATAGAGACAGTGAAAGATTTGCTTTTAATTATGTCCTTGCAAGTGTTACTTCATGTCGTGAAGGAGGCATGTTTTTGTGTTTTTGTTTTTTGGCTTATCACTTTCCTTTCGGTTAAATTATTTATTATTCTTTATACCTCCATGTAGCTTAGATCATTAGCACTTCCATTCACGGTATTGGAATGGACTCTTCCAACAGTTCCATGGCCAAGTCAAACTGGTCCTTCAAGGCAATCATCTTTGTCTTCAAAAGATCATAAAGCTGATACTACAGATGGAGTATCTACTCCAACAATAGCATCTTCATCAGATTCTAGTGAGCTTCTTTACTTATTATGCTTATATATATATATATATAGGCCAGCTGGTGGTGTAAGATTGTAGTTTCTGATTTTCTTGGGTATTGTAAGTTGTTTGAACATAAAATAAAATCCTTTTTTTCTGCAGAGGATGCAAGCTCTGAAGGATCTCAAGATGACACCTCTGAAAGTTTTGCATTTGCACTAGCTAATGGGGCACTTGGTGTTTTTGAGGTTCATGGGCGGAGGATTCGGGACTTCAGGTATTATTACTTTTGCTTGTAAATTTATGTCTTGTGGAATCGGCATTTTTCAGAAGTAAATAATAGTTAGTTCTTGAGGTTCATGGGCGGCGGATTCGGGACTTCAGGTATTATCACTTTTGCTTGTAAATTTATGTCTTGTGGAATCAGCATTTTTCAGAAGAAAATAATAGTTAGTTATTCCATTATATTTTAGATCTCATTGGAATGCATATTATGCCACCACCTCAGCACTAGTAGATTTTCATTTAAGAGTACAAGACTTGGGAATTTTATTTGTCTTGAAGTTTTACTATTTCTGAGTGGATCTTTTCTGAAACTTGCTTTGGTCATATTCTTGTGATGGTTCCATATCTGAGGCTTTGTTAAGGCTTGGCTGCATGTTTACTATTTCTTCAAGCTAAAGTATACTGTGATCTGCGCTCATGATTAATTTTGTTAACACTTCATATGCTCAAGCAATTTTAATGAAGCCTTTGGCTGTGTTTTGTTGCTTATCATTCTTCAGTTGTCAATAATATGAAAAGAGTGATCACATATGATATTTAATGAGAAACGTGGGAATGTATTTCTATTTAGTACACCACCCATCTCTCGTCCTGTAAAAGAAATAGAAATCATGATTTATGATACTTTTGAGGTATGATTTATTTTTTTTTTTCAACACGTATTTATAGTACCACAATATGGTCATTTTCTCACCAAGCATGTCTTTTTTTCTTGTCTCTAGACCGAAATGGCCTTCTTCCTCATTCATTTCATCTGATGGGTTAATTACAGCCATGGCCTATCGCTTGCCTCATGTTGTATGTATCGTATCTTTCCAAATAATGTCATCAGATCGGTGTTCTGAATCAGAACTGTGGTCCTTTCAAGATTTCTGTCTTGATAATTATTGTCTTCATAATGTCTCAGGTTATGGGAGATAGGTCAGGAAACATAAGATGGTGGGATGTAACAACTGGACATTCTTCCCAATTCAGTACTCATAGAGAAGGAATCCGGAGAATCAAATTCTCACCTGTTGTTCCTGGAGATCGCAGTCGAGGGCGTATTGCTGTGCTGTTTCATGACAATACATTTTCTGTATTTGATCTTGTAAGCTGTAGACTAACTCTTCTTTTTATGTTGTATAAACTAAATAAATAAATAATAGCTGTTTCTTCCATCTCCCAGTGACTCCTGTTATCCATGTCTAGCTATTGTTGTAAGGTTTAAGTATTGGTAGTGTACTGAGAACTCCAACTCCTATTTACATTACTCAAAATATGTGAAAATTAAGCATGTCATGCTACATATTCTACTTCATGAAGGACATTGAAAGTGCTTTTTGTTCTGTGATGCACTAAAATTTCCTTTTCGTCATTTGATCTTGACTCTGTATAAAATTCTTTTCACAGGATTCACAGGACCCATTAGCCAATTCCCTTCTACAACCTCAATTTCCTGGAACTCTTGTGTTGGAACTGGATTGGTTGCCTACAAGGACTGATAAAAATGACCCATTAGTATTATGTATTGCTGGAGCTGACAGCAGCTTCCGCCTTATTGAGGTTAACACGTAAGCACCTATCATTTGCTTTTGAGTTTCTTTTGTCTTTTTATTAAGGGGGATGTTAATAGGTGATTTTCATATATCATGAATAATTATTTTCCTGCTAAGTAATCTTGTTCGTTGCATTCAGAAGTGAGAAAAAAATTGGCTACACATCCCAGTCTCGAGCTATTAAAGAGAGATTCCGTCCTATGCCTTTATGCTTACCCATATTACTTCCTACATCACATGCACTGGTAACTATTACTTTCCTTCTCATACTCCTTTTCCATTTCAGCATACTTAGACAAGTTGTACTGTTTCATGTGCTATTTGGACCTTATATTAGACCCATCCGTGTTGTACTGAACAATGTCAAGGGAGCTTATAGCCTTTTCAAAGGTAGATAATTATTTTGGCTGAAGTGAAGTAGGATTTTTATAAGAAATTAGGGGTGCAAACTGATATGAAAGGAACCGAAAAAAGGACATTGAAAAATTTTATTCGGCCTATTAGCAAATGAGGGAACTTAATCTTTTTTGTTTATTATCTAGATGAGATGGGGAGACATGCAAACAGTTTTTCAGAACTCACTGATCTTGATATCTAATGCAAAGACTACTGCATCTCAGAAGATTAATGTGCTTTTAGAAGATCAATAGGGATGCTCTTCTTTTGGGGAGCTACTAATGAAACATTGTTTATTTTGGTATAGGCATTGCAGATGATCTTGCAATTGGGTGTGAAGCCTTCTTGGTTTAATACTTGTAGCACAACTATAAAGAAGAGGCCTCATTTGATTCCTGGAACTCCGTCGTCCCAGAAGGATCTTCGCAGTTACATGATTGGTTTACCTCCTATTGGTGACACTGTTGTGCCAGAGATGCTTCTCAAAGTATTAGAACCTTACCGAAAAGAGGGTGTGTTTTGCAGCCATGATTGTTTCTCTTCAAATCATTCAACTATTGGTTTATTCTTACCTGCTATAGATATTTTATTGCCCCAGGCTGCATACTTGATGATGAGAGGGCAAGACTGTATGCTACCGTAGTGAATAAAGGTTATGCTGCAAGGTTTGCCTTCGCTGCTGCAGTCTTTGGCGAAACCTCTGAAGCACTTTTTTGGTTACAATTGCCCCGTGCTCTTAACCATTTGATGAGAAAATTAAAGAGGTCTCCACAAAAAGCCCCCCACTTAGCTTTTAATTCAGAGCTTGAAGATACTATGCTGAGTAGGATTACGTCAAAGGGAAAGTCAACGCCAGGAACTGAGAGGAGGGATTCATTGGTAAGTCAATTAATGTAAACCATTTGCGAGTTTCTCTGGAAAGTTTCAATTCAGTTGCTGTTTTTTGTGTCTCTTGTTACTCATCTTCCATGCTTTAGACATTGATAAGGTTAATTGTTTCTTATATTCTTCTCTATTGCAAATTTGGCTTTTTGGTTAGCAGAGTGAAGGTCAACTCAGATTAATGGCTTTCGAGCAAGAGGAGTTGTGGGAAACTGCTGCTGAGCGTATTACTTGGCATGAGAAATTGGAAGGGGAACAGGCTATACAGAACCGTGTACATGAGTATGTTGTCCATCTTAGTCTTGCTATGTCTGTTCTCATTGAGTTAATGTAATTCAATTGTTTTTCCGAAGATGGCAGCATGTTGAAAGGTCATGGATGTAAGCTTAGCCTAGCTTCATCATTCAGGATTTAATAGGAGGTAGGATGGGATGGAATTAACTGGAGGGAATTTCCCGTAGTGATTTATGGGTAAATTCAATATTATTTTAAATTTGCTCTACACAATTTATTGAATGAACTAGCTACTTTTAACTTCTTTTTGCTGCATGATACAAGCAGCGCTGTAATAGCAGAAAATAATTTCAGTTTTAGTTCGAAATATATAATATGCATTAATTCATCATGGGCTAGGCATGGTAGGCCTGTAACCATGTCAACTTGTTTGATTAAGGACAGGATCTTTTCTCGCTATAACAGTCTTTTAATCAAATTTAAGCATGGAAAAATTTGAGCTTCTTTCATGCAGTCTCTACTGGCTTTGACTATCTTTAAAAATTTTAACCGCCCCTTGATATGCAACATCGAAATCACTGGGCTTTTGCTTTATGCTGGCTAGGAGGAGCTGCGTGAAACTTGAGATAAGGGTAGCCTGTTTGCTCCTGTAACAGCCTTTTTAGTTTGATTAGGCACTGGATTTGTAAAATATAATATCCAAATCGTTTTCACAATTAACAATTTGAGATCACTTTTTGCACGATATTAGTTTTATAGTTCTGGTTAACCTCTGGATTTGTTAACATGGTATATCCTGTCTGTTTCACTTAATATTTTTTTTCCACCTAAAGGGATTTATGGTACATCACTGTGCTCTAGGGCTTCTGCCTTTGTAGTGTGACCTAAGTTGTTACAATTGTACATATTTTCTATGGCAGGCTTGTCTCAGTTGGAAACTTAGAAGCTGCAGTGAGTTTATTGCTTTCCACTTCTCCAGAGAGTTCTTACTTCTATGCTAACGCTCTACGTGCCGTTGCTCTTTCTTCTGCCGTGTCACGGTCTCTTCTTGAACTTGCAGTTAAGGTGAGAATTGATGGGGAAATGCTTTTGTTTAACTTCATTCAAAACTTGAGTTGCAATAATGGTCTACCTGCATGTCTCTGTTGGCTCCTTACAACTGTATGATCATCTAGGTTGTTGCAGCCAACATGGTCAGGAATGACAGGTCACTGTCAGGCACTCATCTTCTTTGTGCGGTTGGAAGGTATCAAGAGGCTTGTTCTCAGGTTTGTATCATCAACATATTCCATAAATTCCATGCCTCCTTGTCGTCTTGAATCTTGATTGCTCTGTATTCATGGACCTCCTATTCCTAATTTTCTTGCTTTATTTACTATCATGAGAAGTGATGACAATGTTAATTGTGTTTCTACATTGAACATCAGTTTGGTCTGTCCTCTGTAAGTTATGCCGTACATTATAAACGATGACTACACAGGAAAAAATTTAGAAAGACGATGGGCAAATGTAGGTCGTTCAACCTTAAATCAGAGCACCTGTTATTCCAGTTTACCCTAGTTTTGTCTTGAGTTACTGGATTCAGTTCCCTATTTTGCTATTCCCTTGATGAGAGACATTGACTTCCGTTGCTATATCTATGTTTTTTTCTTTTGAGCATTTTTTTGCCCTTTTTCATTTTGGAAGAGGAGGGGGACGGGTG
This sequence comes from Citrus x clementina, assembly GCF_000493195.1. Taxonomy (NCBI): domain Eukaryota; kingdom Viridiplantae; phylum Streptophyta; class Magnoliopsida; order Sapindales; family Rutaceae; genus Citrus; species Citrus x clementina. Next base: position 4,245,358 of record NW_006263303.1, on the reverse strand, counting down.
TTGGGATTGTTTGACCATATGTCAAGATACACAAAAGGTAATCGAACTTTTGGCAATATATAGAGTTAAGAGTGCACCTAGAATCAGAATCATCTTCCTTTTTTTTGTTTTTTGGCCAAAAGGTTATTAGGGTTATTTTATCATGTAATGGACCCTTGCATTACTAGCTGAATAAAATAGAAAAAAATGAGGGTAAAGGGTTTCGTTATATGAAGCTGCGCTGACAGGTTGATAGAAATTCTTCTGAGTAAAGATGTACATTCGTAGTTCAGAAATTATTATACGGGTTGGGTACTGGTAGAAAGAGAATGCACTCCTCTGAACAACATGTAATACTTGAAGAATTGGTCAAACTACTCTGCTTACTCATTGCTGGATCAACTGTTATGCAGTTACAAGATGCTGGATGCTGGACTGATGCTGCAACTTTAGCTGCTACGCATTTGAAGGGATCTGATTATGCAAGGTCTTTGATTCTTTAGTTATTAAGGACTTTTGAGTTTTCTTTTGTGTGTTGCAAATCTTTATGTCAAGCTTTTTTTTTCCTGCTGTTTATTTGTGGTAGGTACAGCATATAATCCATTCAATGTTCATTAGCTTGTCTACAATGGTTGCATCAGATCAAACTCGAAAATTGCAATCCATCTTACTGAGATTGGTTGCATGTTGTCATTTGACCATGTACAAAGCTATATTCTCCACAAAGCATATTGATTATTGACTTCTCTATTTGCCTTTCACCATAACAATTTTGGTCATTTTTCATTTTTGGACTTACAAAGTCACCCATCCTCTCTGGGTCTTTTTTGCCTGGTTGATACCCCTTATTGTATTTTCAATAAGAGCCGTGAATGTTTCTATAGATTCTACTCTTCCTTCAGGCACTCGTAAAATTTGGATGGTACTTCAAATAGGAATTTCTTCCTTCCTTTGCTTGTCTGGTATTTTACATTTTCTTATGCACTGAGGTTTCAGAATTCTGTTCTCATTGCAACCAAAATTGCCTGGTCACATTTTTGAGAATATAGATAGAGGGTAAGAATTAGATCACCCTGTTTTTTATTGTGTTCTTGCAGGGTACTGCAAAGGTGGGCTGACCATGTCCATCATGTTGAACATAATATCTGGAGGTATCACCATTTTCCCTCTTCTTGGCCTCTTTATCAAAATGGCTTTTCCACTATATTCAGAAGTTCAAAAATGGGCAATGCAGGGCTCTCATATTGTATGTTGCAGCCGGTGGGCTGCAAGAGGCATTGGCAGCTCTTCGTGAGGCTCAACACCCTGACACAGCTGCAATGTTTGTACTTGCTTGCCGTGAAATCTATGCAGAAATAATCACCAATTTAGAAAATTCTGATGATGAATCAGGGTCATCAACCAACAATGTGCCTGATAATTTACCGGGGTTGAGCCCAGAGAACGAAGATGTTAGAGCAGTTGGTGAATATTTTGGGCAATACCAAAGAAAGTTGGTGCATTTGTGCATGGACTCTCAGCCATTCAATGAATGACCGGTTGGGCAAGATGGTTATTAGAGATGTTTGGTCATATTTGTATTCTTAGTGGAAAGGTGCTTTCATTGGAGTAACAGGCTCGTGGTCAGATGAAGAGACCCCATCTTTACTATGCGGCACCATGCCAGATTCTTTTGCTATCCTATGGTAGTTGGCAACATGATGAACTTGAGCAACTTGGAAGAAGCAGATTTTGTTTGTTTGTTAGAAATGGAATCTCAATTGATTGCAGAAATGTGGCGGAATGGCTTTTGACAAAGTTTTGTCGTGGAGATATAAATGAAAGATGAGCGATGTTGTAGCTCACAAGCAAAATTTTGTGCAGCCTCTGAATTTTCGGGGGAACAAGATTCTTGGTCGGGGTGGGTAGCAATGGTACTATATGCGCATGTTGATATATACGTTATTTACTTATCCACATTGCCCTTCTGGGTACATTCATTGTTTTGACTCGACATATGGGAAAGAAAAATAAATACAGATACTCATATTTTTTATAGACAGCCATCCGTAGTTGATCATTCCTCTATTTCAGGTCTCCCGTCATTTAAGGATTAATCCCAATGCCTTCGACTTAACTGCAAGAGCATGACTCTGTTCTCAAGGCCTCTTGATATATCAATTCTAATCAAACGGTTAGAAAACAAAGCCCAAATTACAAAGAAATATATCAGAGAAATTGACTTCACCATGTCATCACCCTATCATCCATTAAGATGCCTACATGGTAAGAATCCAATTGGATGGTGTGGTAATGATGTGGTTTCACTAAAAGTGGTTATAAGCCTGCTTACATGGAGCTACATTCACTACTGGTGGTGATCCAGTTTGTTTAGTTTTGCATCTGAGTATGAGTCGATCAGGATTTTGAGCATGTCAGTCACTTTCTATAGCCAATGGATTAAAACTCGACCCATCACCTTGAGAGGGTGAAACTGCCAAGGTGCCATATTTTCTCTGTTCCAATACCCGGACAAGCTGTGTGTAGAAGTCCAGATGTTTTCCCAACATTTACAAGGCATCAAAACCTGGATCCACCTTGTTTTGTTCAACAGAAGACAGTGCATCCACGGCAGCTTAAGTCCTCGTGCACCATTTAATTGCCACAAAGCTATATGAAATTTAAAACAAGATTATGTTTTGGGTGATACTCGAGATATGAGTTTCATCTCTATCCTCTTCAGTGGTTTTATAAATAAATGGGGGGTCATTGACAAGGCATACCTTTAGAAATATTTGAAGTCAATGAAAGAATCGCCTGCGACATCGAGCAGATCCATTCTCCTCATACTCAGCCTTGGTGACACACATTGCTTGAAAATCAGGACTGGAAGCCAAAAGTGATCCTCCTCGCCAGACACCTAATAAGGGACTGGAAAGCACGAAAATGTTTTACCAATTGGGAAGAAGTAACTTCTAAAGAAAAAGTCATTAGTATTTTAAGGAGGATGTGAATACTCTTCTTGGGTTGTTATTTTCACTTGATAGTCATCAGGGACTAGAGGCCGAAGCTCCCTTTCTCTGCAATTTGATACATGAATATTATACTTGATGTTGCCTCAAGATTAATCTCATATTCAAATAGAAAGGTTAGGGCTTACAGTCTTTCAGCAAATCGAGGGAATAACGTGCTTCCACCAGTTAATATAATGCTGCTTAACAAACAAAAGCGTCAGAAAATAATACAAATAATTAAATGTGTATTTTTAAAACTTATGGTAAGCAACTTGATGAAACCACCTTTCATAAAGTACAGAATGAAGATAAGGATGGCAAGAATTAACAGCTCGAACAATGCACTCAGCTAGTCCAGCCTGGTTCATTCCTGTCAAAAAAATAAATAAATAAACAAGGCTCCAAATCAGCACGTTTAAAAGTACTACAGGACATTCATAGATGCTCTAGCCCCATGCTTTCATTGATTACTGCAAAACTGCAACAAACATCCACAGCACCAATCAGAGATCCATACCCAAATCTGCAGGTTGAAAGATCATCTCTGGGACAAGAAAGCGTTCATTTGTCAAGTCAAACTCCTGCACGGATTAAAATAATTTGTACTTAACTTGAGTAGCGAAGATGATTAATTATAAAAGAAAATGGGATTAATACATTTTTTGCCAAATCAGCTCTCTTTCTGTCCCTAGCCTCCTCCATAACCTCTGTCCGATCCATATCCTTCACCGTCTCTGATGGTTGAGATCGAGATCCGTCACTCAGACTAAGATACCTCTGAGCGGCATCAGGGTCTTTAACAAAGCCCTTAGTGTGTGTAACACCATCAGGAAGGACATATGTGCAACGCAAAAGATTGTCCTTACCGCGTTTCCTACAAAGACAGTTCACAGAGGCACACACAAACAAATAAATATACATTGTTACAAGCCAGCATAAGTGCATAACTATTAATGCATACGATACAGAGCACACACATTGCAATCACATTTCAGTTCATTCATGAAAATCAAATCCACAACGTTATTATACCCATTATATGCATCATAATCATCTACAGATTTCACTTAAATAAACACGTAACGGCAAGATAGAGTTATTCTGCCAATACCCATCTTAATTTTGTTGCTATAACAAGACCGGGTAAACAAAAACAGAGGAAACTACAATCACCTCTTTGTTGCCCTCCAAGTTAATCACTCAGCTGAACACTTTATTTTTCGAAGGGGTAAATAAACAACAATAATTTATTTTTATTTTTTAAAAAAAAGAACCTGGCAATTTGAAGATCACGCGCGACATCGAGGGAGACAAAGCACAACTTCTCCTTAACATCATCGATAATGAAAGTCTCATCCATAACGTTAATAGCGCGATACGATACCAGCTCCTTCAAGTAATTAGTCAACGCCTTACCGCCCAAGTCAATCCTTTTAACGGCGTAATTCACCGTGAAATTCTGAAACACCGGCGCCGCGTGCGTGAAACTGAACCCACAGTCAACCACAAGACTACACTGCGTCTCCGACAACAGCCCGTACGGTCGCCGGCTGGCCTCGTAGAGGTGAACTAACGACGGCGGGTCGGCAACGAAGAGCGACTTGAAGTTGAAGTCCTCGAAGACGAGCTCGTCGGTGGCGCGTTGGATAGAGGGAAGCGCGAAGAGGGGTTCGGTGAGTAGGAGAGAGGAGGCGGAGGGGCTGATGTGGAGGAGAGAGGAGAAGAGGTGGGCCCAGATGTCGCGCTGGAGGTCGCTATTTATAAGGTAACCGCGGTCAATGGGGCGGCGGACGGCGGCAGAGGTCAGGTCTTCGGTGGCGGAGGCGGCGGTGGGAGATGGGTGGATGAATTTTTTGGAGGAGAGTGGACGGTACATGCAGTTGGGTATTGTGACGGCGGGGTCACGCTCGCCGCCATGACCCGCTTTTATGAGGCCGCCACCATTGTCTAGAACGACGATATTTGACATCTCCGAGGATGAGATGTGGGTGCTGGAATTGTTACATTTGAGTGAAGTGGTTGACGAGCAGGTGCTGGGGTTTTAAGGGTTTATTGGAGAATTCTTTTTCTAACTTTCGGTTATCAGTGAATATTTAGAAATATGAGAATTTATTAATCATCTGCCCAGAGTTATGCCAATTATTAGAAATACACCCTTTCAAAAAAAAAATATTATTAAAAATACACAAATATTTAAGTTTTTCACCATAAATTTGTATCAATTTTAACGAATATTTATAACATGTTGTTTATATCTACTCCGGAGTAAATATTTAACCACGCGCGGTTAATCGTATCATCATACAAATGATAATGTCTGAAAACTTTATGGAATCTATACAATATGTTGTTTTTTATGACACTTACTATTATAAACACTGATTAAATTATTTTAAAGAAATTAATCTAAGATTATTTATTTATTATTGTAAGTATTAATAAATTAATATAATAAATGAATATGTTTTCATCATATTTTTATTAGGATCCAATTTGAACAAATTGATTGCTCTCACCAAATCTATCTTTAATCAATTAAAATAAGTAGATTTATATTGGGGAAAAGATAGGGTTAATAAGGATTTAAATGTGCTTTTCTTATGTTTGAAGGCAAGTGGCGTAGTTGAGGTGCACTAGGCGGTGGGTAATAACATGAAGAACTCAATGAGCTTGGGAGATAGCTCAGATGAACTCAAATATGAGATAAGACATAAGCATCAACGTCATCACAATAAACTGAAAATAAACACACACACACACACACAAAATTGAAATTTGTGTGATTCACCCCTTCATCTTATATCCACGAGAGTAATTCATCTCTAATCTACTATGTATTTAAAGTATTAAATGATTTTCATTACAATATGAACAAAATCTCATTAAATGTCGTTTATGGTGTTTAACAACATATAGGAGAACAAGAATAAGAACATGTGGTAAACAAGATCTTTTATAGAACTATAAAATAAAGGAAGAAACCTTAAAATTGAAGGGAAAATAGAATGAAGTAGCCCAAAATGTCTACAAAGAGGATGAGATCTCAAAAAAAAAAAAAATTCCAAAAGATCTGATTCCAAATTTGAAACATGTGGTGCTTATATATGAGTGTGCCTAAGGTATATGGGTAATTTTGGACAGTTGGCATGTTCTAGCTGGTTTGTTCTCCTCAAGTGTGGTTATTTTCGTCTTTTTCTTTTACTAACTTGATAGTGATCCAAATAAGCTTGGCGAACAAATAACCACTATAGCCCTCATGTAGTCCATATTCTTTGCCATGTGGTAGATGCCGGTGCAGACTGCAGAGGCCTTCCTACTAGAGGATAGTTGAGAAGTACTGAGTGTCATTTTCTCATTACTATTTGCTTTTAGCCTAAAGGATAAAATTTCTCTCTTTTTTTAGGATGATTATTTGAACCCACTAAACTATTTATAAGACCCACATTTAAAAGTAATTTTTAATTATTAAAATACCCTTAGATCAAATTACAAACACTAAAATATAAGATTTTTACTATTAAACCCATCTTTATATCTAATGTTGTATTTTTTATTCTTTATTTTTTATTAATCTCGAAACATATATATAAGTATCTATGTCAGCAAGCCCCTAGTGAATTGGCTCCCCTAATCTGATTTCATCGTGTAGCTGCATATCGTGATTAAATGCATAGTCTTATATTTTAAGCAACTAATGCTTTAATATAATCAGTCTTAGTATTAAAAAGAGTTGCAATTTGTTTTACTTTTTTTTATAATTAAATAAAACTAATTTTCTTCATGACGAGAAATAGTAAAGTATTTAAATAATTTTTATTTTATTTTTTACACAATTGGTTCTTTTGCGTTCTTGTCTAGTAAAATTCGAGCATTTCATTTTTAAAACTATAAAAAAAATTAATAATTTATCGAATTATTTTTTGAATGAATCAAAAAATCATAGACAACTACAAAAAAATTAGTTTTTTTTATGGATTGGATTATATTAACAAAATATTTGAATTCATTATTTTGAGCACATATAAATTTATAGTGAAAACATTATTGATATACAAATTGAGTTTAGTAATGATATATTAGGTATTTAGGTGGGTTTGTTGAGTAAAATTTAAAATTTTGAAATTTAATAATAGGGTTATTTAGTAATTGGGTTTAGTGAGTAGTTTTATGGGTTCAAATAGCCTCACCCCTTTTTTCATGACACGTACTCTACACATTTAGGGCTCCAACTGTCATATTTGAATTATAACTTGACCTTCAAAGTAGAAGATTTTTACTAGAGTTGTCCTTTCCTTTGAAGGTGCACCTCTAACTTGGATGAGGATCCTCTCTTGATCTGATCTTTATCTGAGTAAATTCTGTTAATATGATTGGTAGTTAATAAATTAAAAAAAAAGTAGTTAAATCTTAATCATTTATTGACATTAAAACACAAGTGGCATAAGATTTGTAGAAGATCAAGAGTGCTCAAATCAGAAGAGGATCTTGATTCCTCTAACTTGTCTTAAGCTATCTTCCCCTCTAGATATATTGGTAACTTTTTTTTCACCTTATATTCTCTACTGTCACATGTTACTTATCCATTAGTCCTAATCAATATCCCAAATTAACACCCAAAATTGTACGTATTTTATTATTTGGCCCACCTACAACCCAATTCCCTTTTTATCCATGTGAGCAGGGTTTAAACCCCAAACTTCTTGTTTTCATATAAAAGATTTTACTATCTCAATTAGAGATTTAGATTAAGTGCTAAATTAACCTTTTTGCTAACCTTTTAGATGTATACAATTGTTAATTGTTGGATAAAAATATAAAAAGTAATTAAATCTTAATTGTATATTGCTATACATGCACACGTGGTAGAAGATTATGAAAAGTTAAGCATAGATTAGGTTAACAGTGAATCCAAATCACTCAACTAGATGACATCCACATTAATATAAATATATGGAATGTTCTTTTTGAAAAATATATATATACAGGTAATGTAACAAAATTTAAATTAGTTATAGAATATTTTAAACTGTTTTATGTATAATAATAAATTAGTGACTATTATATCATTGAATTAAATATTAATTTAATTAATTATTATTCATTTATTTAAATTAAAAATTAAAAATTAAAAAGTTAATAATTTTTATGTCATCAATTAAATATAAATATTATTATTTAGTACCTACATTATTAGCTAAATAATAAAAATAACTAATATCCAAATTTTAATTTGACTAATATCATAACTTTCTTTTATAAATCTAAAAATATATTAAACCTAATAAAAGAAGAGGTACAAGAAAAATAATATTGTAATTATAATATGTCATTCAGTAAATGATTAATAATTTTTTTATTTCATTACAGTGTATAATTACATTATCTCATCATTCATTTGATGAATGCTCTAGCACTACCCTTTTGATTAATCGAAAATTTAATAAAAGTTATTTTAAAGATAAGGGTTTCTGTGAATTAATATTTTTTCTTCTCTATCTTATTAAGGTCTGGGTTTAGGATAATCCAATCCCAAGGCCAAAATCAGCTGTATAAATTATTGGAGACCAACGAACCAGTATCCCGTTGTTTTCATGATGAACCGATCGATTAGCTTCAGGTTTTGCTGAATATTTTAAAAAATAAACTAAAACTGACAAACAAGAAACAAGAGGTTGGACGAGTCACTCAGAACATATTTGAGGACCTGCTTACCTCAGCTAAATGGATAAATTTGTTGTTTATTTGTTTCATGGAATTCTGCAGTCCTTCCTCAGCCTACCAGGACAATTTGACCTTTTCAAACAATCTTAAAAAATTCAGAAAGGTCTCAATAAGATTTGTCATCGACAAGTGACTTAAATAAACACTTCTCAATCCACGATGAAGGTAGCTGGGAAAATTTGTTTCATTACTGTGTATAAATATTATAAAACATAGAAAATTGTAAATAGACGCTCATCATATACTGTATTTCTGTCCTTACCCTGCATGGTTGAACTGCATGCTATACATGTAAAAAGAAAATGCAAGAACAAAAACATTACAAGATAAAGAAAATCTTCCAAAAGGGAAGGAATGTACTAGCGTGCATCATATGAAGCACCACCCCTTTCAATACGGTGAGTAGTAATATCCTCCAGGTCCGGGCTGCCCCATGCCAGTGACCTGCGGCATCCCGTAAGGCACCATTGATTGAGGGTTAGGCCCGTAGTAACCAGAGCCACCAGCAATCTTGGCCAGTGCCACCTGGCCTTGCATCCCATCCCTTCCATACTGCTGCCAAAGCTGCTGTTCCTGCACAAGAAACTGCTGCTTCCTCTCCATTTCTGCCATCTGCACGTACGAAGGAGGTGGCACAGTAAGCGATGCAGCAAATGGGTCATTATTCCCCACCGTCTGGACCGTCCCATCTGGTGCTGGGAGTGCTAGCACTGGCGTAGCACTTTTGCCAGGCCCGGGTAATGTCACACTGCTTGCACTCCCACCACTCAGTTGAGTGGTGCTGACATGCTGCCTTACTGCTCCTTGATCATACATGCCATTTAACACCAACGAATCAAAACCACCCGCATATGCAGCTTTCTGCTTTGATAGATTACCGGCTGTTTCCACTAAAGCTGATTCCCAATCTGCCCTACCACTTTCAGCAGCCGGAGTTTGCCATGCAGAAGTAACCTCAGGCTGTCCATTTGATGGGAATGCTTCCCATGAACCATTTGTATTCGTAGGTGGCCCAGAGAACAAAGCCAATGCCAGTTTGTTCCCTTGTTCATCAGCTGATGTAGCATCATCCTTCAAGTTCACCAAATCATCAGTCACCTGCTGAGGTTGTGGCTTAGGTGGTTGTTGAGGCTTAGGTGGTGGTGGTGGTGGAGGAGAGGAATTCTCTGGTGCAGGAAGAGCCTTGACCTCATTCATATCAGGCTCTGGTTCTTGCTTAGGAGGAAGTTTCTCCTCCCTAATTCTTTCAGGATTCTTTGGCCTGTTTGCCATTTCCTTCAAAAAGCCATCAAGTGTCCCCAAAAGCTTATCAGTTATCCTCTGCACTTCAGGGAACTCAGATGATCTTGCAATCCCGATATCCTTACACCAACCATAGAAACCCACAAGCTCATCAATCATCTTTGCTGCACTAACATAAGCTTCGAAACCCCTAACGCAGTCGGCATACTCCATCTCTGTAAATTTATCCAACAATACCCCCAAAGCCTCACATATGTCAACATATAGCCCAAAACTATCCTTCACAACCAAATAAAGGGCAACAAGAACCAACCTAGAATTCTTAGCTGCACCTGTTGGCCTACAAGCCAAAACCTTATCGAGAATCCTCAGCAACTGATTCAACCTCGCTAAAACCCTCTCTGGCCTCATTTCCCTCATGGGAGTCGCCTCTCTTCTCTCCTCCCTCCTCACTGATTCACTCACATCACCATAAGACTGCGATCTCAACTCCATCCCACGATCAAAATCATCCCTAAACCTATCCTCTCTCTCCTCAACTTTCCCCTCCCCACCTCTCATTTTCTTCTCATAAACCACAAACTCCACCTTCTCATCCAAATACATAGCGTAAAACCTCACAAACCCACCATGATCCCACGAATTAGAATGCGCCTCATCTCTAAAATCAGACATGTTCAAAAGCCGCATCCCTCTCCTCGTGGAATACACAATCTCATCCTCAAACAACAAATGCCCGTCCAACAAAAGCTTATGCACAAGCATCAAAGCCTTCACCGCGACAATCCAATCATGGGTTTTGCTCAACCGTTTGGATATGGTGGCAATACATGCACTGACATACCCTCTTGAATAAGACATCAAACTAACTATTTCCCTAACATATTTGTCATCAGCCGGCTCATCATCATGACTGGTCGCCTTAACAACCAATACTTCAAGGTCCGGTGCAATATTACCAGCCACTTTAGCCAAGCTGATACTCGTTTGATCTTTCACAGCACCGATCGCTTTACGGATCGTGCTAGGTGCCATTGTTCTATCTCACAAATGACTATAATTAAAGAGTTTCTATTAAAAATGAAGGATAATTAATACAAAATTGTTACCTTATTTCTTTTTTTTTTTATCCTGTTCTTTCCTGGGAAGTTTTGGTGGGTGGTGGTAGATCTGATTGAGAAATGGAAGCTCTTTTTGACTTGGGTCAGTGGAGTGGACGGCGGAGATTGGAAGAGTTCACCGATCGTGAGTGACGGATCTAAGACTACATGCACTGTAGCAAATTAGCAGATGCTGCCTTTCTTTACTTTCTGTCTATTTGGGTGTGCTTCCTATGTGTTTGTTTAATTGTTTCTACATGTAAGGAGCGTTGGAGAGCGGGGAAAAAGAGGATTTTTGCTAAAAGCCGCGTAACAGGCGGAGGGGGAGTCCATTTTGGCAACGAAACGTTGTCGTTTTCATGCGTTGTTGAAAGGCACACGCAAGGCGTAATCGTGGAGAATCATTATTAGCATCTCGAAGTGGGTATTTTTGATATTTTCCCCACCCTTTGTATCATGGCACCCTATTTGTAAACGTACCCGTGGAAACTTTAAAATTTATGTTATTTAGTAAAAGATCCCATTTTAATACCAAACATACCACTGACTGTACTTCTAATTTTAATATTACGTTAAATAATAAATAATGTAAATATAATTCAATATATGTCTATCTCAAAGATGAGACAAGGAATTCCCACACCAAGTTAACCATCCAGTTGTGGGCATTTATATATATTATTTTAGAATATGAATGAAAATTATCTTTTAATTTTGATTGTTTTGTCTATAAGTACATATTAAATTTTATAATTTAGATATCAATAAAAGTATATCTTTAAAAATAAATTAGTATTATCTTCATTATGGTAATGGTCGTATATTGATTTTCTAATTTATAAATTATCGTTGAATGAATCAATTTCAATTTTAAAAATATAAATTATTTGTGCCATTAGAGAGGGGTTAAATATCACCACCATATTTTAAAATATCCTCACGGAATCAGAAAAGGATATTCTTTTACTTTCACCGAAAACATCCCTTTAATTGACACCTTCAGTTAATACTTAATATATTTATGTGGCCCTTTAATTTGTTTTCTCATACTTTACTTGTTTTTTTATATTTTCTTCCAATAAAAATAATTCTAAGAAATTCGCAATACAGCTTTTGCCGTAACTTTTAAATTGTATTCAGTAGCTTCAAAATTTTAACAAAAAAAAAGGAAAAAAAAAACGTGAATGAAAGGATAAAATCGTGGGTGAAGAATAGCTACTACACTACCAGAGATTTTCTCAAATAAAGTTAGAATTATCTCAAATTATATTTATCTAAACCGAATGGACCCCTATATAGTCATAATATATGGATGGTAAAATAACAAATTAAATTATTGGATAAAATTATCATTCATTCAATAAAAATATCACATCAAATGACACGTCATTTAAGAGAATTTTGTTTTTTTCATAAATCGTGGGATTGTTACAGTCAAATAGGTGGTTCATAAAAATAATACACATTTTTTTTTTAAAAGAAAGAATTATAGACAAAATTGACTTCTCTAAATTATGATAATTGAGAGTCATGATCAGGTTTAGGGACGCAGGTAAATTGGTAATTATGTAATGGAATTGAGTTGGGGAGGTAAATTTTCAGAACAATCCATAACACGTAAATGTCAATTTTCTTTGGGAAATTGACAAAAAATAACTTAAAAGTTTTGGGTACTTTCACAAATAGCCACGCTAATTTTTTTTCTCATTAGGCTAATTAATTTTTTATTTTTACCAAATATCCTTGCTTTTGAAACTAATAATTCACTCTCACTGTCGGTGGCTTGATCATCCCCTTTCGTCAGCGCTTTTCTGGTAAGATCGATGGAGATTCAATGGGCTTTTGATAGCAGTATCACTTTTGATAGGACGCAGCTGCATTTCCAACGATTGGACGATGATTTTTTTTCAGTAATTGGGTGACAACTGCATCTCAAGATTTTGACATCAAAGTAAGGTATTTTTTTCATAACATTGAATCATCAATTAAATGTAGTTCAGTGTATACTTGGGTATATTTTATGATAGATGAGCATTTGGTGAATATTATTTTGTGTTAAGTTTTTATATTACAAATGGCACGTTAGGTGTTCGATAAAAATGTCTTTTATACTTTATTTGTCTCCTTTTTCATAGATTAAAATGTTATGGATTGATGGTGGCTTGGGGGGGATTGTCGCACAGCAAGTGTTTTCGGTTGACAAGCTCTTGTCACACGAACACACTTACTGTATTATTGTGCGAGACTCGAGCAATACGACAGCAAGCGACTTTTGCAATAGGTGTTTGTCGCACATTTTCTAGGTTCATATCCTAATTTATTTTTACTTAAAATACCCGCATAAATTTAAAATAATCTAAAGATAAAAATAAAAATTGTGTAAAAATAAATACTGACCTTAACTTCTTATGTTCCAATTGATGTTTTGTGAGTAAAAGATGGTTAGTTTTGGTGAGTAGATGGTGGTGAGTTTTAGTGAGATTTGGCTGAAAATGTGATTTGTTAGGCATTTTGTTGATAGGTCTGAGGGAATTTAGGTTTGTAAATTACATTTGTGGGTAGACATAATAGAAAATCTTAGGGCGTCTAATTTTGAAAAATTACCAAAACTTTTGGGGTAATTTTGTAAACTTCCCATTTTCTTTTCAACGGCATTTTCTCGGACAACTTCCCGCGAACATTTTACAATTTCCCTCAACCGTGTCGACTCACCGATTCCAGGCGCCAGAGTGAAAAGACAATGTTCGTTCTCCGAGTACACTCAGTGGACGACAACCACCCTATCACGATTGAAGAAGCCGGCTTCTGCACCGTCTCCAGTACTGCCACCCGATCAAGCGCTAACCCTAACCCTAAATTCAGCGAGCGAAGAGGATTGGTGCACTTGTTTCGAGGAACGTCGCAGAGTTATCAACAGAACCCTAACTCGCGATCCACGTGTATCTTTGTGGTTGCTGTCCCCAACTACCTCTCCTCCGATGAATTCGTCCGTTTCTGTGGGTCTCACATCGACCACGTGGAGGAGCTCATTTTCATCAGGTAACTATTATGTTCATCGCTGATTCAATTCCAAATAAGACGAGAATGAATTGAACCTAGGGTTTTGGCACTAATTGCTAGAAAATTGAAGGAAGTTATAATTGAAATTGTAATTTTTACTTTTGTAATAGGAAAATATTTGATTTACAACTAAGATAGGCGCTTCAATTAGGTAAAGGTCCTGTCAAGGTTTCTGGATTTTAGATATTATTGAATTTATTTTTTATTACACTTTCTATTCCCTGAACAGTGTCAAAGTTAATGTCTTCTAATACTGTTAGGAATGATGCTATGGAAGATCGATACAGTGTTTTGATCAAGCTTGTTGATCAGTTGACTGCTGATGAATTTTATAGCAACCTCAATGGTAAAAGGTTTTCTCCTGCTGAGGTCAGTTTTCTTCACTTTTGCTGGTTTATTCGCATCTTCAACTGATTTAATCTGGTATGTGATTAAATTGGGAACATAATTCTGGGTATGGTTTTAATAGGCTGAGGTATGCCACATGCTATTTATGCTTTCTGTGGAGTACACAGAATTAGCTGAGATTGCTAGCACACCGCCAGCAGGATTTACCGAGCTTCCTACTTGTCCGATTTGTCTTGGTGAGTCACACATTTTCCTTCTTTTTGTAGATCACTTGGATTAAGTGGTTTTTCATACGAAGTTCTGATTTTTGTTTAGGGGATTAGTGAGCCTAATTCCCCTCCCCCCCCCCCCCCCCCTCTCTTGGGGGTGTTCATATTATTTATTTTGATACTTCAGAAAGGTTGGACCCAGACACTAGTGGAATTCTCAGTACAATCTGTGACCATTCATTTCAATGTTCGTGTACTGCAAAATGGACTGTTTTATCTTGTCAGGTGAACTAGTTCTCTCTCACCCATCCCTCATTTCTCTTTATTCTGGAATGCATATGTTCCAGTTCAAAGATTTTGGTTTATCGAATGATTTTATGATGACAATTTTCCCATTTATTCTCAATACAATTTGATAGTAGGAAAAATAATTCGAACATTCTGACATGTAGCATACTATCAAATATTGAATCCATCTATTCTATTCTTATCTACTTTCTATGCCCTCAGGTTTGTCGATTTTGTCACCAGCAGGATGAGAGACCAACTTGTTCTGTTTGTGGAACAGTGGAGAATCTTTGGGTCTGTTTGATATGTGGTTTTGTGGGATGTGGAAGGTAATGCATTTATTGTAGCATTCTTCTTATGCTGATAGTTTTCAGTTTGAAGACTTTATTACTCAAAGTTTGTTGCCTATTTGTGAATTACGCTTTTTCCCAAGTTTGGACTTTTATCAATTATTGTTGCTCTTGTTTATGGACTCAGATATAAGGAAGGGCATGCTGTTAGGCACTGGAAAGATACGCAGCACTGGTACTCTCTTGATTTAAGAACTCAACAAATTTGGGATTATGTTGGTGACAATTATGTTCATCGGCTAAACCAGTCAAAAGCTGATGGAAAGTTAGTCGAAATGAACTCTCCTTGCATGTCACATGAAGCGCATTGTGGTACATGTGAATGTAGTGAGGATTCTGGAATTAGTGGGGCTCTTTTCAACAGCAAAGTTGAAGCCGTATGTTCCGCTATTGCAAATTCTTTTGGAAATTGTGAATATAGTATCTTTATAACTGAAAGAGACTTGATATGATTATTTAGTGTTGTTGATAATTATTGCTCTTGCTAAGCTATCCATTGATATCTGGTTCCCATTCTTGATAATAGATTGTAGATGAGTACAACCGCCTTCTTGCCACTCAACTAGAGACCCAAAGACAAGTAAGTACATCATTCCCGGATGTAAAAACCCCTACTTGATTAGACCTCTTCTCTCTATTTTATTTCTTACTTTGATTTTTCCATCCCTCTCTCAGCCCTCTTGCTTCTTTGTTGATCTCCGATATCTACTTATATGCGGGAATATCATGAAATCTGTATGCTGTTATGTGTATTTCTGTGTTCCTGCATATTCTGAATTGTAGTCTGATTGAATACTTACGAAAGGATTATTCAATTATTTAGGTATATGGAATCCACCATTTGACAAATTTGCAGGAATTCCCAAATGAAAATTTTCTTGTTTGATTGAAATTTTTAATCCCTGCATTAGTTCATATCATTCGGATAGCTATACACTTGCATTATTATTCTTTTCTAAATTCTTTTTTTTTTCCCCCCAGTACTATGAATCTCTACTTGCAGAGGCCAAAAGTAAAAGGGAGAGTTTGATCCCAGAAACTGTGGAGAAAGCTGTGGCTTCCAAGATGCAGGATATTCAAAATGAGCTGGACATTTGTGAAGAGGCTAAAAAGGCAGTTGCAGATGTAAATCCGTTAACCACCCATTTCAGATCTGTTATCCTCTTTTTTTTTTGGGGGGTGGGGGGGTGTTATTTAATGCTTTTGATTGAAACTTTTTAATTGTTATCGTATTTCATAGCAAGTACTGTCATTTTTATTTTTTGGCTTGTAGGTCAACAGCAAACTCATTAAGAACCAAGAAATTATGCGGAAGAAGTTTAAGGAAATTGAAGAGAGGTAAATTGTCTTTTGCTTATAAATGCAACACAACCAAAATTCTGTGCTTAAAGCAATATTTTGGGTGGGTTTGTCAGATTGGAATGAGCAATTATATGCTCTTATACCTTTGCAGATAGGCCATACAATAACACTTGCTCAGAAAAAATGAAATAACAAGTACCCTCAACTTGTTGGGGGCATTGAGTTTGTGTTATGTGTCTACAGTAAGATAAGGGAATCATAAATATTTGCTTTTTGCAGGGAAATAACATCACTAAGGTTGAGAGATGCGACAATACTTGATCTGGAAGAACAGGTACATCATTACCAAAAGTTTCTTGTATGTGGTTGATTGAATTTACTGGTTTTTTAACAAATTATCTGATGAATGCAGATTAGAGATTTGACAGTTTACATTGAAGCCCAGAAAACACTTACTAACATGACAGATTCCGATGGCATCAAAGGAGGAACTGTCTTGCCAGTATCCTATCAGCAATCGTCTCCAACCAACACCCGAAGGCACAAGAAATCAAGTCGAAGAAAGAACTAGTTGGATTGTTTCTCCCATGATAACTGAGACCTCTACAATGGGGGGGATAGTTCTCATCATTAGTATAGTACAAGCTTGTAAACCAGAAATATATATGTTTTGTAGTGATATTCAAAGGTTTATCTTCTTTCTTGTAAATGCAGATAGCTAGTTTTCTCTGCCAATATCAGGGGAAAATAAGGGGGGTGGTTGTTGGAATACGAAAAGAAGTCACTTGGGATCTCGGGCATTCCTTTTTTTTTTTTTCATTTTATTTTTCCTGATGCCTAAATTTGTGGTGAATTGTTCCACCATCACAAAATATCAATCCAGAATAAGTGTGTGTGTGTGTAGCGTGAGTTTTGAACTCTCCTACACTGTCCTAAAGGTCAGGGTCCTCAGGGAGCATCGTCCTTAAAGAGACTTGAGATTGGGATTTTTTGTTCTTTTAATTCAGAGTGGTGCGCTGGTGCCACTGGCACCTCTTTAATATCCTCATGAAACCCTTTTCTGAAGTTACAATTTAAATTCATATGTAAAATTACATGAAAGGCAACACATACGAGAGAACGAGGGCAATTTGAAGTAATTTACATGTCACAAACAATTTAAGTTTAGCAAATAAAGATTGTGATGTCAAACTGTAGCAAAGAATTTGGATCATGAGTTCGTAGTTGTTTTCAAACCGTGTACGAATAATTGCACGACCCGTATGAACGCAAAGTTTCAGTTATAGAAGCCCGCCACCTACTTTTTATTTGATAGACATCCATCTCTTTCTTTTCAAAATTACACCAACGTTAGCACCATCTTTGGACACCGTATTTTGAGTAAGGGAGGAAAAAAAAGATTGTGAAGGCATCTTTTTAGTTATTATTATTATTATTATTATTATTATTTTGTTACATGCACTTAATCATTATTAAGCTAGTATAGAAAGTTAAGTCTTTCGGCAAATCGCCAGTTGTAAGTATAAATTAGAGTCAGTTTATGATATAAACTTCAATTGTATATATCTCTCTCAATCTCCAGAGAAAGAGACTTCCCAAAAAAGCAACACTTTGTATTCATAAATAAACAAAAGCAATAAAATTTCTCTTTCATACAAATATTTTAGACATCAATTGGATAGCGATTAATAAGTAAATTCAATTTATTTCATCTTATTTATTTATCTTTCATGTTAAGAAGTCTCGCTTGACAAACGAAAGTATAATTTATATTGAAGTGAAAAGAGTTTGAAAAAAGGTTTTTGAGAAGAGTTTTTTTTTTTTTTCAACGAAAATAATAAGAACTTAGTGGAAGTTTCTATTGATTATCTAAAAATTTCTTTTAAAATACGATCTCCAGTGGTCCTATTTTTGAAAGATTAATTTTTATAAACTTTGAAAGATTAATTTTTGCCGAGACTTCTTTCTCTTTTCAACCATACCAATTTACTCTCCATACCTGAATTTAGTTGTCTTTTAATTTTTTTTTTTATTATTTACCCTAATGACAATTCAATCCCACCCGTATGAACATAATTGAACTCTACACCCCTTGTTTTCAACACAATAAATTTTACCATCTCACCTCGACTTTGGTTATACCTTTAGTTATTCTTAAATTATACAAGACTAATCAACCTTAATTATGTTCACTCAAATATATAGAACATTACTCTCAACCCACACTACCTTACCTTGATATAGACATTTGTTTCAAATTAAAAAGTAGGATACACATTTATCTTAGAATTAAATTTTATATTAGAAAATAATAGAAGTATACTGACAACCTAAATTTCTTTTATAAGACTTTCTACTATTTTGCCTATAAGGTTGTTTATAGGGTTGCTTATATCGTTTCTTATACTCTCTGTGTTTTTGTTGTTAGAATAGCTAGATAATTACATCCAAAGACCGTACTTCATGCACATCTACACACATTTTCTAAATTGGTGTTTTATTTGACTTTCATATTTTTTTCGTCACAGTATTCTCTAATTCGTCCTCTAATATATTCTATTACTAATAATAAAGTACTGTGTATTCAAGTTGTCTTATCTTTTCTTTTTTTTTTTTAAATATCAGGGTAATATTCCCCTTGGTAGGGTTATTTACGGAAAATGATAGGTAATATTCACATGAAAAATAAAAAATAAAAAAGGTAAATCCTCTAACATAGTTTCATTAAAGTTCATTAATCTTTCCAAGTGCGCTGAGCCCCAAATTTACCGTTAAAGGGGAAAAACGAAAAAGGGCTTATTAAAAATCAACCATTAAAAAGGTCATTCTATATGAGTAGAAAATTTGGAGAGACTTAATAAAACTAAGATTGTAAGTAAATAGCCAAATAATGCATTCATCCACTAGAAAACTGACACTATCCTTTCCAAACTTGTAAACACTAAAATAGCCAGGACAGCCATAAAATTCTTCCTCGGATCATTTTTTCATTAACTTCTAAATTTACACCATACTTTAATCCTGAAGGGGTACCCAATGATGCCTTGGCCAGAAGACAGTCTTGATCTCACTTTAAATACAACTAACAGAATGAGCTGGATATCCTAAAACTGTGATGCCTAAATTCCGCAGCTTTCCCTCGAAAATCACATTGTGGCGGGACCAGGAACGGGGACTGCTAGGAAGAAATGCTTACATTCTTGAGGACTTTGGCGAAAGACAATGACATCTACTTGTCACCTTTGGGATTGTTCTGCACCAGCTACACCAGCAGTTGTGCTAGGCCCAGCACCATTTTCATTTGGGGGAGAGGTGCCCCATCGCCCCTCAGCCTCTAATGGCTCTATTATATAAACTCCGCCATCTGTCAATCCTAATGCAAACTGATTTGGGTCGGTTGGATTTCCGGCAATGACAAGAGGATACACTCTTAAGCTGTTATATATTAAACTGTTAGTCCAAAAAATTGGATGGTAAACATTGAAAAACAAGATATAAATCTATTAGCTGAACAAGAAATTAAAACATGCATAAAAACAAACCTTGGATTGGGAGGTAGATAAGCAGTAGGATTTATGACATTGAAAAACAAGATATAAATCTATTGGCTGAATAAGAAATTAAAACACGCATAAAAACAAACCTTGGATTGGTAGGTAGATAAGCAGTAGGATTTATGCGACATCTCAATCTAAGTGTTGAAGCGGTGAGAACACCAACACTTCCCTCTTCAAAAGCCACATATATTGACTGGCTATCACAGGAATATGTAGCATGCGTGATTGGACCACTTGCTTCTCTAGGGACAAACTGTTCCAAAAATATATTTGATATCACCAAGTGTCATCATTTCTAATTATAAACAAATCCAAATCATGTAGATGGCAGGAAAAGTGAAAAACTAGACTAAGAAAAATGGCACCATCAACTTGTGCAAACTAACTAGCCCACCTGCTTAAGGCATTCCAATTTAGGTGCTTCGTATATAGCTATCTGAGTTTCATGGACTGCCAACAGATGTGTCTGATCTAGATGAAACTGAACACGGGTATCAGCAAGAGCAGATGCAGTTCGTCCATTTGGAATTGTCAAGAATTTGCTAGCCTGCTTCTCCCACCCATCTGTGCTCCAAACACAAAGCTGCATCGGGAGAAAAAGGGAAAATGAGAAATAATGAATTTATGATACCACAAAGCAACTATTAGGACAGAATTGTAACATCCAATTTAGAGAATTATTCTCCAGTCAAGGCAACCTTCTATTCCATAACCTAGAAACCTCAACATCAATTAATAGCTTAAGTAGGCTAACCAAAAGAATAAACCGAGTCCTTTTGGCTTCCTAATCAGAGATTACTTTAGTTTTAGAAATTCCTTTGTCAGACACGCATATTGGCATGCACGCAAGCCCAGTTAATTATTTCTCACCTGAGAATCAGCTCCAGAAGACACCAGCACATTTAGCGTGTTAGAGAACGCAAGGCCCGTTATTCTTTTCTGGTGACCCTTTAACTTTGTTTTAACCTGAGAAAATGAAACATCCAGCTTTTTCAAAAATCCCATTACTATTTATGTATAAACAGTAGATAAAGGTTCGATTAAGTCAGATTACAACCTCGTCGACCCGAACGTTATAGATTTGGATAGATGAATCTTCCATGCCTATGGCAATGATGTTATTGTCCTGAGGATGAAATGCCAGAAATGTTGCTGCTGGTGGTGGGGGCATGAATGTTGTCATTGTCTAAAGTCATTAAATCAAGAGTGTGAATGAATATAAAACAAAAATATTTAAGAAAATGTGCAAAAACAATGTAAAAAACTTATCAAAATAATCTTATGAAATAGTCACTTTTCCTAGATCTCACATCAATATGCCAAAATATACGACTTAACATTGTTACTCAATGAGAACTACTTTGCATTAATCTTAGAAAACTAGCCCAACTAGTCAAAATTTTCTACAAGATGCATTGAAAATAACTAATGAAGTAGACATGGTGAAACTAAAAGAAGATAAAGACCTTAAATGTCATCATATTGAATAGAGAGATTTTCCCTCCTGAAGCAGACATAACATAAGAGTCATTCTTCGAGAGCGCAAAACATGGAACGGCATCTTCAGGGTTTGTATCACTAATATCATTAGTCATCAATATTCCACTTGGAGGTTGCCATAATTGCGGTGCTTGATTAGTTGTGGCCTATAGGAGACAAAAGCTTCGTTAATGATATGCTTAAGGATGCTAATACATCAAATTTAAAATTGAAGAAAGGCATGAATTCCTAAAAACTAAAATGCAATACCTTTCCAGTCGAGTTTCGCTCATTTCTTGGCCATTTCCAGAGCTTGTGTACAGCATTGGATGCTAAGGCCAATATGGCTAGTCCTGAATTTGTGTAAATTAATCTAGAAACCTGAAGTAATTATTACCATTCAAAACCATAAGTAGAAAGTAATAAAACACAAGTAAAAATAATAATAACTTTTGCTTGAAATGTTTTAGCAAAATGCAAACCTTCAAAGTTATTGAATTTACCAGTGAATCAAGTGAGTAATTCCCATATTTAATATGATTTAGCATATTGTCCCAACTAACGACAACTCTCTTTCAACGTGCAATTTCTCTCATTATTAAACTTTCAAACTATCCAGAAGTTCTGCTCATATAAACAGAACATATGATTGTAAAGAACATTTTTTCATGAAAATACATAGAATTTCACAAGCATGCCTGCACATGTCTGAGTTTATATCAGCGTGAAAGATGATGATACAAAGACCTCAATAATCATGAAAAAGATTGTCATAATTTTACCTTTTTCAAAAGAAAGTATAACAGTGTATAGTTCTGAAAATCCCACATCCTAAATAAATTTACTTTTTTTGGAGCAAATTTGATGTAAAAGCTCGCAATTTAACACCATCATAACCTCAACTAAAAAAAATTAATTACAGGACGTAAATTGGTATCAGGATACACACATGTACCGTAAAAATGAACAAAAACTTGCAATTTTGAAATTCATGCACATGCATAAATTTGATGGAACTAAAACAAGCAAAAGATAAAAATTATGGAAGAAGGGAAATCTGTGAACAAAAAATTTTGTATCAGAAATACTCAGGAGCCAATCACTATTTACACAGTCCAAGAGATTGTAAAGTGCCACAAGAAATAATAATAACATTTAAGGAACCTAGAAAGATTACAAAGTAAAGCATACCCTCATTGCTGTTAAATTATCTGGAAGTCTAAGGGATCGACATTGTGATGGTTCAGTGATTTCGGTCAGTTTCCAGATCCTTGACTTTTCAACTGCTTCATCGGCAATTTTTGGTTTCACATCAGTGAAATTTCTACTATCATTGCTCTACAGAAACTCAAAATTGAAAAGGTTAGATCACTGAACGTATTCTTTTTTATGCATATCTACAATTGAATAGAATATAAATTTGCACTACTATCAGATGGGGTGGGGAACGTAAAAGTTCTTAATATTAAAACAGAGAGATGTTCCCTTCCAAAAAAAAAAAACCAGAGAGATGAAGCCTGCCTAGAGAATCTGGAAAAACCCATAGCCAAGATATGCACTCACCATTCCAACCATTGCAGCAGCTGGAGCAGTTCGCTCCCCAAGGCTTGTTCCAACATTTGCATTTGCAGAACCAAATGTGCCTATTGCAGGGGCCTGCGTTCAACATTGCATTTAGAAAACATATTTGCACAAAACTGTCTGTTCAAAATAGTTTAGCCAACCTTCACTATAGCAGCAGAAGCAACTCTAGAAGCATCAAATGTACGACTTTCCACTGTTCGTAGCAGCCTAATCCCATCTGCATTTGCTAGAATTTTAATACCATTATCATTTGTTGAGACAGCTAACAGAATTCCTTCTTTGTTAAATCTTATACAAGGTGAAGCCTGCAAGCAAATTTTTCAAGGTAAGGAAAGTTAGTCTGAAGAAAGTATTGCATCAACTAGATTAGGATGGGGTTGGGGAAATCCAATTATTACCTGTAATCCACCATCCGCATCAATACTTGCCAACAGATTAACATTGTCCATGTCCCAGAATTTTATCATAAACTCATCACCAGCAGCCAAAAACCTATTTTTAGTCGTATCAAATTGCACAACCCCCACAGAACGCTTCCCAAGACCATGATATGTGCGCTTGACTGCTCCTTCACTTTCATTCCATTCAACCAAGTATGATTCTCCTTCTTTATTTGTACCACATGAGAACAACCTATGAATAGCATTGGAAATTTGAGTTGCAAATTTGTAGGAGAGCAGAAAGCAACCTCCCATCACCCAAAAGAAAGTCAGAACTGTAAAATGCACAAAACATATACAAACCTAGCTCCATCAGCACTGTATGCCATCATTGTAGATGAATGACCCGGTGCATCATAGTCTACTCTTGAGCCCAGGTTATCATACAACCATGCCTTTATTTTCCCATCAGTTGCTGTTGAGAAGATAAACTGAGCAATAGAAGCGAGGAAGAAAATGGAAAATTTAAGCAATATTACAATTGCAATAGCATAAAATCTTAAATTGCAAAAATCAAGGAAAACCATAAAATATTTATGATAACAGCATAGGAAAAACAGAAAAGAATGCAGTTAATATGAGGGTAAGGACAAAAAAGAATTATGTCCCAAAACAATTGCTCCTTAATATGCAATCCAAAGAAAAAAAGGATTTAATGTCTATAAAATAAAAACCTTACTAGTATATTGTAACGTGTTACAATTTCTTTGTTTCTAAAGCCTACAATGTCTCAGTAAGAAGGGGTCATTTAGACAAGACTTCAACAGCAGAGCAAAAGACTGGCAGCAGGACTTCTAAATTTACCTATATTTATTGACCCAAATCAAATGTAATTCAAGAAGTCAAATTGGCCATCAGTATTATCGTTATGCAAACTACCACATAATCTGCTTCATCAACAATCAGATTTCAACTGTAACTT
Organism: Citrus x clementina; assembly: GCF_000493195.1. Lineage (NCBI taxonomy): Eukaryota > Viridiplantae > Streptophyta > Magnoliopsida > Sapindales > Rutaceae > Citrus > Citrus x clementina. The sequence continues at coordinate 4,220,784 of NW_006263303.1, read as the reverse complement.
AAACCCAAAATCAGAATATGATATGAAAGATTTAGAAGAAACAAGAACACAGCCAACCGTGAACATTGCTAATCACAATTACAAAATCCTACTCTTCTTCTGCTAAGAAAAAGAGCTGATCTAACAGAAGAATAACCAGTGTCAATCGCATCATGTAGTCCTATAGTCCATTACCTGAATATTCTCCTTGTGATGAGGACATATTGAATATACAGGTGATTCATGGCCCTCAAAAATGTACTGCTTAGTCCCTGTAACTGCATCCCACACCTGCAATCATTTGAAAATATATAAATTCTTTCATTTGAGCAGACTCATAAAAAATTAATGAGCTAATGAAGCAAAGCAAACCTTAATGACTCTGTCCTCGCCACAAGTGACAACACTCAATTGTTTGTTTGGATATGAGAAGGCAAGATCATTAACACTGCCAACATGAGCCTCAATCTAACATCAAAAAGGATATTCATCACAAACGTTTAGCATATTATGAATCGTTCAATATGTTAAAAAAAGTATAACATTCATTAAATTCATAAAGAGGCTACTTAGGAAAATGGGCTTCAACCCAAAAAAAAAAAAGAGAGAGAACTGTGACACAAACCTCTAGGTGGTTTCTTAATTCATCCCCACCATGGTAGGTGTATAAATGCACAATATGCTTTGAGTATGCAACACCTGCAATAAGGACAAAATAAATCCATTCAAGAATCATTCTTCTTTATTATTGATTGAAAAAGTTTTCATGTAAACAATCAGATAATCACATGTTTACTTGAAACATACCAAAAAGAGTTCCATCAGGACTCCACATCACACGGTTAACTGATGCTGTATAATCACTTGACAGAGATGCCTGTAAGAGGAACAGACGATTATGGTCAACCCTATAAGATACAATTTCAACAAGTTAGATAGATCCTGTCCGGAAATGAAGGCCCCACCTGAAGAGGCATTGAACATGCTCCAAGCTCCCAGACCTTAAAACTTTTTACAGCAATCCTCTCACGGCTACCAACCTCCCACAACATAACATCACCCATGTTTGTCCCAACTGAAATGATTGAACCATGAGAAAGGGGAGAGTATGGTCAACCCCACCATCCAAAAGCTGATTGATGTAAACAAGAGAACTAAAGCAGAAACTGAGAAAAAAGTGTCCACCATGCCAGTGGAGTCTTACCAACGAGTAATATTTGTTGTACTGGATGAAAATCCATGCTCTTGACAGCTGAACCCTGATTCAGAGTCATAACAACAGTCTTGGGCAAGTCATCAGTAGAGTAAGAACTCTGACCGAGACTTTGGGGAGTGTATGCAACAGGCAGGATATTTACCGACAGATTATTGACCTGGAAAAAGTATCACGTAAACGGACAGATTATAGACAATGTTAAAACATCTGTAAGATGTCCATTCAAGTAAAGGCTTCTAGGTGGCCACGGCATCAAAGTTTTAATCAATGTATTAGCTGCATTAAATACTTAAGCTGACATAAAATAAGCAAACATTCTGCAACTATACAAACACCAAATATAGAATCTAGAATCTTCACCCTCTATCTTACTCATGGTTTAAGTGATATTTCTAAAGATTTCAGGTAATCTTCACGCTCAATAGCATAATGTACCATATCTAAACACCGCTAAGTACTCATTGTGTAAGTGATATTTCTAAAAGCCATTGGATTTAGTAATGAGAAGACCACCTAATTTTCCCTAATCATGACACAACTTATAGACACCTGAACAATTGTACAAAGAAATAAATGGTCATGAAACACTTTCCATCACTTGAACAATGATAAAATACAAAAGAATGCTAAAATTGACCAGTACTACCTCATCGGATATTCCAAAGGGCCTTGATCTCTTCAATACATGTTCAGAATCTGCTGTTTGATAGTCCATAGCTGAGTTATTTGTAGGCGGGGTCCTAGGGCGTTTTAAGATGGCAGCTATCATAAACAAGGAGTAAAAGTAAATAAATTGAATAATAAGGGACCAAGAACTTGTACCAAGAATGCCTCATAAAAAGATACTACGAGAAGAGAAAATAAAGATTCAGAAAACACTTATTATCCTATTATTAAAATGATCACGCCTTGACGTTCTTCCCCCTTTTTCCGTTTAGAAGATTTAGAAGATCATTCCCTTTTTTTCTTGGGGATAAGAATACTGGCATATATCTCCATCTTTTAAATCTCTGTAATTTGACCACTGTGAAATATGTAATACTTAGCATAAAATAATTACCTGCATTGTTAGCTGCAGTTAGAGCTATGGGCCCTGCAGAAGGTGAGGGGTGGGGGACAGGAGAGGGATTAGCCATCCATCCAGCAAGAGAAGTTGGGAGAGCAGCTGGGGTGGGCTGAAATGGCTGTACATACAAGCAAAATTAAAGTACAGAAAAGTCAGAATTCAGATCATTGTAATTTCCTGAAATCCTTAGAAAGATCACTTACACCATGAGCACTTAGCGGTGGGAAAGCCCCAGCCTTTGGAACAGCACCCATTAAGGGATTAGTAACAGGAGATGGAGCCCGAGCACCATTTGGCTGTCCACAGGTATGGTCCACAAATAGGGTCTTTATGTCAGGATTGGCCCTCGGGTTCTTACACAGTTGATGCTGCCAATTTAAACTGCATTTCAAATGTTGAGAAATGTGAATATCATGGTCTGAAAGCAATAACTAAAGTATAAGGGTCTGGACATAAGAAAGGAAAGAAATTATAAGGCACCTCTGATTAATAAGAGTCCGAAGCCTCGAGTTCTTCAAGGAAGGAAATTGAAGCTTATCACGGAAAAGAGGGTTAGCCTCTATCAATTTTTTCAATTCAGCAAGCATTATACCCCTAGCTGACTTAGTATCTCCATATTTTGAAAGCTGTTCATTATCTCTGCAAAGTAATATTGACCCATACAATTCGATAATACCATATAATCACCAATATAAAAGATACAGTAGGCCACAAAAAACAACAATTCTGCAAGACATATCATATGTACCTAAAGTTTTCCAGCGTTAGTAGCTGTGTGATCTCCTTGAAAAGGTCCTCATTAAAGGCTGAAAACACTTTCAAGTCCTTAACTAAAATCTCCACCGCTTTTGCACGATCCCGCCTACATTATTATTATTATTATTATTATTATTTTTGTAATCAAGTAAGCAAGGTAGCAACGAACTTCGAAAGGCACTTTCAGGTTGTAACAGAACAAAACAGTAAAGTTGACAAATGAACTTGAAGAAACCTACTTGTCTAAAGCTTCAAGGTACTTCTGCTTTCTAATCTCGAAGAAAATCTTCATTGAATATCTATTATCATCAACCTTTGTGAACCCAGATAAATACTTCTCTACTTCATCCCACTCGCCGTTTGTCACCATATCCTCAAAGTACCTCATGTTGAAGAAAAAACCCGAGTCTTGCTCCAACCTAAATAAAATAATCACCATTATATAATTAAACCCTTAACCTGAATAGAGCGTCAGCAAATTACAACATATTCACAGAAACACAAAACTATAACATTTAAAAAAATGATTAAAAACAGTATAACTTGTAGCGTACTTGTGAACAGTCTCTTTGAATTTCTCTTCATCGAGAAATTGAAGTATGAGAAACACGAGTTCTCTGCTAAGCGAAGACATAATTCTATACCTGCAACAAAATTAAACATTACACAGATCCAATGTAATACTTCACAAACAACGATCTCTAAATTGCGAGCAATAATCATATTCCAGTTCAGCAGCCAAATAATAATAATAATAATAATAAAATAAAATAACGAAATTGAGAAATTAGTAGTCAAAAACCTAAAAAGAGAACAAAAATGAGAGAGTAAAGGCGAAGAGTTGTTACCTGGATGAAATTGATAGATCGGAGAATTTTGAAGAAAATAGAGAGATACACGATGTCGTTTCAGTGGATTTGTGCTTGTGTTTCTCTCTCCCAGCTTTTCTATTGTTGTTGTTATTATTACTATTTTTTTTTCTTCTTTCTCTTTCTTTCTCTCTTCTCTGTCTTAGCTCTTCTGGTAAGTATTTATAGAGAAAATTGGCTAGGGATTTGAAGAGGAGAGAGATGCAAGCGAAGAAACAAAGGTATCACAGACCTATTTAATACCGTGAGCGAGAGATGAGATGAGATGAGTCGGTATGATAAGTGCCTTGATAAGTCATTCTATTTATCAATGTGATAGGTACGTCCTAAAGCGGTGATAAGCACTGGGCCTTATGAGAGTTATTATTATTATTATTTTTTTTTTTAGCATAGGAGAGTTATTATTAAATACGCTTGATTAAGCTCTCTTTAATGTTTTTGAGTTTGCCCTCAGCGATCAAAGCTTTGGTTTGGGGCCCACTTAGTTTGAACAAAAGAAGAGATCTTTCTAGCAATTTAGTCCCGTTCTAATCCGCTTCGACGCAATTAATTCTCTTTATATTACCGGATTTTAAGTTTTAACAAAATATTCAGTAACGAAGAAAAATTTGTGATTTCTCCAAACATCGTCAAATTTCATTCAAATTTTATCAATAAAATCAATGATAGGATTATTATAATTTTGAAATTAACAACGATTTATTTAGGATTTTATTTATAAATATGGAAACTTACGTATTGTTAAGTCCTAAGTTAGTGAAAATTATATTACTTCCGTAAATACTGTTTACCAAACTACTAAATTTTGACTAGTAATATCTATTGATAAACCCAATTTTAGCATTTGCTTAATTCAAATTATTAATCATAAATGGGAGAATCTATTTTTGGGTGGTGGTATAATAAATATAGACAGATATGGATTTTGGATTTGGTGCACCAAAAACAGGCCGATGCTGTATTTAATAGGAAATTAGCCAACGAATATATTTTTTTTTTTATATAATTTCAGATGTTGTAGACTGAAATCACGTGATAATTACTTCATCAGCAAGTTAACCGAAAAAAACTTTAAAAAAAAATAAAAAGGAAATTTTTTTTTTTTTAAAGAAAAATCAAAATTGGAAGTAATTAAAGGTTGGCCGGCTACTAAGGCGACGTGGACCCGTCATTCATTTAAGGAAAGAGATGAATTAAACCACTAGTTTATGCCCGAATTTTACAAACATGCTTACATGTGATTTAAGACTACGTTGAAGCGGTGTCGCGTTGCGGCCAATCTCCACTCGGCACATGTTTCTTCCTAATCACCACTTGTCCTCTGTGCACGTCCCATCAACAAAAAATGTTGCTAGTTTGAAAAAAGGAGTTTTCTTTTTTAAAAAAAAAATTTGATAAACGAAAAAAAGTAATAATACGGCTATAAATTGTTTTATTTAAGTTGATATGATTCAATAAGAGTTGTTGAATGAAAGCATCCCTCAACTCATATCATACATTTTTCTATTAATTTACATAAATAATAACACAATAAATTATGTTATAACATTATTACATTAATTTGTACGAAAGAAATTTAGATAAATTTTATAACACTACTTCAAATAAAAAATAATTTTGACTCAAATTAATTAATGTAGAATTAATTATCACCGTCAACACTAGGTACAAAATTTTTATCTTCAAATTTATATTGTCATTTACTTGTTGTCTTAGTGGATTTTTGAATTGGAATTCTAATATGTCAAGGACTTCATTATTTCTTTCTACACATCACTATCAACCCATTTTGTGGTTTTAACAAAAAAAAAAATATATTTAAATTCCACTGGTGATATTTTTTTTTCTTTTTTTCTATTTTCACCATACAACGTGAGTAGAATTCATGTTCATGTCATTATCCAGACACTATATCACCAAATATAATACAATTTATCCCTAAATATTTTTCTACGAGTGTCCATCCCATGGCCACGACTACCTTAATTTAGTTTGTTTACACTAATTTTCCCTTCTTAACTAGCAGCCGTTCGATTGCTTACCTTTACATATATAGTAGTTAATATATATATATATATACATGGACAAAGTTTGGAGTTTGCTACCCCTGAAGTATCATATTTTCATATCGGACCCTGTTGTATGCATTATCAACAAAACCTAATTATGAAAACAGGACTTAGAAAGAATGAGATGATATCATGAGACATTTGTAATGATACATTAAAAAAAAGTTCAATCAACTAAGTATTAATATTTTTATTGGCAAATAAACAGTTCAGATTAATGCTATCGTCTTTGAAACCCATCATTTAACAACTTACTATATTCGTAACATTATACAACATCCCCTTAGTAATAGCAGCATGTCAAATGTGTGTTCTAAGGATACGTTTAAAAAAAAAAAGATTAAAAGGAAATGATTAGTAATACTATTTGATTTGAATTACTTTCTATTTTTTGAATAAAATAAGCATTCAAAATTTTACTAGTAAAAATAAAAAGATGAACATAAACAACCCAATTACATGCAGGGTTTATAAAGATAAAATGGCATTTGAGAATAACTTAAGGGTGCGTTTGTGATTGAGGTATTGTAGCTTTTAAGATATAATTACTGTGGAAAAAAATTATAATTGATGAAATTATTAAAGGTGTAATCTTGCCCAACTTTAATACCAAACACACCCTAAATGTCTTTATGTGAATTTCTTTTAATATCATTAAGCGGTTCACTCCACCATGTTAGATCCCAAAAAAAAAACTCAAACCACAATTTAGTGAATCATTTTGATATTGAATTTTCTTCATGATAGATATGCGAGTAAATAAAATTAAGATTTTTAATTAAATTGTAGACAATTCATCCTGCTAGTACGTCGACACCATTGGTGGCTAATCAACAAATAGTCCAATGCCAACCAATCAAGCTTGTTTATAATTATTATTTTTTTAATCTTTGAACAAATATGTTTTGTAGTACGCACCTTACTATTAATATTGATTGTTAAGTATTTTGACTATTGTTATAAGAGTCTAAGTATTTTAATTATTATTATAAAAAGTCATTTTCTAATAAGAATATTCTTACTTACTGAAATATTTAAAAGAATATAAAATTTTAATGCGTTTGGTATTTATTTCTTTACAGATCAACGTAATAAAAATTTTATTTATTTTAAATATCCTCAAACTTACAAAGAGATTATCATTATCCTGTATTTTAGTCAAACACGACTGTCAAAATTGCCTAACTTACACGCACCCAGGGGAGCAGCGAGTACAAAAGCGTAAGATACTCGAGCGCGTGCAAACAAAACGGTTTTATCTGTTAATTTATTTTTTTTCGGTAGGCGTGTGACAGACGTCTAATTAAAGGATAAAGCAGAACACACACATGTTAAATCAGAGAAAGAAAAGGGTTGATCGTTTTCTTTATCATCATCTCGTAACTTATCGTCTTACGATATTATTTTGTTATTCTCAAAAATCCGTTTTCTCGTTTCACGTACAACCGGCACGTCAATTCACTCTGACGCACGACATTTTATTTTAAACGGTTGTAATCAGACCATGTTTTGTATTTATCTGAAATAAGAAAAAGCGATAATCACATGCGCGAGTCCTCTCGGTAAAATCAATGCACATCACTTAAATATTTTTAAAACGCCCTTTTGTCAATTAAACATTTTCCAGTTTTGACTTTCAAATTTTGAGACTTCGTGGGGTTCAGATGACGCCACGTGGGGATTTCTTTTTTTTTTTTTCATATATATATATATATAGTAATATTCCATTTTGGAACGTTACAGGGAACATGCATCAACTATACTTTTTACGTGCTTTCCTATTTGAAACGCTTGTCGAAAAGCAAAAGGCTTTGTTGGGTAATTTTATATTTTTCCTTGAAGGAATATTTTCCTGAAGTTTCTTTCAAAGATTTGAGTAAATTTAAAATCTCAAAATTAGATCATTGAATCTCAAATTTCTTCGAAGCAACTCAATAGTTTGGCAAATGGCAACTAAATCACTTTCATTTCGGTCTACATGAGTGGGTAGAGGTACAGTTCCTCGTACATACATATTTATAAAGGTTGGTTGAAATATTATTTAATTTATCTTAAACTTAAATAATCAATTTTTCTTATTATGTAGTTGATTTAAGATTGTTAAAAGTTCACTATTATAATTATCGGTAAATTTATAATAAAAAAAACTCATATTTAAAAAAAAAAAAGTGGTGATATAGTCAGCAACACTTTTATATAAATAATATTGTACAGATTGATATCACAAATTTTTATTGGATGAATTAAAACGCGGTTGGACCTATGTGACTTATTTATATTTATTTTTATTTTAATCAATTAATTATGTCTTATCACATCAATTTGCATAGAATTATTAGTACAAGTATTTGTGATTATATCCGTACTGAAAAGAAGGCTCGCATATTACCATGATCTATACGTGGTGAAGACTAAAATCACGTAAAGCAATTGTTTTAACTTTCATATGCTTGTAATGTAAGTCAAAAATATACTACTTTGATTTGAAAGGAATATCAATGAGATGGTGCAATATAGATACCGCAGTATCACATTTCTTCTTCTTCTTTTTTTTTTTTATAAATGGATCTATTATAAGTCTTTAAAGTTTATTTTGACTAGCTAATTAACATGAAGCATGATCCATTCGTTTATTTTCTTGTCAAATTGTCTGCCACGATATCAACATTTCACAACAGTTTTGTCATTTGGAATGTTTTTCCAAGTCACATATTTTCTATGCTAAATCTTTTTTTCATCTTATTATTTTTCTTCAAAAAGATATCGGACGAAAGATTGTTCTATCAATACGTGAAGATTAATACAGATGGAAAGGCAAAAGGGAATATGATGAGAGCCTCATCTCGTGGGAGTATTTTTAGAGTGAACTGTTGTTTTACGGGTTGTGTTTGTTATGCTTTTGGGTGTAAAAATTAAAAGAGCATCATTTTTTATGCTAGCTTTATAGTTTATGCTATTATTACTGCTGCTTTGGAAGTGGCTGTTGATAAAGCATGGTCTCACATTTGGACTGTGAGTGCCAAAACGTCAACAACTGTTGCTTCCTATTATGTCTAGTTCCAAAATTTCAGCCCCACATGGTCCTTAACTACGAGTCTCGTTGGAGGAATTGGTCAAGTCTCTCATATTTTCTTAAAGGTATAGTTCAATTGCAGATTATTTTCTTGAATATGAGCTTGAGTTGTGATAGTTACACTTACACTCGGTGGGTGGGCTGGATTTTTTTTTTTTTTTATATTTTTTAGTCAATGTTTTCTACTATACAAGATAACTTTATTAATAAGTTAACTAAAGATGCATCGAATAAGGGGAGATATAATGGAGATGAAAAAGTTAATTACTATAAAAATTCTTTCCTAGTAAAATTTTTGAATTACCCAAAAAAAAAGGTTATCCATATTTTTTAAAACTTTTCTTAAATCATTTTTTTTTTTAATTTAGCAGTGATTGATACGTGAAATGAGAATATTAGCCCAAGCAAAAGAGTTAATGTAATATATATATATATATATATATATATATATAAATGGACAAATTAACATGAATGGAAGTGAGAAAGTGAAATCGCTTTCAAAAGGAAACAGCCAGCTGAATTATAAAAAATAAAAAAAAAGACGCAAAAATATGTCGGCTTCTGCTGGAGTTCTCTCGGATGCTTCCTCGCACCCGCAACTGCACCTGCGCTGCGTTTCTGATTAATTATTTATTATTCAGTTTCAAGTTTTATTATTCTGTTCAGCACTCGCACTTCTTTTCTTCAATCCGTCAAAGACGGGGACTCCATTGTCCCTATTCTCCATTGTCTCCCTATTTTTTAATTGTTTAATTGGATATTCCAAGAAGAAAAATATTGTGCGTCTTCCTTCTTTTAATATTCCATTAAAATAGTCCACCATTCTGATACAGTAGTGTACTCAATAAATGTTAAAAAAAGAAAGAAAAAAGTCAATATAAATCTGCTCCAACGAAGGATGATAACAAAGAGATGTATAAGAATTATAGATAAGGTAGAAATTTATTTACTCATATAAGGTCATGATATGCATACAGCTCAAACTCTCAGTCCCAAAAAGGTGTGATGACTACTAATCAAAGTGGGGTTGTCGAGAAAAAAATTATTTAAATATATAAAAATGGATATAAAAATACCCAGTAAAATAATTTTACTCCCCTAGTATTATGGGAATGAACAATGGAATATGATCATCTTTTGATATGAGCTCTACTTAGCTTTTAAAGATTTTCTGTCATATATCTTTTAGTGATAATATATTTGTAAGATTTAACTTCTTTTATTTTTTTTATTTATTAACAATCAATCAATAATTAAATTATTTGTTCAGAACATGATCAGATCAAGAGAGAATCTTATCTATGAAAAATAGTCACTAACGTTTTGATTAGGTAAGCACCAAGTAGCAATGAGAAATTGGAAGGGACACCCCACCAAATTTTGGTTGGCCACTAAAGTCAATCGTCATTTATTCATTTGGGTTGCGTCAGCATTGATCGACTAATTTTGAAGGATCCGAAAAATACAAGCGAGCACTTAAGTTGACTTTATTGCTCCAATTCAAAGTTGTATTTATTTTAGTGGGAAGTGGGAACCTGCCCTCGTTTATGTATGAATTATAATGTGTTGGCCGCTCATTCTTCAAACTACTTAGTAACGGGCCATTAGTTTTAGGCTAATGTTAAGTTACATGCATGTAACTTACAACCTTCTCACATGAATAATAAATTATGTGGACTCATTCACTATTTATATGAAAGGGTTATAAATTATATGTATGTAACTTAGGAGATCCTTAATTTTATCATTTATGCATGGGCCATTAATTTCGTGCATGAATTAAAAGTGCTTACTTTTTGACAACGTCTGACGAAGTCTGATCGAATAAAATCTAAATATCCCCTCTTTTTAGTATTTGCTACGCAATTAAAACTACAAAAGTGCTTCCAGGAATTGCTCTCAAAAGCAAAGCAAAAGCACCCATGCACCGCACAACTATGCAAGCCCTCCACATTGCACAATACATCATTAATAGCTTTTTGCAATACTTGCAATGAAAAATCCATCTCAACTTTTCACATTAAAGGCAGAGTGGGGCGCAAAAGCACCTTGTTCTTGCTGTCTGTATTTGTAAAAGCATTTCGAATAGTGATATTCTACAACAGTAGCTCAGAAAAGTGATTCCCATAATAAAGTTTGGACTAATAGGATCATTGAGGTTCACAACAAAGAAACCGGCCGGTTCACTGTATCAAAAACCACTTTTGTTTTTTTATTTGAACATTTATATTTCGCCTGAAACGAGATCATATAGAGCAGCTATACTCGGATTGGATGTACAAGTTGCTGTTTCCTCGTTGAACTGAAAACTCCATTGTTGACTGTTTTAGATAACAAACCAGTAACACCTTAATGGTGTGAAGGGTACATGTAAGAAAATTGCCGAACAAAGATGAAGGATACATACAGTTCTGCAACAACACCTCCATGCTTTTCACTCTCTATAGAGGTTTTGCCAAACTACCATCATTCTCGTAAACAGCCGCCAGGAAGGAGAAACTTGAATCTATCAGCATTCTCAATCAAATAGGCAGGGAGGTGGACTGCTGAAGCCGATCGCGGTATTGAACCCATCTTCTTAATCAACTCTTTGAAGGTGTACTCTTCCGGGAGCATATCAAAAAGATCATCTCCCCTACAAATGAGTTTCTGTATTCTAGAAGGATTTAAAAACTCCAAGCGTTTCACTCTATCTGCATGGCTATAAGCAGTCATCTTAAATACAATTTCGTGAAGGTGACGAAAACAGAAGCTACAGTGCCATCCTGCATCAGAAAGAATGAAGTTCGTTTGGCGTGAATGCCGATACAGGGTCCCAGGGCCGTAAATGTGAACACTCGCCCGCCAGCTGCTGTAATCCACAGGGAATTCAAATGAGTACATGTAGTTCTTCAACTCAAGATGTAGAATAGGGGGCACCCCATCACACCATTGCAGTAGTCTCATGGTGTGTCGGCTTGGGATCTCATCAGCATCTGACATAATGAGTAGATCATCGTTTGATATCCCAGCATAACAAAGCAATCCATTTATAGCCTTGCGCTGCTCTGATTCACGAACAAATGGGTCTTTATCTAAACCAACTGAAGAAGATCGACCAGAATATACACCATGGACAATCTTCCCCTCTGCAAAGGCATATCGAGCTCGGTTTAAGGAGAAGAAGAGAGGTTTTGGAATGCCTGTGAAAGTGGTGTTAGACTCAAGGATTACAAATTTTGTAACATATGGATTCAGCTCCCGCCACCTGATCTCCAGAAGGTCTACCTCATTGTTGAAGATGATGCCATCAAATAAACGCCGTGGTTGTGAACGTATGGACCAACCATGGAGTTTGCAAAGATGTTCAATTGAAACATTCTCTGCATAATAGTGAGGCAGGTATTGGAAAGGCGGAGGCGGCTTGTCCCAAAGTGGGCGGAAAAAGTAGGATATTTTCTCACGATAGGTAAAGAGTGAAATCATGCAAATGGGCCCAATCATAAGGAGCACAATAAATAGCAACTTCGGCACAGACCCTCTTGAGGTGAGGCGAAGAGGCCGTTTGCCCATGCTTTGGTGTAGGAGAGGGGCAGCTACAACCATGTTTGTTCAAATTCAATCACTAGAAAAAACACCGTTCAGATTGTCTCATCACCTGCGAAACATTCATACTTTCATTAAAAAATACCACAAGTGGTAAGTTCAGTTTTGAAGGAATTGTCATCCAACAAATTTAACAAAAAGTGTGACTGTTAAGTAGGAGATACAGAGAATTTATAGTCCTCGATTAAGAACTCCGAAGAACAGAACAGAAAGAGAAAAGAAAAAAATTCATGTAGAACCTGACTTCAACTGTAATAAATTGATTTATCATGAATGGTTTTGACTATTCATGATAAAACATACAATTTGGATTGGAAGAATTGAATAATACAAGTCCAAGTATACCTAGCAGAACTAAAATTTTATATCCTTAGAGAAGTACAAAACTCATGGTTTCAATGTGACCATGGGCAAAGTGTCAAGACTCAATATATATAACCAAATTCTTAGCATCAAGCCCCTAGAGACATTTTTGCTGAATGTTCATGATGGCATCATTTTTGCCACAGGCATAGAGCAAAGTTATGCACCCAAACAATCAGCACATTCACAAGCATAAAGTTTTCACTGCCAATACAAATCAATTTGTGGCTGACAAATCAGTTCCTGGTGACTACTGCAATTGCAAGTTTACAGATGAAAACAACATCCCAATTTCCATTACGATTGTTCCACGCTGCACATTTAAGTTTCGAATATGATATAAAAACTAATTCTCATCTATTTCATACTAGGATAGTATGGTACTGCAATGAATCCATTGCGGAATATATATACTAGGTGTTTCAAATTTGCCGTGAATGACAGAATGTCAATTGAACCAAAACTGTATGAGACAAGAAAACAGGAATAAAGTGTTAAGCTCGTACAAGGATGAATATGCAACAAACAGCAAACCAAAAAAAATGCTCACAAATGTTCCAATGATTCAAGACATAACATCAATATAGATTTCAATGCAAGACATATTTACTTCCATGCAGCCTAATCTCCATCTGATAAACAAGCTAAGTAAGTATAACCTTTATTATGATTTAGAGAGGCTAAATCATGATCCAGAAGAGCCAGCAAATAGAATCTACTCACAGAATTCCAAGAAGACAGCCACAGTGTTGTCATCAGAGTTATTTTGACAGTTCAAGTAAGTATAGAACACATTTTACTTGGTCAAGTTATAACACAAACAAGTTATAAGTACGGGTCAGATTTGAATTCAACTAGCCCAAATAGATTTGAGTAGCTTCTGGGATTGAATTATACCCCGTCGATACCAACTGGAGAAAATGAGTTGCAATTAAATAAATCATAAGACAACAACAAAGTGAAATTGCACGGTAATAAGAACACATGGAAAGAATAAGAAACCTGGATCTAAAATAACCGATTCCTCATTGGATCTATAGCTTCCTTAACAAAACAAAGCTACATATAATCAACCAGATAAAATTAAAAAGCCAAAAAAAGGGGAAAAAGAAACCTTCTTCATTCACATCAAACAAAGGTTGTGCAAATGCGCAATGTAATCACACAGCTGTGCTTATAATAAAAGCTTTAATCGATTCAAAAATGCCATCAATAACTTTACCAAAGACAGAGAAATTTAAAACAAAACAAAACAAAACAAAAAAAAAAAAAAACCCTAAAACTAATCGCTGAACAATAATGTCGAAAGAGCAACGTAATAGACAAGATTTCGATGATATTAACCCGATTTGTGAAAAATGCAATGTGAAGTATAAAAAAATAATATTTAGAAAACAAACATGCCTCTGCACTTTGTAGTGTAGTTCAGAGACTGAAAGCATTCCCGCCAGCTTATGCGAATTTACGACTCAATCCCTGCACCATTTTCAGTTGCTGAACTGATAGAGTGAAACTGATTGTTTAATTTTTTTTTTTCTTTGGAAAATTAAACAAAAAAATAATATTGTTCACTCTCAGTCACTAGTATCCCAGGAGTGAACCATGCTAAAAGGAGTTTGGGTTCTTGAATAGATACAATTTTGTACGCTCAAGTAGACGTTTTATTTTACATTAAGCGGTCGCAGGAGGACACGTGTAATAATGGACGCGAATAAGGACATTTGCTAGCAACGTGGCGGGTGATTTCCGGGGTTGGCTTGCAGGGGATTTCCAGCAGGCGAACGTTATGCTGGCGGGCTGTTTTTAAGTTTAACAATGACGTGTCACTCAGTCGCAAGATTCTCTTGGACAATGAATCGGACAGTTTTCATACAATTACGGATTTGCCCATTTCCGAACCGCCGCTTGTGGCTTTGCCCGCGCCTGGCTTATCGACGATTTTTATTTTTAAAAAAAAGAATTTATTAATATAAAATCCAACCTTTCCAAAAAATGACCGCAATTAGAAACTTATATTTATATATATAACTTTATCAATTCTGAAATAATTTTAAAACTTTTTTATTAAGTGACCGACCATTATTATAAATACAGAACTAGATAAATTAATCGTATTTGAAAAAAATATTAATTAAATGAATGTTATTTATTTAAATTATAATTTAACACGTTGGTAAAATATATTATTTAATCAAAAGTTTAATTTATCCAGTATTAATTTATTTTTGCATAACAAAAACAACAAGGTGATTAGACAGTGGATATAAAATCTTCACACCTGATTTTCGGAGGAAGAAAATACTTTCACAGAATGTTTTTTAGTTTTAAATTGGATTATCTTTTTGCCAAAAAATATAGGGAGGCTCATTAATTTTGCAGAGGGATTTAGAGGAATGGCAAGTCCAGATATGCTTAGTATTTTCCAAGAATTAGTTAAGAAGTTGAGCAGAACAGAGTCTGAGCTCATGGTTAGGGATTTAATGTGTTTTAGAATAATGTCAGGGATATAAATGTTTGAGCCTCTCAACTTGAGTTTCAATATCACATGTTACTCATTGATTTTTCGGTTAAGCATATAAAGGGGTCCCAGAACCTCATCCCTGATATGCTATCCAGACTTTCAAAACCAGAAAAACCTCTCACCCTGTTCTCCACCACATATCACTTTCCGATAATCTCCATGGCTACATCCCTTCCCTCAGAAGCTCTCACCAAAAAAACTTTTCCCTTCAACAAAACCTTCTCTTCTGTTTTTGATATCCAAGAATTTGCAAGAAAAGCTCTTTTTCGGTTCTTCATGAAAGCCTATCTTGTCACAGACCCTTTCCCTTTCCCCTCTTTCCACCCAGAGAATATGTTTTCTACAGGTTTAACCCTTGATCCATCCAGAGACACCACTGAAGACGTGTTATGGTACATCTGGTGCCTAACAGTCCTTTATGCAACCAAGTTGATCCTCCCAGTTACTCCCACACTGGAACATCTCCTTCATCCCGACAATGCTACCTCCCTTACCTGGACGCTCCTTGAATGGTTCTCCCCAATACCATGGTGGAGAAAGAAGCTTCAACAGCTCTCAGAAATTCACAACCTTGATCGTATGCCTACCTCTGAAGCAAAATTATGGACAACAGTTTTCATCATTCACAGGCCCTACTTCCAACATCCAGCCACCAACCTCTTCTGGACTCAAGATCAAGCATATGAATGGTTCACTGCACCACATATAGCTATCATTGACAATGATCTTCAAGATGTTCTGCATAATTATCTTTGTCAACTAAACCACACACCTTCCCCACTGAAAAATATCTCACACACCTCCTTAGGACCCCAACATGAAATCCTTATGATCCCGACTCCTTCAGCCACCTCTAAACCTAAGTCCACAGGAATTGTCATTAAGGAAGAACGTCCAGACTACACTGACTTCCTCTACCAAGACTCCCAGGACCCTTGGGAAGACTTCCTTCCTCTCAGCCAACACCTTCACCAATTCCCCCAACCTACACTGGATGAACCTGACCCTTCTGCTCCAAGACCATCACACCGACCTTCCAATACCCCAGTTTGACCCTCTCAAGCCGACAAAGCCACCCAAACTTCCCCAACATATACTCCAAAGGGTACTCCGTGGGAATACAATTGCCCTCATCCCCCATGCCGTGGTCCCTCCTGCAAACATCCCAAGCTCACGCTCTCCAAATCTTTTTTCCAAAAGCACTCTGGTGACATGGACCCCGATGCGACAGAAAGCTCCTCTGAAGATGACTACATGAATCTCTCCTCTCCATAAAAGTAGTTTGTCTTCTTATGCTTTACTTTATGTTTTGTCTTATGTAATCATTACAGCTTGCTTTTCCTTTAAGCTTTTGCTTTTGCTTTTGTCAAAAGTTATGCTTTCATTATTAAAGCATCTTTTGTCCTTTTGTAATAATTAAATGTGTGTCATGATGTATATTTACTTTTACTTTTGTAAAAGATAGGAATCTTATCCTATCTTCCTGAGTTTTCTCCTATATAAGGAGTTCTCTCTTCTCTTGTAAGATAGAAGAAGTTGAAAAGAAATAAACTCGTGTGTTTTCTCCATGACTCCCTAAACCCCTCTTCTCTCTCTGCAAATGAAGTTTTAGAAACGAAAAAAAGAATAAAGAATTAAATCTGTTCATTTTGAAAACCTAAGGAAGTATGCTCTGCACTTGCCTTTTCTAAGGATCCTGTGCATCAGAAAACTTTTGATCATTTCTTATCTGGTTTGGTACCCTGTTTTAGACTAAAGGAAAGTCTGTTTTGGGTTGTATAACCCGAGAAAAATGTTTTAAAAGTTTTGCGAAAGTATATCGGCTGGAAACCCGAGCTTGCGGACTACTGGTCCTAAGAACAGTCTTAACTGTTGTAGTTCTGGTATAACAACGCCACGTACTTCACCATAACTGGTATCAGAGCCATACTCGCCCTTGAAATCTATGTTTTCAAAATCTGCTTTTCTCATCCAAAATGGTATGATTTGTTCTTTATTCTGTTTTGTTTTCTAATCTTCACCACGCAGAGAGATTTTCTCCTTCATGGCTTCCTCTTCATCTCCAACTCCGGTTACTCTTTCTTCTACACTCTCTTTACCTAAATCTTGTACTTCTCATACAACCAATAAAATCGAAAACCTTGTCGAATATTCCTATATCCCTGAATCTGCCCAAATTAGTGAGTCCTCTTATCCTCTCCTCAGTCCCTATCAGCTTTACAAACGTCCTAGTTCTATTGCCCGCAGTATCCGCACCCTCATCTCAACCAGACGCCCCCATCCTAAAGAATATATCCAGTCTTCTCGCCTGGATCAGTGTGCTCTCCAAGCAACCTCTGCTGAGCAATATGTCACTCTGGAAATACCCTCCGAGCTCCTCTCCCACTGGAAACGTGAAGGTTATACCCATCTTCATCTTGGCGGCATCAGATTAATCCTTACCCTTCATGGTCGAAAAGGATTACCGGTTACAGCTCGCCTTGCTATGCTTGATACCCGGTTTAAACAGTACCAAGATGCTGTTATAGGCACTGTCCTCACCACCCTCCATGCAGGAAGTGTCTTGCTCACCTTTTATCCAAACTTTAACCTTTCCCTTCAAGATCCCAACTTGCCCACAACCCTCAAAGTTCAAATCCAAATTCAAGGTGCTGAACAAATTTCCTCTGCCAAAATAGCCACCTTACACCACCAACTAGTCTATAGGCTTCAGAATCATGCCTTAGATCTACCCACTCCAGAACACCACTCTGACACCCTCATGGTGTTAGCTGAATCTGACCAGATCCCTACCATCATCCAGATCCCAAGACAAATCCCCCGTCATGAGCTTCTTAAGCTTATGCCTCTTGAATGGATCTCCAACTATGAGCAGTTCCATAATAATACAGCTCCAATTCAGACATCTGAAAGCATGTTTGAAAGACGACAGGATGGAACTGTCAGACTGACTTTCAAACCACCTCCCAGTGCTCCACAAGAACCTCCTCGGCTTTCCTTTACTTATTCCTCAATGCTTACGGCTGTTCCCACAGCCCAGGAAGACCTGCCCATATCCGGATTTAATTCCGACGGCTATCCTGTTTATCCTGCAAAGCAAAATGGACATTTCCTATGGGATGTCCCAGGCTCAGGCATGTGTGACCCAACTTGCCCCTGCTGGGATGATTGGGAAGACGATGATGATTATACCACCAAAAGAAAACCCAAAAAGAAAAAACCTCCGGCCTCCTGTCACCACTATGATCCCAAACCACCATCAGATCCTCCACCTCCACCGGCTCCATTACCCTTTTACAAAAAAGAACTCAGATGGATTGCCAAACATTGCAAAACTGAGACTCCATCCCCAATCCCCCTTCAAACCCCACCTTTGGCTTGTATGATGTTTTCCTCTACCTCTTCAGACTACTCTTCCTCTTTTCCATCCTTAGACCCCCACACCGACTCCCAACGAAATGTTGTGTCTAAACATTTTATCCCTTCTCCAATTACCTCCACTGGCCATCTCGAACCCCCTAAACCCTTTGAGTCTGTTCTCAACTGGCAAACCCAAAATGCCAGGGCACAGAATGATACTTTGTCCAACATCCATTCCACAGTTGACAAAATCAGTTTACGAACTGAACAAATTGAGACAAAGGTTGATTCCATCACCACCCAAATGCACCAAATCCACCAAAATCTCCAGTCCAGGATTACCCAACTTGATTCTGAACTACGCGCTATGCTTGCCCAACGCTACTATGGTCCAGAATTTGATCAAAAAGAACGAGAAATCCGTCGCCTAAAAACTGAGCTTGCTCAGATTGAAAGGCCTTCCCTTTTTACCTCTTCACCTCCTATTCCTTCCGTTGGTCCAACTTATCATCCTTTTGCCTCTATGCTTTCCCCCATCAAACCATATGATCCATCTAAACTCTTTGGCATGACCCATACTCTTTTTCGTGATAATCCACTGCCCAAACCTAAGCCAAAACCTAGCCCACAACCCCGCTCGCAACCTCGACCTGTCTCACTACACCCTTCTTCTCTATCCATCCCTGGTCAACCTTTAGCTCCTCCTACACAGATATCTCCGCCAGCTCCACCGCCACTACACCCTCAACCCAAAGATAAACAGCCCATGCATCAATTTAGTGCCCATACAGTAAACCATTCCTCTACTTCCGATGACCAAACTTCTGATTCCAATCTAGCTGTTTCTGATAGTCATACTGAATCTGACACAGCCTCCTCACCATCCTCAAGTGACTCTGAAAAGTCCTATGCTGATATCACCCGAATCTTGATGACCCAACCTGATCAGTCTTCTCCCGGACAACCCTCTCATACCGAACCCTATGTTGATATTCCCTCCGAAGTTGACGAAGACATACCTGAATCTTCGGCGACAAACCAACCTCCTCCAGCTCAAACCCAGCCTAGTTCCCCCAGTCAAAAACCATCCAATGGTCCATGGTTCACATTTGATGATCTTCCATCCCATAAATGGCGTGACCGACTCAATGAAATGTCTGCCTGGATTGACCTCCAAATGCTCAGGCCCGGAGCTACGACTGAATCAGTCCTTAGAGAATATGCTACTCGTTTTACGGGTGCTCTAAGAGATTGGTTTGATTCTCTCGGTCAATACCGACAGCTACAGTTTGTCCAATTACCAGAAGTCTCAAGTGCTCTTGCGGTTATCCATGATCAATTCCTTGGAGACCCCTCTGCAGTCTTTGAAGCTGCCCGACGAGACTATCTCAACATGAAATGTTGTTCGCTCAATGCTAAGGATCTTGACTTCCATTATAAGCGGATGTCCCTGCTGTTCTATAAGCTTAATTGATTCAACGAGCCCACACTGAAGCATGTTTTTCTGTCATCCCTTCCAGATGAACTCCAACCAGACATACAACGACAACTCACCGCCTCCAACCTTGCTGTTGAAAACATCTCCCTTGGCAAAATCTTTCAGCTTGCCAAAACTTGCCTTGACAAACTTTGCGAGCAAAAACAGTTTTTCAAAGAACTGTTAAAAGACAAAGAACCATTCCGAAGTGCTTGCAAAAAACCTTATCTGCAGATCAAATGCCACAAGAAAAAAGATTGTGATTGCAGTCCTAAGAAAAAAAGGCATTTTAGGAAATTCAAAAATCCAGAATCTTCATCCAGACCTCGCAGATCCAGAAAACCATACCGATTCTTCCGAAAAAAGTCCTCTTCCTCCAGAGACTTTCAGCGAAGAAAATCAAGCCGATGTTTTATCTGCAAAAGAAAAGGTCATTTTGCCAAAGATTGTCCCAACAAACGAGAAAAATCTATTCGGTTAGTTGAGCATCTTCAAGCCACTACCGATTATTCTCCAGCCACGGATGAACTGGAATCCTATTTCTCTGAACAAGATGAACCTAATGATGAAACAGTGTTCGCACTACAAAATTCCTCTGATTCCGACAGCGATCAGTCCCAAGTGATTTTCCATCAACAGTTACTGTCCCTAGACACTACTGTTCCTATTCCATCCATCAAAATCCAGATCTTACCCTCAAAATTCCAAAGGCCCGTTCCAGCAATTGGCCTCATTGACACTGGTGCCCAACGCACCATGTTAAATCCCCATATTCTTCCATCCGAATATTGGACCAAGTCTGAAGAACATTTCAAAGCTGTCAATGGCAAAGTCTTCTCCACTTCTTTGATTACCAAAAAACCCATTGGTATTCAACTTTTTCCCAATTGTGTCATTTGGACCAAAGTTATCGGTTCCACCCTTCCTGATAAGGATGTCTTGTTAGGTTTTGATGTCCTCCACCAGCTCAAACACCTCCAAATCATTCCCACTGGAATCCGAGTCAAGTCCATGTTCAAACCATACACACACATTCTGAAACTCTACAATCTGTCTGAAACACCCCAGTCCTACCAGGATATTTCCACTAAACTTTTGAGTTTCTGTCCCGAAACCCATTCTGAGTTTACCCATCCAAACCCATTGTGGAAAAATAAGTCTTTCTTCATTAAGCTCCCTTTTAAGCTCAATGAAGACATTAACCCAACCAAGGCCACTCACCCAGGAATGAGTCCTTCTGACTTACTCCTAGCTCAACAAGAATGTTCACAATTGTTAGCCCAAGGTTTAATTGAGCCCACAAATTCTCAATGGGCTTGCCAAGCCTTTTATGTTGAAAAATATTCTGAAATTGTCCGAGGAAAGAAACGCCTAGTCATTGATTATCAGCCCCTAAACATGTTTTTACAAGATGACAAGTTTCCATTACCCCGCAGACAAAGCATGTTTACTTTTCTAAAAAATGCCCAGATCTTTTCCAAATTCGATTTAAAATCAGGTTTCTGGCAATTAGGCATTGAACCCTCTGACCGTTCCAAAACTGCCTTTTGTATCCTCAATGCCCATTTCCAATGGACAGTTCTGCCTTTCGGTCTCAAAACAGCCCCGTCCATTTTCCAAAAATCCATGGTCAAAATCTTTGAGCCTATCCTGCATCATGCATTAATTTACATTGATGATATCTTGCTTTTTTCAGGATCCCACGATGAACATCGCCAGCTGTTAACTCAGTTCTATGATATTGTTCAACATCATGGAATTATGCTATCAACCAAGAAAAGCACCATTGCTACTGACAAAATTGAATTCCTTGGTATGGTCATCACAGATGGTCATTACCAGCCTGGAAAACACATTGCCCAAGAGTTGCTTCACTTTCCAGATCAGCAACTTTCCAAAAGACAAGTCCAACAGTTTCTCGGCATCATCAATTACATCCGTGATTTTATTCCACATGTGGACCACCACACTCATCATCTTTCGGCTTTATTAAAAAAGAAGCCCCCCGAGTGGAATGCTGACCACACCACTGCTGTCACTACTCTCAAACAGATCGCGCAAAATCTGCCTCCTTTAAAGTTGATCACAGATGGCAAACGCATCCTACAAACTGACGCAAGTGATGAATCATGGGGTGCCATCCTCCTCGAAGAACTTAATAATAAGGATCACTTTATTGCTCATGCTAGCGGCCACTTTTCTGACACTCAGAAGCACTACCATAGTGTGTTCAAAGAAATCCTCGCCGTAAAAAATGGCATCAAAAAATTTGAGTATCATTTGATTGGACACCACTTTCTCATCCGAATGGACAGCTCAGCCTTTCCCAATATTCTCAATTTCAAAGGTAAAACTGTTCCTGAGAAAATGTTACTCAGATTAAAGGATTGGTTTTCCAAATATGATTTTTCGGTTAAGCATATAAAGGGGTCCCAGAACCTCATCCCTGATATGCTATCCAGACTTTCAAAACCAGAAAAACCTCTCACCCTGTTCTCCACCACATATCACTTTCCGATAATCTCCATGGCTACATCCCTTCCCTCAGAAGCTCTCACCAAAAAAACTTTTCCCTTCAACAAAAACTTTTAGCTTGTAAAACTATGTAATCACCATCCAATAGATGGATAGTATATTATTTGTGATTCAATTGAAACTTAAGTGTTGAGATGCCCAACATTGCTCCGTCATTTAATACTTTAGTT
Organism: Citrus x clementina; assembly: GCF_000493195.1. NCBI lineage: Eukaryota > Viridiplantae > Streptophyta > Magnoliopsida > Sapindales > Rutaceae > Citrus > Citrus x clementina. The sequence goes on along the minus strand of NW_006263303.1, from coordinate 4,197,745 downwards.
TTGAATTCATATCATATTTTCAAATGACTCGTTATTAATATGATAAGATTTTATGTCCCAAAAAAAAAAAAGATAAGATTTGAACTTTAGCTCTTAAGAAAAGAGTGTTTTGAATGATGTGGTATGTAATTTGTCATTCATTAAATGGTTGATAATTCTTTACAAAATCCAAATCTTAATTATATAATTACTATCCAATTGATGAATGTTGCATAATTTAGGATGAAATTAAGATAACAATGTAGGATATGGAAGCTACTCCTTAAGTGAAATCAAAGTATTTTTGTGTGTGTCTATAAGGGAGTTTTCTTTAGTGAAAACATCCCTACTTTATCACTAAAATATAAAAAAAAAATACATATTTTAATACATTAAAAATTATTTTTTTATATGTTAATGTATTAAAATCCGTGTTTTTTTGTTTGTTCGTAGCATCCTCACTTTAAGTCAGGATGTTATTAAAATAAGTTGTATTTTTTGTATGTTAGTACATTGAAATTTATTTATTTATTTTAATTTTTATTAGTATCGTCTCACTAAAGAACGATTATATATAGATACATGTATATGTATATGTGTATACACACAGAGTCCTCGAGCGTAGGGGTTTTTATTTTTTTATATGAACACGCTTTTAAGTCATATGATTTAATAGAGTCAGTTTTTAATGCTATTAAATAACACGGCTTAACAGGATATCAACATTAAAAAAAAATGAAGGTGTTTACAACTGAAAATGATTTTATACATAATGTATGTATGTGTGCGCAAGCGCGCACGTATTAAATTAATTTGCCCAATTTGACTAACGGGCATCAAGTTCTCTGCATTGAAAATCCCTGTTATCAAATTAGTTGAAAAAAATGTATTTTATCTTTATTAATTCTTGTTTTTACAGTGACTGAATCAGAAATTTAAAGTTAAGAAATAAACATATACGGTAAATGATTTTTTTTTTTTAAACTTTGAGAAGAAGCATTTGTCTGAGAATATTTTGCTCTTTCTAATACTATTTTTTGTTTTCATTTTCAGTATTATTATTTTAAAAAAGTTTTTTTTGCTTTGAAATAATTATTAAAAAATTTATTTTAAAACTAAAATTTTTATACGAGAAATGAATAATATAATATAACTTTAGTGATGGATCGGGGAGGACATTACAAGGATCTCCTTTGTCCATGAGTTATTTAAACCGACGCCCAAAAGAAAAAGCAAAAATGACAGGCCGGTCAAGATTCACGGAGCAAGTCTGACAATAGAAAAGCTGAGTGGTGGTGGGTCTATTGACACCGCTGCTAAGTTCCTCTTAAAATCCTTTTTTTTAATTGTAATTAATAAATTACTTAAATTTATAAAAAACTTTTAATAATTTTTTTTTGCATCTATTCAATTTCATAATTTATATTTATTTAAAATAATCTTTTTAACTTATAAATATTTAGAGTTATAGAGATAAAAATTATGTAATCTAAAGAAAATAATTTAACAACTAGTAGGTCAGAGACAAGGTCCTCATACAGCCCAATATATGAGGAAAGATTGTTTATTTTTATATTTGAAGTCTTAATTTAAGATGTTTTAATATTGAGTGGGGCTATTTGCCCACCAAAAATTACTTTAAACACTCTAATTTTAATAAAAAATTATAAAAATATTTGTAATATGAATTACTATTAAGAACAATTTATTATAAGTTAATATTATATAATTACTTTGAACACCTATATAGCACACTTATTATTCAATGTATACTTCTCATGCCTTCAACCTAAAACTTTATTTCTAACATGTTGAATTGTTAATCAATACTTAGATGAACAATGATGAAATTAATATTTTTTGAAAATATTTTAACTACAAAACATGTGTAATGCTTTTTATTTTTTAAAAATGAAATAAAACAAAATTACCCTAAATCAAAATTATAAAAATTTGATAACACTATTACATTCGGGGAAGAGTCAAGCGAGAACTCTCGACTCTCCAACCGAGTTGGTGGTGGTCGAAAAGCTTTAGCATAGCCTGGAAATTGTGGCAGTCTCCACCATTAGAAATATTCTTTTGAAATATCAGATCACCACCAAAATAAAAACAATTCTTTTTGAGTCCCAAAAACTCATTAATTGAGACAAAGAATGAAATCATTGCAAAAGAAACACACTTCATTCTCCTCCTCAAAATTGTGCACCATATGAGCAATTATCCAACAATCGTAATCATCATAATCCTTCTCATCAAGGTCCTTCCCAATATCCAATTATTGAACATAAATAAATAAATAATTAACAACTAAAATAGCCTTAAAAAATTCGATTACAACTTGACTTGAATATATTGTTATAAATATGTATTAGACCTTCTAAAATTAGGTGTAGCGAGTAATTTTGCTGATATTTTTAAGTAATAATGTTAAACAATTTAAATAGTTTGAATAAGGATTTTTTTAGAATTTTAAAGAGTGTACAAAGTAAAATTTAATTTTTTAAATTAGTATATGAGTATACAAAGTAATAGAGTGTTCAAAGTAATTTTTAGAGTACAAATAACCCCACCCTTTGATATTTTATCTTGTTTGTTCTTGTATTTGAATTCTTAGTGTAAGACATTTGTATCTATATGGAAAAAAAAAATTCCTTTTTTTTTTATTTGAATGATAAAATGTGTGATGGAGAATCATTTTTCCCTCCTAGATACCCTTATTAAATGTATTTATTCCCCACCTACCTAATAGATGTCTATTATAAATTTCCTTGACCTCAAATTTTACTTGATATTAAATACTTAACATACATTCAGTTTGAATTTTAAATAAATTCTTTTATTATTAGATATCATCTCTTTTTTTGTATAAATGTTATATTAAATTGTAAAAAGAATAACCAAAATTATTTTTATAAATTATATATTAAATGTTTGCCTTATAAATATTTATAACATATAAAATTATTGTACTAGATAACACTATAAATATACACCTATTTAAACTTCAAGAATATATAACGCTTTCAAGGTCTTAGGTGTAAAATTATTAGACTTAAGATGTTTTGAGTTTACAAAGACAAATAACTTATCACTTAGACGTCAAGAGATTAAAAAAAAATATTTAATAAATTCATTCAGACCATTCAGACTTCAATAATATTCAAACTCATTTAGATTTGAGATTAAAGGGCAAAAAAAAAAAAAATCGACCAAAGTCAGCATTTCTGAAACTGAAACCTTGCTGCGCTTTTCAGTAACTCAGAAAGTGTCATACATATCCACATAGCAAGCTTCACCCATGAAACAGATTGAAAACCTGAAGTGATAATAGAATAATAATAATTATTATTATTATAATATCAAAGGACAAACGCAAATTAGAATATAATAAGTTTGAGTCATGCTTTCTACATCAAGGTGAAAGATAATTCAAATGTTACAGAGCTAATTAATACTTGCAGAGTTGCTACTACACATTACATACAGTCATCCAAGACTAAACCGATTAAAAAATAAAAATAAAAAAACCAGAAGGATGGGGTGGACTATCAAGGATTCAAATTAAGTATGCTGATAGGTGGCAGCGCATTTTCCATGTAATTAATGATCATCAATTAATGAATCAACCGCTGCTCCTGGACAAATTGAGGCGTTGCACTGTTTGAATGAAAGTTCTGCAATGCCAACATAACAAGAGTCCATGAATATTCTTGTTCGAAACTGCAATTAATTTTTGGGAAAAAAAAATGAAAATGGCTCATCTATATTCATATTTCATATTCAAACATGCAAATGTTTGAATTTTTTAATCAAACACACCTCCAGGGGACATCTTTAGCAATAAGCCAATCTCCTTCTCTATCTTGATATGTGAGTTGATAATCGTAGGAATCTTCGAGCCCTGTTGTTACCAAACAGACAGCACACAAAATTACACGAACTTGTTAATTCATTGTTTCACAACAAATTAATTACTACAAAAAAGTATCATAGAAGAAGCGTAATCAGAGGGAGGCAGAGCTATAACAATGGCTTACATAAGCCAAACATGCTGATCAAGGTGTTTGTGAGCGTCTCAAAAGAATCGTAAAGGGTCAAGTCAATTTTCCTGGCAATGGCTACGCCCTCCATTTTCACCTTCACGTACATGGAATTCGACTGCCTCCCGCCACAAGCAGAGCCATTGTTTGCCACCACCGCCTGATTGTTGTTGACTCGGCCGCCAGGAATATGATGTTGTTGGTGACAAAGCTTCTTCCTCCAGTTCTTAATAGGCGGCCACCCAACCACATGTACACCATCTTCATCATCAACCGTCCTGAGAAATTAATCAAATAACTCAAAACCATCAATTTCCCAGAAGTAGCTAGACATGACATAAATGAGAAAATTTTAGAGAGAGTGAGTAGCAAGTACTTGTTACTGCCGAAGGAAGAGTTGTTGTCGAGGTCTCTGGGATCATCTTCATCATCAGGATACCTGCTGTTCCAGTTGAAAAGAGGCAGGGTTCGAGGAGGCACCGCTCTGACTTGCTCATAGTCGAAGGCATCATCGCAGCTGCGTTTCTTGTTGCCGTTACTAGTATTAGTAGTACTGCATTTGCCAGGCACAGAAGCTGAGGAGCCAAAGTAACTGTTGATGTTCCATGAAGATGGGTCCGAGTCCTTGGGCTCGTACACGTAGCTCTTATTGAGGTCGAATTCGAAGCCTCTGACATGATGAGTAGTAGCAATGCTTGGAAGAGCGAGACCCAATTGAAGCTCCATCATCATGTGAATCATATCTATAAAATCCAACAAACAACAAACAAAGATACGTCTTTGAGGTGAGAGCGAGAGTTTTGGGGTATAAGTGATCTGGGGGTTACTTGTTAAAATAAGTAAGATGATGGATGATGAATGATGAATGCTATATATGTGCAACGTGTGGGCGAGTTTAATTAGTTAATTGAACGAGAGAGGAGATGGACACAATGGACACGGAGTGGAAAAAGAGGAAGGCGAGGTGGGCGGGTAAGCAGACAAGGTGCAGGCAACAGGTAACATATTGCTAAAGTGGGTCCGTCTCGATGTTTCCCTTTTAGCCGACCCCGTTGCCCTCCTTGTTTCCTTCCCTCTTGCCATTGTTTTCTGATCCCAAACACCCACTGTCAGTTTTACATGTGGTTGGTGCCCACGCGCACCAAAGCAAGAGCTTCATGGATTTTAGGTTTTAGCCCAGCCAAATTTCCAATAAACATTCATGTGCTCACTTTTTAAATATAAAATACCTTGGTCTTCCATTTTCTCTTCTTTTTTTTTTTCTGTTATTATTACATGGATAGGTCTGAGTTTAAATTTATACAATTATGTTATGTTTCGAAATTATAATTGAATTAGATTAATTCTTAGAATTAGCACTAGAATAACAAATATTGACTATTTTTAATTTTATTAAATTATATACAAGTTGAAACTAATTTATATAAGTATTAGTTTGTTCTTGAGTTGATAAGATCTCTTAAAAAATATAAAAAAAAAATTACGGATTAAAATTTTACCCACAATGAGTTAAAGGAAGATAAAAAAAAATAGTATATATTAAGCAAGCATTATATATATGTGTGTGTGTGTATTTTTCTGTTACAGTTAGCGTAAATTTAGGGTGATAATTGCCCCTCAAATTGAGATTTTATTCAATAAAACAATAAAGGATAATTTTACTATAAATTGTTGAATTGATTAAAAAAATGTCTATTGGTCAAAAAATCCCAAGGCGCAACTACGGTCTACCACACGCTCCGAAGGGGAGCGTGAATATGTTCAACATACTGGTCGCTGTCTCCCGTGGTGCCATAAAGATTGATATTTGATAGCACGTCTTAAAGCCAAAGTTGCCATTTGTATTAGGGTGAGAGATTTGATACTCGATAGTCAAAATCGTGGCCAAAATGCGTGGGCCCACCCCATTACCTCCCAGCTCATCTCTCCTTCGCATTTGAATTCCTAAACACGCCTTGGTTCGTGCCTTTCAATTTCACATCATTTGCCCAACCGGTACGCTTTCTTCATCGATCTCTCTCTATGACTCATCAAATGCAACGAACCTTCCCCCCCTTGCCGAAGCGAGAGATCCTTAATTAGAATTTAGAATCATATTACTTGTTTAATTTTTCCACTTTAATCCAATAACACGTGTTAGTTTAATTGTCACATTCGGAAATTCGTGAACGTGGCTACTGTATATTCACATTTGTAATTTATTATTCTAATCGAAGTACTTAAATGGAGATCATTTCCTCGGCCATTTTTTTTATGTAGTTCTTTTTGTCTTGTTTTAGCTTTTCAGACAGGAAGAAGAAAGATCAGCCTGGACAATGAAACCAAGAAAGCAAAATATGTCCCTATGTCTTATCCAAAACCTTACTAAATATACTCAACAATATCATAAAACAAATGAAAGAACAAAAAACCCATGTCCCTATGGGCTTTGTTTTGTTTATGTTTGGTTTTAAAATAAACAGAAATCATAAGATGCAAATGAAATTGTATGATTTTTGCTTCCATTTGAAGGAAATAAAAAAAAAAAAAAAAAAAAGCAAAAGCGGCCACCTAGACCCGGAAACACACTTCACTGTTCAGTCTATGTCAGTGGTACGCTCAACACGATTGAAAGTGAACCACTCGGATGTCACGTGATCAAGAGCCCCCCGCAACAGCCAGCAATCCCACGAGACGAATAGGACCGGGCAAGATGCACGTGGGCGGTACATGGTGCCACCCATGTTCGAACATCGGAGTCCATACGTGCCGTGCTATCAAGCTGGTTCCAGCCCACGTGTACAATTGGTCCGGTACCCAATTACTTCCCATGAATTGTAGCTAGGCTGTTGAGGACAACACAGCAGAGTGGCCCAAATATTTACCTGCCTTTCGTTAATGCACAGTTTGGCGTACCCGTTTGGTTCGATTTCAATCAATTATTTGAAAATAGACTCGACTTATTTAAGATTAAAAATATTAAGGTTTTGTTATTAAAAAAAAAAAAAAAAAAACCACCCAATGTAGCTCTTGAGTGCAGGTGAACTAATTGTGAGTTCGAATAATAATAATAAAGAGCATGAATTGATATTTTAATAGGTAAAATTTTTTGAGACGTACAAACTTTGTTCTTCAATTTTGCATTATAGCCTTATAAATAGTTGTTCCATTGATATTTGAATCTGTACATTGGATTCTCCGAATAGAAGATGCCATTATTTGTAATTGAATTGCAGCACACGAGGGGTAGTTTGGGGTCAAAGCGAAGACTATTTCGATCATGGTAGGGCCATCTGACGGCTCGTGATCGTTGAATTTCGGCTGCCAAAATGTGTGTGTGTGTGTGTGTGTGTCATGTGGATTGTTTTAGTTTCTGGTACTCGGAGTCATTTGCTGACGACAGAGGCTTGTTAGAATGTTGGTCAATTTTACGGAAATTGGTTTACACGATTATTTAAGAGCTGAAAATTGCTAACAATCAGCCAGCACTTGGTTTGTTGTCGTGTTTCTTTACAATGAAGATTTTGGCCTTTTTATGGTGACAAGTTTTGGACCACCTTTGACAATTTTGTTAAATCTGAAATGTGGAGTGGATACGCAACTGGACTACAGCTGCAACCAAATTTCAAGCATGGTGTAGTTGGTTAATTTTGGAAGCCACTAAAGTGTTGTCACGTGTCTTAAGAAATAAGAACAACGTCTGGAATTCTTGAAGTATTAGGAATGACAGACTTCCAAACGTTACTTAAATTATAAGAACTCCTTTAATCATAAAAAATATCTAAGTCATAGCTGGGAAATTAAAGGAAAATTTGCCTCTTAGTATTGATGTGACAGGGCATCTACTGTATTTGCGCCAGCTCATGCTATGGATCACCTACTAACAATAAGGATATCAACTCATGTGATAATCCTAAGGAGACCATTAGACCTGACTAGCCTATAAAAATGAAGGAGTAGTTAACTTCGTTGAACTCTTTAAACGACCAATGAAGAGGCACCACCTATAAAAGAGCCCTAGAGCCCATTTGCCAAAAGAAGCTACCAATTGGGGAGCCACACGTGTTGTTCAAGGAAAAATAATTTAAATGACCTAATATTTGATCCAAAGACACAAGTAACATATCGCCACTACTTGAGGAGGGCGTGGGCTAGTGGGTCTCCTCTATGTGTCCATATGGACTCTAAGATGCTCTCAGGAAACTCCATATGAAAGGTCAAGTATATGACTAACTATAGCAATTATCATTTTTAAGAAGATCCTTAGGATCCTTATGAGATGATTTTTTTGGGGTATACCCATGGCGATTATCCTTCTTTGAGAGGATCCTTTTAACATATATTGATAGTCATTATCCTTTTTAAGAGGAGCTCTTTAGAGCATTCAAAGGAGGTCTTTCAAGAAAAGAAACTTAAAATTAGTGGACCTATATTTTCTTAGTTTATTATTTTTTATTTAACACGTGTCTCCTTCGTATTGTTTGATCAAATTTATCCACCAACAGTATCAAAGGTAAACCTTACTAGCTCCGGTGTGTGTGTGAAAAAAGTATTTAAAGACCTTTTTGGTATTCGTCACAAAAAAATGAGTGCATAACCAGCAGACGGACCGACATTGTCAGGGGTCGCAATAGAGCACTGGCATCCTCTGAAACAGGCAAATCATTTCATGTTTGCCTATCCCAAAGTAATCTATTTTAACCGGACAATCGAAGTCAGTGTATCAACACTCAAAAGTACAGTGATTCGAAAGAGTTTTTGACTAAAAGAATCCGGAACACATTTCGACTCACAACGCAAACAAATGAAATGTTATGAATAACACCGATGACAGATTAAGGACCGCTTTCGTCACACTTAAACACCTCAGGGGACAGTCACTCGAAATTAGTGCAGCAATAAAATAGTTCAGATATTCAACGGACAAGATTCTCTCTTATCCAATTCTGACGACCCTGTCGAGACACTCCTTTTAGACAATTCACCACACTCCATCAGACGCGGCACAAATAGAGCAACAGAAAGAGAAGAGCTAGTGGACCTAGGAAACGGTCCGTTATGCTCCATCTATCGCATTTATTTATTCTGAGATACTGGAGCGCTTCCAGGTGGGTCTCTAGGAATCTTCTGGAAGATAAAACTCAGTGATTTGAGTTTGTTAATGAATCTAATTTTCACTGAAAGTCATTAGATCGAGGAGCTGCCTTTTGATTGGTTACGGCTGTGTACTCTTCTTGGATCCTTGGAAGTTCATTGCAGGCTGTGTCCATCCCGTTGGGTTTTATTAGCCGAAAAGAAAATTCAAGCCGTAAATTGCAGGCTTGCACAAGCTTCCCTCTATTACGTGCCGCAGGATCAGGTTGTTGGTTATTGATTTGCATCTATCGATTGTTGTTTCCACGCTGGTTGAATGGGTCACGAAGACCTAAACTTAGTGCTTGGAGGTTTTCGGACAGGGCATTAACTTTCTCATCAAACTGTTTAGTCAACTGGTGAGTCAATTGTTGAGCCAATTGCTTGTCCTCGTCTTCAAGTTCCTTAACAGTCACGATGCCCAAGAACTCGCTCTGATGCCAGATGATAAGCTGCTACTAACAGTAAAACTAGTTAACTAAAATTGTCCGACTTTGGTCAAATAATTTAAAAGTCTAATTTATTTTCGCCGGCCCGAAAATTTTTTGAAGAATTTTGGGCGCCCGTAGTGAGTCTACGGCAATTTTTGTCGTTCCTAATCTCGAGCCTGGTATGGCAATAGCCCCAAGAGTCTCCACTGTCGGCCTTCTAGACAAGGCTGTTGGGCAAATTATGATTTTCAATGCGCAGCATTAAATGACAGAAAAACAACGAACAAAAGAGAAATTTGTGGGCAGAATTATATAATCTTTTTGGAAATTGAAAAACAAAAAATGTGTCATCATATGCGGTTCGACCGGAGCAACCACCCGAATGTACAATGCCAATTTGAAACCCTTTCTCATTCTTCGAAAGAAAAAAGTTAATCCATGCCCCGGGGCCCGGGGGGGACAAAAAGCCTTTCATACCATAATCGCAAAGAATTATCAGCCACCAAGGCCCGAATTTTGTACGGACGAGTTGTTTGGGCCCGGGTTCGCGTTTTCAGCACTCAGTGCAAAATCACTTAATAGACACTGGAGCACTACTGATATCATCATCAAGCTGCTGGTATTATTGGGCCTGCTGCTGTTGCTGTTGTAAGAACCCAATCACGGCCTGCTGCTGCTTTCGCGCGTTGCTCAAGTCCAATGGCGACCTCTCGTTGTAACAGTAGCAAAATCTCAGTCAGATCTTGCGGCTGTTGTTGGGCCTCCTGCTGCTGCTGCTGTTGTTGCGGTTGTGAAAATCTTATTTAAATCTCATAAGTGACCGCTGCGGTAATGACCCCTAATCATGGCCTGCTGCTGCTGTTGGACTTGATGTTGTAGCTGCTGGGCCAATCCCATCACGGCCTGCTGCTATTGCTGATGTAAAACTTGAACACGGCCTCATGTGGCCGTGCTAGCAACTGGACCTCGGCCGAAAAGGCGAGGAACTTATTCTATAAGTAATTTGCTAATTGGGTAATCTCTACTGCAAAGTTAGCTATGCCGCGGTTCATGCTGAATTTCAAGTTACTCTACTCAAAACTTAGCCATTTTTGCCTCTTAAAAAAGATTAAATTACCATAATTACTCTTTTTCTAATAAAATTAAGAAATTCTGCCACTAATAGATTGATTTGTCTGTGCAAGAAGCGATGGTGTCTGAATATTAATCACTACCTCTTATAACAATTCCGCTACTAATTCAATTTTATAATCAAACGGATAGGTAATTTGCTAAGTTATATAGGTAGGGGCGATGCTTAATTTTAAAAATTTTGAGCGTCTTTTAATTTTAAGGTTATCAGTTATTACAATGCCCTGTAAGCAAATTAATGCTACACAAGTTTGAATCATTATCAAAATCATCCTCTTTTTCAAGTTATAGCTACTTACCTAAGTACTGTTAATTTTTAGTTATGATAAAATTTTAGAACCCAATTTACATCCCTTCCCAAGTTCTTCATCTCTATTTTTCATTTTTTTTTAAATACTAATATATTATAATCAGAACTTTACTTATATTTACAGTTAAATAGCGATTAAGAATCTCCTTTGTAATTCTAGTATGATATAGTCCGAACAACGACCCTTACTTAATACTGGAGGGAAATCTATTATACCCTCAAATCGGGAAACCAAATAAAGTTCTATTAGAAGGGGAAGCGAGTCCTAGTCATTGATGGGATTTAAACTCGTGTGCCTAAAATTATTGGGTGTATGAGTTACCAATGGGTTACGAGCTCATTGGCTTTCACTTTCTTTCTTTCATGCACACTGATTAGTGACGGCAACGACTTTAGCATTCATTTTAATTTTTTTAATATTTTATAATAATAATAATTATTTATTTAGTGAGTTGGATTCACAAGATAAGTTTCAAAAGTAACCCTCAAATATTAGTTTAATGTTTAATGCATTTACTTTTATTTTTTATTTTTTATTATTGCATTCATAATTCCCAACTCTTTAAGTATTGTGTTAGGCACAACTTTAGTAGTGTTTAATTATATCGGTATTCTTTTTTTTTTTAACTTTTTGTTTCTGAATAAAAAAACTTGCATTTTTGGGATAATGAATACTGTATTCCCCATTGACTAAGTTTATATATATATATATATATATATATATATTCTTACATATTGATGAAATGTTATTTGAAAGTTTTGCAACAATTTTTTTTTATGAGATAAATAGTATACAGTAAGTGCTTATAAGTGTGGGAATCCATTTAAGACTATTGGATGAATTTGCTTTCCCTATTTGGTTTTTCTTTTAGAACAATGATAGAGATTCTAATAATTGAGTTTTAAATTTATAATCATATAGTACATGTATTAAATAAGTGCAAGAATTCATATCTATATGATATAATATGGATGATCCATCCTAAATTATCAAGTGTCAAATGAGTTTCTTAGTGTGTACCATTTGTTGTTTAACTTTTTTGAAGAATACATGTTTGACCTACCAATGGGGATAAGAAATTTGCAGGTATAGCACTCGAATGTATATGTGGGTTAAACAACTCTACATCAGTGTTGATGTTGATGTATGATGTAATGTTAAAAAATTGTTGCATCGGCGCTCATTTTCCCTATCTCGACCAAACCCTTGTGCTGCTGTTTTAGAAACTCATACAACAGATTTCTTTGGATTTGGACCAAGAGAAACATAGTTGGTAGAGGAATAATTCCTCTAGAACAAATGTTGTGATGTGCGGAAGCTTGAAGAATACTACATGGAGCAGGAGCGACTTTACTATATCTTCCAGAAGCCTATTGATATAATTCATCGGACGTTTGTTCTCAACATTCCTGGACCAGTAGCAGAGATGATGGAAGTTGAGTTCAAAGCTGATGCAGTTGCAGATTTGACAAACTATAGCTTGGACTAGTAGCTGAGATGATCGAGACATCTAAAGAATAAATCTTCATTGTGGTCGACAGAAGCGACAAATGCGGTAAAAGAACTAAAGCAAAAGTATCAGTCACTTCCACCATTAAAAATACCTTATAAGGGACACCTCATCTTGCAAACATATGCTAGTAATCATTATTGGGGTGTTATACTGATTGAAGAATCCAATGAAAATAGGAGAGTTTGTGACTATAAATCAAGACAGTTCAGTGAAGCTCAACATCACTACCCATCCAAAAAAAAAGAAGCCCTAACAGTAATCAAATGAATCGATAAGTTCCAATTATTGTAATTGACGTTAACACAAGGGGGGAATCCTTGTATGTGACTTTGCCTTGAGTTTGGGTTAGTGGGAAATATGAAAAGCCATATTTATCTAATATAAAAGTTTTGTATCAAGAATGTTCACTACTCTTTCATTTTTTTCAAAAAAATAAAAAAAAATCTTCAAACTCTGGCCATAGCAGCTTCTAGCCTTGTGTATGATACGCCACTGCATATAGAGTCCAATGGAGACGGGTTTAAAGATGTGCCCGAAAGCTACAATACATAACCACAACTCTTGTTTCTTGAATCACTTATCTCCTCGATCTAGAAAAATAAGTTGTCACGTTAGAAAATGTATACTGCCTATCAATATTATAAAGAATTAATTAGGGTTTTACAACTTTCAAATTTGGAAATCTACCGGGCCCGATAATCATAGAGCTCTTTTTGATTATTTTCTAATTAACTTCTGATTACTTTTTTATTTAATTAATAGCTTGACGCCACGCAATTTCCTTCTCAATCAAATGACCAAGAGATGAACGAATCCCATAATTAATCGGAAAATGAAGGTGAGAATGATTGGATTAATGATGATAGTTGATAGGGGCTTCAGCTTTCACTTTCCATTGTGGGTTCGTGTGATTTCCAACCCTTCCACAAACAAACAAACCAAAAAAACAAAAATCTTAAAAAGGAAGGTAAAGCCAAGAATCACAATCACGAGTACTCCATTATGCCAACTTTATTAAAGTGAACCACGTACGGTTGTGATTGCTGAATAAATTTCTGCAACATCAGTCCGTCCCCCCGTTAAAAAATTTTGTTCTTAACCTCGAATTTTCCTCTCTCCCTGTGGTTATGATATAAATGATATGATATGCTTTACTAGGTATTTTCAAGAAAACTCTTTCCCACATATGCTAGTGACTCGATGCCCTTCGAAATCGAAGGTGGTGACTCGAATGTTGTGTCCGTCAGTCCATGTTTGTAGAATTTAATTGTTAATTGAAATAGTATGGTGAAACGTTCACATATATAATTGCAGTATACACATGCATGCATGACATGAAGAAATGGGCTCTAAATCCGAAGAGAGATATGAAAGCAGCTTTATTCTTCTGTAAAAGGAAAATATATGCATACGTATTTCCCACTACATCGAGGAATTAACCCAGGTATGAACTGTATCGTCCACAAAGACTCGTCATTTTCTACCAAGCCCTCAGAACCGTGCTGGACTTAAGGACACGACAGGTTGTTTTACAATGTGATAACGGCTGATATTGATAAAGCAACAATAATGCACCCACAAGTCCTGCCAAAATCTAAGGATCAAGTTGGAGCATTTTTTTTGTTTGAATAATAATGAATTAATTATCATCTTTGTCGGCCAAGTGACAACTTTTTTGTCGTTCAAAACTGTTCAAGCTCAATGATTCAATTAATCATTTGGTTTTTTTAATCTAAATATCTTTAACATTTCACATAATTTCTTTTCAGTTTAATTTGCTTTCATCATCTCCGCTTATTTTGATCGAAACCATCCATTAAGAGATCCTTATACTTCTATGTGGGAGTGAGTCCAAATCTTCCGTTTGTACTGATATGAAAAATTTTTATTTCTCAATATTTAAAAGTAAATTCAGTCTCTTCTAAACTCAAATATCTAAACCGAGCCACATTCAAAAAAACAAAAACAAAAAAAAAGAAAGAGATTATCGACAAAAACAAAAAGAATTAATAAATAAAGTTAAAGAGTTGCACTGATCAGACCCCATCTATTCGAGGCATGATCCATGCGATCGACAATGTTAAAGAAAAATGCATGGCAGTTGGCAAGGTTAAAACTTAAAAGGAGCCTTTGGCATCCACAAAGATGGAAGTGGTAGCTACTGTAGAAATTTTACAGCACTTACGAGATAGTGCAGGTGACAAGAACGATGCATGTAACTCGAAAATAAATGACTTTATATAATTCAAATATGTTCTTAATATTTTTAATTTCTAGTCGAACTTCGACGGTGCGAAAAAATTCATTAATTAAATTAGAAGACACATGGTTAGAGGACATAATAAATTTTATATCTCTTAAAATAATCATGCTATAAAAACAGAAAAGAAAAAACAACAAATACCATTGAAAACAAATACAGCTAATTCAAATCCTTGTTCTCCTTCAGAATCTTTAATACTGAGGGAGCATGATGATGAAAGCCTTTTGTGAGGGCATGTACTTGTTGTAGAATGTTCAGGAAAAGTATGAGCTTGTGTATAAGAGATTTATAATCCCACTCTGCATGAGACATAATCCCACCAAGAGTGAAGGACTCAAAATAAAAAATACATCACGCGCCGCAAGTAATAATCCTATGAGAGAGGGATTCGTCACACCCATAATATTCCATCATAAGATTTTCAATATAAATTGCTTGATTGCTCACCTCTTCCTCGATTGATTATCAACATTTGAAAATAAGTTCTTTGTTGTTATTATTATTATTATTATTATGTTAGTGTTATATATTTTGGTGGGTACAATTTCGACGCGTCACATGCATTTAAAACTACCAGTCAAATGACAAGGAATATGACTGTTTTTATTTGGCCATGAGACTGAGACAACAAACCTGATGGTGAATCCATTAAAGCTGAAGGAGCTGATGAAAAAGGAGAAATAATACCCCGAAAAGCAAAATTATATGACAGGGATGTCAAGAGAGAAAATTAATTTGAAACACAAAAAATAGCTCTCTTCAGTCTTCCCTGTCCTGTTCAAACGCAAATATTCCACCTGAAAAAGTCTTGCTCACCTGAGCGATTGGTACGTACCTGTAGAAAGTGGATAAATTTTATACAACTCAAGATATGCATGGCATATATTTTTATATATTGTGGGACTTTAAAAGGCTGCATTTTCTCAATTGGACAGGTATTGAGGCGTTCTCCAATATATCATGATCTGTTCAATCAACCGAATATATTATGAGTGACTCTTGTTAATTTATCGCTTCAATTGCTACTGTTGAAACTCGAAAGATTTCAATTATTGAGCTGTTAATATTTAAAACCCCAAAATTTTGATCGTTACTCACTTACAGTACTCATGCAAAAGCTTAAACTCATCATCAGTGTCGGTACTGCCCACAACTGATCCCAAGTGGCTACACGTGCGTGTCGAAACTTAAGCTTCAATAACATAACATTAATTATTTAATAATAGAAAGGAGAATTATGTATTCACAATTCACACAGTAGCCAGCCATTTGCAACTGTTGAATGGGTCCTTAATTTTTCTTGCTCCTTCATTTCATAAAATGTAGGGTCGTAGGGAACAGAGAGAGTGAGAAGTGGAAGCCAGATTTGCTTTGCTTTTACTTTTAAACTGGAGAGCAATCTCAATCTCTATCTCTGGGAAAGCTAAAGTGACATTAATAAACCAGGGCGGCCCCCCACGTCAATCCTTTAACATAAGCACAAGTAGTGACATATCCTCATCATCTCATGCACGATCAATGTAATGTTGTGTTACTAGACGACAATTTTGGATTAGCCATTTTTCACAATTCCACATTCACACACTTGTATATGCTTATATAAATACAAATGTTAAATTAATGCTCTTTCATACACTAAACTGTACTACATATATAACCCACTTACCCTACCTATATATATGTATATAACTTCCTGCTTTCACCACAAAAATCCTAGTGAAAGAGTAAGTAGCTAGGCAGATGGGAGTCAATTTTAATTAAATGGGAAATAATAAACAAGTGAAAGTGAAACGACAGGAGGGCAAGGCTAAGAGAGGTTTGTGGAAACCAGAAGAGGACTTGATTCTGAAAAATTATGTAGAGACTCATGGTGAGGGCAATTGGGCAGCTGTGTCCAAGAAGTTAGGTATGATTTATAATCAATTTACGGCAACGTGTATACATAATTTCCCCAAGTTCAGGTACATTAATCACTGTATATTTAATTAACATTTCTTTCTGTATCAATTAATTGTCTCTCTGCAGGTTTGA